>NC_081411.1:205237243-205837243 GCF_030272615.1 Cryptomeria japonica | reverse complement strand
ATAAAAACATCAGATTCAACCTCGGTAACATATACTTCAGTAATATAACCAAAACTGCTAAACATGCAAACTCAAAAGCATATAAACATCATAAACCTCATAAAACCAGATTTAACGTGGAAACCCAAATACGGAAAAACCACCGAGGGATTTTGGACCCACTAAGAAATATACTCTTCTAGAGTATGCTCGGTTAAAAGCAAATCCTATTAAATATTACAAACACATTGCTAGATGTGACCCGGTTAAGGGATTTCCCTTAGATCTGTTAGGATCTTCACTTTGTTAGAAGTGACCTTGTTAAAGGATTTCAAACACTCAATCAGAATGTCACCTTGCTAGAGGGTTTTACAAATAAGACTGTTAAGTCCACTCGGTTAAGAGATTTTCTGTCACTTTCACAAAATAATAGTAATAAAAATCTATCTGCAACTTCACATCTAAAATGATAAAGCAAATTCTTATTTGCTCAATACAATCTAGACATAGAACTAATCTTGTCCATTTGTTGGGCTTCTATACTCTATTATTCAAACAGGTCTTCAAGCTTCTGTGCTTGGTAATCACTATGTAGCATCCATGTGCATACATTTGCTCGCATACATTGTTTATCAACAACTCCCTATTTATAAACAATTAGCTAACCACTTAATCTCTTTGATCACATTTCCCATGATCAATCATAGCCATCAGATCTTCAATCTTGTCCAGGTTCAATGTATCCTTTGATCTGAAAAATGTTTTACCCCACCTAGGAACTTGCATACATTTCTTGGAACTTTTGCTAGGGTAATGCGGTTCAATCTGCACTGTAGATCTTCATGCTGATTTTCCTTTGCCATAGATTCATTAACAAACTTCATGCACGACATACCAATCATTTAATCAGTTCCAACTCATCATCTTGGTTCATTAAATAATGCATGTAAAAATTTAATGTATTCTATTAGAGCTCGGTTACAACTCGATAACAACTTGGTAAATACTAAACTTCATTCGGTAGACATTTCATCTTCATTAACTGATAGCGATAACCTTAGGGTTTACCGACTAGGTTCCTTAGGGTTTACCGACTAGGTTCTTTGCTCAATAACATAGTATAGTATTAACCTTACAATATACAACATATGTATGATGTTAAAACAATGTAAACATCATGATCTCATCATTGTCTAACTCGATAATAGTTTCCCATTGAATACCTTATTCATCCCCTTATTCATCAATATATTCTTTTGGTCTCTTTTACCGACATCTTTATACTCATCAAATCATACTTCTCAAGATATGGCAACATCATACTAAATTAGAAAATCAATTTCTTGACATCAATGACAAAATAATAATATTAAGACAGTAAATCATCCTTAATCAGTTATATCCATTAGCATCAACAACCTTCTCAATATCCTTATTGAAATGCCAACAATGTCCCATTGTCTGTTATAATGCCAAATGCCAACAATCTCCCCCTTTGGCGTTGATGGCAAAACCAAATGATTTGACCTAATTGATTCGGATTGCTGTGAGTTGTTTGTGAGATTCTGAAATGCTCTCTTCCTATCATCAAAATTTTCCCCCATACATTAGACTTCTCCTCTTTTCTCTAGTCCTCTCCCCCTTTTTCTTCAATATTCTTCAGTCTTCTCCCCCTTTGAGAACAATGCCAAAAAAAAATAAAGAACTAAAACATAATTTCTTCCTGTATGAAGTGAATTCCTGCTGTAATGTGTCAACTTAGTCTCGGTCAGAGCATTTTGTCTTCAATTCCTGTTTCCTGTATTAT
The DNA here is from genome assembly GCF_030272615.1 of Cryptomeria japonica. Lineage (NCBI taxonomy): Eukaryota > Viridiplantae > Streptophyta > Pinopsida > Cupressales > Cupressaceae > Cryptomeria > Cryptomeria japonica. The sequence goes on along the minus strand of NC_081411.1, from coordinate 205,835,457 downwards.
ATCTTGCATTGTTTCCTGTACACCTTTAGAAAACATCCTAAAGTGTGTAAATCAGCATCAACTCCTAAAAGATATTCTATAGAGTCATCGAATTGATGCTTTCACCGAACTTGGTCAGTGAGTAGAAGATAGGGGTAGGACCCCTAACTTACTTTTGAGATACTCAAAAGTGTCCCTTAGTAGTGGCTTGGTGAAGATATTTTCTATTTGTTCCTTTGTGCTAACATACTCCAACACCACTTTCTTCTCTTGAGCTTCTTCTCTAAGATAATGATATTTGATAGAGATGTGCTTTGTCTTAGAGTGCATAACAAGATTCTTCGAAATGTTAATGGCACTAGTATTGTCACAAAATATAGTTACTTGCACGATAACTTTCTCATTTATACCTTCCAATAGTTGTTTGATCCATGCTATGTTGGTACAATTCAATGCTGCAACAACGTATTCAGCTTCTACTATTGACTGTGAAACACATCCTTGTTTCTTGCTAAGCCAACTCACTAGTCTTTCTCCTAAAAAGAAAGCTCCTCCACTTGTGCTTTTTCTGTCATCAATGTTGCCTACCCAATCAACATTAGTATAAACTTTTTAATCAAAATCATTTCCTTTTTGATATACTAAGCCATAATCCTCGGTGCCTTTCAAGTATCTAAAAATTCTTTTGATTGTTGTCATGTGTGTTTCCTTAGGATCTATAGAGAATCTTGCAACTATACCTACTACATGTGCTATGTTTGGTTTGTTGTGAACAACATATTGTACCTTTCCAATCATGGATCAGTAAAGTGTCTCATCAATAGATGCAGATTCATCATTCTTTGATAATTTATAGTTGGTATTCATAGGAGTACTTACTAGTTTTGAATCTTCCATTCCAAATTTCTTCAAGATTTCCTTTATGTACTTGGATTGAGTAATGAAAATCTCATTTGTCATTTGTAGTATCTGTAAATGTATAAAATACTTTATCTCATCAATTAATGACATCTCAAATTCTTTGCTCATTTCATTTCCAAAGTTCTTGCATAAAGAGTCATTTCCACAAAATATAATATCATCAACAAATATGGCTGAGATCAGTATTCCATTTTCTTCATTCTTCATGTACATATTGTTGTTCTCACTTGTCCTTATAAAACAAATTTTAATCAAATAAGAGTGCAATCTTTCATACCATGCTCTAGGTGCTTGTTTTAGACCATATAATGCTTTGTTCAATTTACATACCTGATCTTTACTCTTGTCTTCAACAAATCCTTTAGGTTGTTCAATAAAAACTTCTTCTTCTAATATTCCATTCAAAAATACAAATTTGGCATCCATTTGATATACCTTGAAGTTTTTGAAAGTAGCATATGCCAACAATGTTCTTACTCCTTCAAGTCTAGCCATAGGTGCAAAAGTTTCACCATAATCAATTCCTTCTTCTTGAGCATAACCTTTGCATACTAGTCTTTCTTTATTTCGAATGACCTCTCCTTTTTCATTTAGCTTGTTTGTGAAAATCCACTTTGTACCAATTACATTTTTGTCCTTCGGTCTTGGGATTAGTGTCCATGTGTCATTCTTCTTGATTTGATCAATCTCTTCTGTCATAGCATTTATCCAATCTTCACTGTTAAATGCCTCTTTCACTATTCTCAGTTCAAATTCAGATATCAGACATATGTTCTATCTCATTTTGTTCCTTGTCATCACTGGATCATCCTTATCTCCTATAATTTGACTTGGTGCATGATGTCTTCTGACATACTTGGCTAATACAAGCTCGGTAGGCTCTGTATGATCTTCTTCATCACTCAGTAACTAGATATTCTCTTCATTTTCTTCAACAGTTTTCTCGGTAAAACTTGTCAGTTGAACATAGACAAATTCATCATAATCTTCTGGTTCTTTGGAATTTCCTTCATCATTTCTTTCTGCAAATTCATCAATTTTCACATTTGCACTTTCTACTATTTTGTTAGATGATTTGATTAGACATTTAAATGCTTTGCTTCTAGAAGAATAACCTAGAAATGTTCCTTCTTCACTTTTCTAATCAAACTTGTCATTTCTATCATCTTTGTGTACATAGCATCTACTTCCAAAGATTTTAAAATAACTTACATTAGGTTTCTTGTCATACCAGATTTCATAAGGTGTCTTCAAAGTACCTTTCTTTAGTTGTACTCGGTTCAAGGTGTAAATTGTTGTGCTTATTGCTTCTCTCCAAAATATTTGTGGCACTTTCTTTTCAATCATCAGGGTTTTGGCACAATCCACAATAGATCTATTTCTTCTCTCAGCTATTCCATTTTGCTATGGAGTTCTCGGTGCAGAGACTTGTCTTTTAATACCATGATCATTGCAAAATAAGTTGAACTCATCAGATGTGAACTCTCCTCCTCTATCTAATCTAATACATTTCAATTGTCTTCCTATTTCATTTTCAACTCTTGGCTTGTACCATTTAAACATTTAAAAAGCTTCTAATTTTTCTTTTAAAAACATTACCAACATCATCCTTGAATAGTCATCCACAAGTAATATGAAATATTTATCACCATAATAACTTTGAACTTTCATAGGACCACAAAGATCAGTGTGCACAAGATCTAAAATTCCCTTAGAAGTGTAAGACTCACTTGTAAAGCTTGATCTTGTCATCTTACCCATCTGGCATCCTTGACACATAGCATTCTTAGGTTTTTCAAGACTCGGTAGACCTCTTACTCGGTGCTTCTTACTTATTTTGATCAGATTATCAAAATTTACATGACAAAACCTTCTATGTCATAACCAGGTATCATCTATCTTTTCATATAGACACTTGTTCCAAGTTGAGTCAAGGTGAAATGTATTACCTTTTGTTTGTGTCCCGGTAGCAGCTAACTTTCCATGCTTGTCATGAACTTTGACAATTCCTTTCTGAAATTCTATCCGGTAACCTGTATTGTTTAGTTGTGCTACACTCAACAAATTGTATTTCAAACCTTCAACCCAATAAACATCATTGCATCTTGCATTGTCAAGAAGTGATATAGATCCTTTACCTCTTACAGGACATGGTGCATCATTACCAAATCTTACATAGCCTCCATCATAATCTTCTAACATAACAAATTTGTGTTTATCACCTATCATATGATGTAAGCATCCACTATCTATGATCCAAGAATCATTAGTATTTATGTGAGATATTAGGGCTTTTTCTTCATACCTTTCTTCATCTAATCCATCTTTGATAGCCACATAAACTACTTCCTCTGTATCAGTTTCATCTGATTTATCATCGTTGGATTCCTCATCAGCTATTAAGTATGTCTTTCTATCTCTTCTTCTGAAGTCTTGGTGTCCTCTGTAATGATTATCTTTTTGTCTGTCATCTCGGTAATCTCTCTTTTTAGTAGAATCTTTATCAGGATAGTTAGAAGCCATATGTCCTATTTTATCACAATTGAAACATTTCAAAGGTAGTTTTCCTTTATACTTACCTTTGCCTCTCAGTAACCTTCTGGCTAATAGTGCTTCAAACTCTTCCTGCTTTCTGATTTCCTCATACAGTTTGTGTACTTCTTCCATGTTCTTACGAAATATTTCACATGCTCCACTATGATCTCCTTCAGAGTACTTATACTTTCTTTCATTGTAATAATTAGATTCATCAAGATGAAAAGAACTAAATGCAGATTCAACTTTATTTACCACAGATCCACTATTATCAAAGTTACTTAACTCAAATGCATGTAGCCTACCAATAGTAGCATCTAAAGAAACTGACATATTAGGTATAGACCTTAATTTATTGATTGCAGAGACTCGGATTGCATAAGCCGGTAGAAGGGTTCTTAACAACTTACTTGTTATATCCTTTTCTTCAATAGTTCCACCTGCTCCTTTGATTTGATTGACAATCTCCTTTAGTCTTGTATTGTACTGGGTTATGTTCTCACCTTCATTTATCCTCATAGATTCAATTTTTCCTCTTAGACTGTCTACTTTTTCTCTTTGAACATGTTCATCTCCACCATACACTGATATGAGCTTGTCCCACATTGCCTTTGCATCATTGTAACCTTCTATATCATTAAACTCTGAGTCAATCAATGCAGATGTTATTTCAATCATTGCTTCGATATGTTCTTGCTTTGCCTTTATTTCTTCCATAGTCAATGGATAGGTGCTCGGTGTGATGAAATCATTTTCTAGATAATATACAACATATTCTCCAACTCCTGATAGGTGCAGCTTCATCCTTTTCTTCCATGTAGAGAAACTTGACTTGTTCAGCTTTAGTGCATCCCTCTTATACATTTTTGGATCTTTGCCTCAAGTACCTTTAAAATTTTCTTCTAGAGTCCAAAGCTCTGATACCAATTGATAGTTCTGATACTTAATGTAAGTACAAATCCAATAGACAACAAAATGAGAGTGGGGGGGGTGGGGGGGGGGTGAATCATACAAACTAAATCTTCCATAAAAACATTAGATTCAACCTTGGTAACATATAATTCAGTAATATAATCAAAACTGCTAAACATGCAAAATCAAAAGCATATAAACATCATAAACCTCATAACACCAGATTTAAAAATAATAGTAATAAAAATCTATCTGCAACTTCACATCTAAAATGCTAAAGCAGATTCTTATTTTCTCAATACAATCTAGACATAGAACTAATCTTGTCCATCTGTGGGACTTCTATACTCTATTATTCAAACAGGTCTTCAAGCTTCTGTGCTCGGTAATCACTATGTAGCATCCCTATGCATACATTTGCCCGCATACATTGTTTATCAATAGCTCCCTATTTATAAACAATTAGCTAACCGCTTAATCTCTTTGATCACATTTCCCATGATCAATCATAGCCATCAGATCTTCAATCTTGTCCAGGTTCAATGCATGCTTTGATCTGAAAACATTTTACCCCACCTAGGAACTTGCATACATTTCTTGGAACTTGTGCTAGGGTAATGCAGTTCAATCTGCATTGTAGATCTTCATGCCGATTTTCCTTTGCCATAGATTCATTAACAAACTTCATGCACGACATACCAATCATTTAATCAGTTCCAGCTCATCAGCTTCCTTCATTAAATAATGCATGTAACCATTTAATGTATTCTGTTACAGCTTGGTTATAGCTCAGTAACAACTCGGTAAATACTAAACTTCACTTGGTAGACATTCTGTCTTCATTAACCAATAGCGATAACCTTAGGGTTTACCGACTAGGTTCTTTGCTTGGTAACATAGTATAGTGTTAACCTTACAATTTACAACATATGTATGATGTTAAAACAATCTAAACATCATGATCTCACCATTGTCTAACTCAGTAATAGTTGCCCATTGAATACCTTATTCATCCCCTTATTCATCATATTCTTTCTATGTCTTTTACCAACATCTTTATACTCTTCAAATCATACTTCTCAAGATATGGCAACATCATACTGAATTAGAAAATCAATTTCTTGACATCAATGACAAAATAATAATATTAAGATAGTAAATCATCCTTAATCAGTTATATCCATAATTATCAACAACCTTCCCAATATCCTTATTGAAATGCCAACAATCTCCCATTGTTTGTTATAATGCTAAATGCCAACAAAACCAATCAAGCAAAAAATCCGTAAGACGCATCCTAATGTGGCACTGCTAGTCAAGGTTGAACTCAAAAAGCTTCTTAAAGTAGGATTCATCAGAGCTATAGACTATACAGAATGGATATCAAATACAATACCTGTATAAAAGGAAGACAAATCTATTAGGGTTTTCACAGACTTCAGGGATCTCAACAAAGCATGTCCAGAATATGATTTTCCATTGACCAACATTGATATGATAGTGGATATGACTGCTGGATATGAGATGTACTCATTAATGTATGAATTCTCTGGTTATAATCAGATTAAGATAGCTCCTGAGGATCAAGAAAAGACAACCTTCACATGTGCATGTAGAACCTTCTACTGGAATGTCATGCCATTTGGACTAAAGAATGCAAGAGCAACTTACCAAAGAGCAGTAGCCACTATCTTCCACGATATGATGCACAAAAACATGGAATATTATCTTGACGACGCCCTAGTAAAAACCATGAAGAGATCCACACATATCCAAGAACTGGGCCTCATACTAGATAGAATGGAAAGATTCAAGCTTCGACTAAAGCCTAAAAAGTGTGCATTCAGAGTGACATTAGGGAAATTGCTTGGTTACATTATTTCAAAGAAAGTTATTGAGGTTGATCCTGAGAAGGTCCAAGTCATAATGGAAATGCCACCTCCAAAGAATATCAGTCAAATGAGAAGTTTACAAGGACGTGTCCAATCAATAAGACACTTTATTTCTCAACTAGCAGATAAAGCTCAACCATTCACAAAGGCATTATGAAAAGGAGTCAAATACAACTGGGATTAAGATTGTGAACAACATCTAAAACAAATCAAGGACTATCTTTCTAATCCACCTATATTGATGCCACCAATTCAAGGTAAACCATTGATTCTATACATATCAACTACCAATACATCACTGGGGGCACTTCTAGCACAACAAGATGAAAATAAAAAAGAAAGAGCTATATATTAAATCAGCAGGACCTTGGTGTCCTATGATATGAACTATACTATGATAGAAAAAGCTTGTTTGGCATTAGTATTTGCATCACAAAAATTAAGACATTATATGTTAGCACATTCTATTAAGGTGGTGGCTAAGATTGATCCACTCAAATACCTTCTCAACAAAGCAACACTTATAGGAAGATTGGCTAAATGGGTCATGGTTCTTATAGAGTTTATATTGAATATGTAGAATGCAAAGCCATCAAATGACAAGTCATTGCAGGTCAACTTGTTGATGCTCCACCTTTGCATATATAATTTCTAGATGAATCGATCATGCAGCTTACTCAACGATCATGGAAGATGTTCTTTGATGGGTCTTTCACTCAACATGGTTCCGGTGCTAGAATAATTTTTATTACTCCTAAAAAATATTCAATCCCAAAGGCTTACAAGATTCTCTTCCCTTGCACAAACAATATTGCAAAATATGAAGCTTTGGTAAATGGGATCAAGTTGGCTATCGAATGGAAGGTTGTTGAATTACACATCTATGGATACTCCTAGCTCATTATCAACCAAATCAATGATATATATCAGTCTAGAGATTAAAAATGGATGCCTTATAAGAGAATAATTGATGATCTTAAGAAATACTATACCTTTGTATCATTTTAGTAGATTCTCAGATCAACAAACAGAGCAACAGATGCTATGGCCACCTTGGTGTCTATACCACAGCTACAAGAATCTAATTTTTGCTTTGAATTATTGGTGGAAGAGTTACATTATCCTGCCTATGATTCTCCTGAGTCCCAAATGGTCTGTTCTATTATTGGACATGACTCATCTTGCTACAATGACATTTACTCTTACCTACATGACCAAGTTATCCCTACTAATCATACCCGTAATGAGAAAAGAAACCTAATCCAAAATGCTTCACAATATGTCATCATCACTAACGATCTATTTAGGCAAGGTTTGAATAGTACTTTTCTTAGGTGTCTAGAAAATGAAGAGTCCCAATGCGCATTATCTGAAGTTCATGAAGGTATTTGTGGATCTCATTCAAATGGTCTAACTTTAACTTGGAAACTACTAAGGGTTGGGTACTACTAGCCAGATATGGAGAAAGATGCTATAAAATTTTCTAAAACTTGTGAGAAGTGTTAGCTACATGGGAATCTCATACCCTTCGTTACACATTGGCCTTTTCAACAATGGACGTTTGATCTCATTGGCCAAATACATCCTACATCATCTAACAGACAAAAGTATATTATAACTGCCACTGAGTACTTCACTAAGTGGGTAGAAGCGGTTCCACTAATAAAAGCAATCGGTAAACAAGTAGCTTTGTTCATCCTTAACTATATCATCTGTAGGTATGGATTACCTTCTTCCATTGTGACTGACAATGGAGGGCAGTTCAAAAACAAAGATCTGGATAAACTCTGTGAAAAAATCTAAATAAAATAGCACTGGTCATCCATATACTACCCTCAAGGTAATGGAAAAGATGAGGCATCTAACAAAAATCTATTGACTATCTTACACAGAATAGTAAATAAATCTAGAAAGGATTGGCATCTGCCACTCAATCCTATACTATGGGCTTATAGAACAAGTATCAGAACACCGATTGGGGCTACACCTTTTTCTTTGGTGTATGGGTCCGAAGCATTCTTACCTATTGAGGTGGAAATACCATCTTTGAGAGTTTCTTTGCAAGGTATTGTTACTAATGAAGACTATAAAATATCTAGATTGCAAGAACTTGAGTTGCTAGATGAACGTTAGCAAGTGGTGTTTGATCATCTAAGAGTGTATCAAAAGAGAATGTCTAGAGGTTATAACAAAAAGGTTCGACAAAGAGATTTTCCGGTTGGTGACCTTGTTCTGAGAGAAAATTTAAAAAATCAACACTTTCGAGACAACAAAGGGAAGTTTGAACCCAACTAGCTGGGTCCCTGCATTGTTACTGCAGTCTTTGGCTCTAGTGCCTATTGACTCTCAACATCGAAAGAAGAACAGTTCTATGAACCGATCAACACCATCCACTTGAAGAAATTATTCACATAGAATTCTTTGCTTCGACAACCTGTATAGCTAAAATGTCCTGAATAAAATCATAAAAAGTCTTGAAAGAAAAAATAAATAAAAATTGTCGAGCAGGTGAAAACTTGGTAAACAGGCGCGTCTTTTACTCAAATGCTCCATTTATCAATGCAACTTTGGCATTTCCCATTTTCATTCCCGCTTTCCTCCATCCTAGCTTTCACTTGTACATATCTTTTAGTCACTTTTGTGACATCCTGGTTCTTTTGGAACCCTCATGGCTTGAAACTGATCAATGTCCTATTCTTAGGGTAATTGACTAATCAATCTACATGTCCTAAGAAGTATCAACCAAGTCATCTTTTTGTTGGTAGTATTAGGTCATCCACTCCGAGTCAGTCACCCATCTCACATCCACTACAAAATTTTATCACTAAGTATATAAACAAAACAAGACAATTGAAAACAATCACTAAACTGTTTGAGATATGCATGAAATTTTCATTGTGTTGTCTTTTACATTGGCTTTCGATTATTATTCCCTCTAAGTAACTCGAGGAGTTCTATCTTGACTAAGAGAAGCAAGGATTGGGGGCATAATACTTTTCTTTATTTTCTGCTTGTAGGAATGAATCTGATGACTTGGAAACATCTAATTAGTTGGGTGTCTGTGATAAGTGCCTTCACATAAAGGTGAAATCGCCACACATACCTCGACTCTGCTTATTTGTATGCTACAGGGAGGTTGGAGTTATTTCTTTGTCTGTTTGAGAGAATTTCTTTAATGTGTAATCCAGATGGATGCGTAATCTATCCAAAGATATGAACGAAAAAAAAATCATTGCGGACAAAATTAATATTGCAGATGAAAAGAAAGGAACTCTATTTTCCCTATTGTGTTTGTAAAATGCTAAGTGATGAAAATCAAGCATACCAAATCTAGTGACTAGGTATGGGTTGCATTCATTCTAAATTTTATGCATTTCAAGTGATTTCAGCATGATAACAATGATCTCTATATCTTTTGAATGAGAGTCTCAAACAACCATCATTTCTCAGTTAAGTGGTCTCTTTTTCATCATCGTTTCTCCAATCGAGTACTTGTGTATTGAGATGTTAGTTGTGTTGGTATTTTGGTATGGTTTTGTCATTGATGTCAACACCTACTAACAATTATCACTCTGGCATTTTGGAGAATCAACAACATTCACCAGCAAGCAAATGACTTATGAACAGTCATCAGTATATGGTACACTGGTAGGATATAATGATCACCGACACTTGGAATGGAATGGAAATCACATGGTTATGTCAAAGACATCATTTGGATACTTTGTCATGAAGGTTTGTTAATTGGCATATTTTTTGTTACCGGAAAATAGGTCCAAGTTACACGCCGATAGGTTTATCTTTTCTAGATCAGAATGGCATGTTATGGAGATGATTTATTATTGTTATAAATGCATCAAGCCGACATGTTGAATTAGTTATTGCATCGGATATTGTATTGTTTGTAAAATTATTTTATTGTATTATCCTTTAGAGCTGACCTACTAAAATTGGTCTTAGGGTATAGTATAAATGTAAGATCTTATTTGTAAGATCAAATGTGAAATGCGAAAAACAATTGTTTGAAGGTATATGCGAGAATAAGCAGAGCTATACACACAGACATCATTTGAAGGTGAAGGAAGGTTTTGTGACAGCATATCAGAACTACACCAGTACTGAATCTAGCATATGAAGATGCTATTTTGAGTAGTACATCCTTATTGGATTTAACCATCCAATTGTAGTCAGTGTGACTCCTATTTTGTGATTGAGCAGTGAGCTCTAGGTGCTTGGCCTTTCTGCATGTGCAGACCCCATTTGTCTACACTTACTATTTGCAGTAGTATCATTTGATTGTGTGTAAGGTTTCCCACTATGGTTTTTCCCCTTAAAAGGTTTCCGCGTACAAATATTGGTGTTATATGTTGTTGATGACTTTGTCTTTTTGTTTCATGCATTAATCCTTACCGGTATTGCAATTAACTGTTAAAACTGTCTATCGACATATTAGACTGGTTTACTGGTATTAAGTAGAAAGTTGATTAAGTTGTTTTTGGTTTAAATTTATTGACAACTGATCCATCCCCGCTCTAAGTTGTCTCTGTGACCTAACAATTGGTATCAGAGCTTAGTCCTCTTTCACATAAGTTTATCAGCTTGAGGAGATCCAATGTCTACTAACTATTTCAGGAAGGATAGTCCTAACCTTGATGGAACCAACTATGGCATATAGAAGATCATAATGGAGACATTTAAATTGAATTGGAAAGAACATATGGGATGTTACAAAGAATGGCTATACTGCTCCTACTCAAAGCCAACCTAATCCACCTAACTTGACTAAAGATGAGAAAAGTGATTGCAAAGCAAGAGAAGCACTTTTGAGTGCATTAACAGATCAACAAATCATGGGATTATCAGATAGGTCTATTGCTAAAGCTATTTGGGATCATTTGGAAACACTGAATGAAGGAGATTCCACAGTCAAGATTGCAAAACTTGAAAGCTTCCGGGTCAGGTATGAAAATCTAAAAATGGAAGAAGATGAAAGGATTTCTGTTTTTATAGAAAGAGTTAATGAAATTGTTTTGGGTATTAAATGTTGTGGAGGAACCTTAAGTGGGGATGAAATTGTTTCAAAAGTTTTAAGAGGATTAACACTAGCATATAAAATAAAGGTTACTACTATAAATGAATTAAGAACAATGCCTAATACATCAGTAACTAGAGATACATTGATTGGAAAACTTTTAGCTTTTGAAAGTGAGGAATTTGGTCCTGTTGCTACTATAAAGATAGACTTAGCCTTTAAAGAATCAACATCATCTGCATCATCATTTGACAAATCTGATTGGAAAGCCTTTTATGCAAGAGAACTTGAAGAAAGTAGGAAAGAAAATTAAGAACTTGAAGAACTTGAAGCACTATTTGCAAGGAAAATGCCTAAAGGTCCAGTGGGAAGTAAGTATGAAGGTAAAGCACCATTTAAATGTTTCAACTGTAATAGGATTAGTCATATGGCCTCAAGATACTATGATAGACATGCTAGACTAAGAGAAGAAGCTAGAAGAACATACAAGCCTAACCTAGAATATCAGAGATACAAATTTAAGAAGAATAAAGAAAAATATTGTTATCTTGCTGATGAGGATCCGACAGACAATGGATGAGTTTTTGTTGATATAATAGAAGATCAACTGGCACCTACTGTTCAACCGGTAGAACAGGCCTTGGCAGCTAAAGTTGAAGTTAAGGATGAATGGATCATTGATTCAGGATGCTCACATCATATGACTGGTGATAAGAGTAAATTCCTAGCTTTTTAGGAGTACAATGGAGGCTTAGTAAGATTTGGAGATGACAAAGCTTGTTTGATCAAAGGTAAGGTTACAATATCTCTTGATGGTAAGCATAATACTGACAATGTTTACTATGTTGAAGGTTTAAAGCATAATCTTTTGAGTGTTCATCAATTAGTTGAGAAAGGATTTCAGTTACAATTCAAAAATGCAAAATACAAAATTATGAATAGAACTTGTTTGAAAATTGCAACCGGTAATCAAACTAGAGGTAATATCTTTCATTTGAATAACAGTGAAAAGACATGCTTGATTGCACATATTGATGAAAGTTGGCTATGGCATAAGAGACTCTGTCATGTAAACTTTGATTGCATGGTAAAAATTAGTACTACTAAGGTAGATAGAGATTTACCTAAAATTGTCAAACCTCACAATACAGTATGCAAGGAATGTCAATTTGGAAAACAAGTTAGAGCTAGTTTCAAAAGTATTCCAGAAAAATCCAATACTGCTCTTGATTTAATTCGTACTGATTTATGTGATCCGGCTAGAACTAAAAGCTTACAAGGTGATAGATATTTCATGCTAATCATTGATGACTATTCTAGAATGTGTTGGGTTACTTTTCTCAGAGAAAAATCAGAAGCACTTGGAAAGTTAAAACTATTCAAAGCAATGGTAGAAAATGAAACCGGTAAGAAAATCAAATGTGCAAGATCAGATCAAGGAGGAGAATTTACATCTAAGGAATTTAATACATTCTGTGAAATAAATGGAATCAGAAGACAACTATCAGCACCTCGGATACCACAACAGAATGGAGTTGTAGAAAGGAAAAACAAAACTATCTTGGATGCAGCCAGAAGTATGTTATCAGAAGCAAACCTACCACATGTATATTGGAGAGAAGCAGTAAGTACAATGGTCTATACATTAAACAAAGTTCACATCAAAGGTGAAACCAGTAAGGCCCCTCATGAACTGTGGTTTGGTATTACTCCTACTCTTAAATATTTTAGAATATTTGGAAGCAAATGCTATATTGAAAGAGATGACTACATTGAGAAATTTGATCCTATAAGTGATGAAGGAATATTTCTTGGTTATTAATCTACGAGTAAGGCATATAGATTGATGAACAATTTAGAGGAACTTCAAGGTATATAGATCCTGAACCAGCAACAAAAATTCTAAGAAATGAACCTACGCTGAACCCACCGGTACAGAATGAAGATCCAGTTACACGGGTATCATTTGAAAATTCCACTATAACTGAGGAACAACAACAAAAAAAGACACCCCGGTATGTAAGATTGAATCATTCTGAAGATCAGATAATTGGAAACAAGTATAAAGGAGTTATGGCAAGAGGAAGATTGGGAAATGAAGAGGTATGTCTTATTTCTCAAACTGAACCATCATCAGTTAATGAGGCATGTGAAGACAAATATTGGACTAAAGCTATGGAAGAAGAATTAGAACAAATAAGAATAACACTTAGACATTAGTTCCCCGACCTAAAGATAAAAATGTGATTGGAACCAAATGGGTATTTAGAAACAAACTTAATGAAGATGGCAGGGTAATCAAAAATTAAGCAAGACTAGTGTGTAAAGGATATGCTTAGAAAGAAGGAATTTATTATAATGAAACCTTTGCACCGGTAGCTAGAATTGAGGCAGTTAGATTATTTTTGGCTTTCGCAGCACACAAGAACTACAAAGTATATCAAATGGATATTAAATGTGCATTTCTGAATGGAGATCTTGAAGAAGAAGTTTACATTGAACAACCTAATGGATTTTATTTGACATATAACAAAGATATGGTTTGCATTTTAAGGAAAGCTTTGTATGGATTAAAACAAGCTCCAAGAGCTTGGTATGCAAGATTGGATAAGTATCTTTTGAAGATTGGTTTTTCTAAAGGTAATGCTGACAACAATTTATATTATAAAGTGACTAATGATGACATCTTGGTTATAGAAGTTTTTGTTGATGATATAATCTTTGGAGGAGAAGATGGATTATGTAAAGACTTTTCTATTAAAATGCAGCAAGAATTTGAAATGTCTATGATCGGTGAAATAAGATTATTTTTAGGATTACAGATTCCACAGACTGACAAAGGTATATTCTTAAGTCAATACAAATACTTAAAGGAGTTACTAAAGAAATTTGGGATGGAGAAATCTAAACCGGTAAGCACACCTATGACTACAAATGACAAACTATCACTAAGGGATGAATCTTACTATATTTGACACAAATCAGACCTAATATTATGAATGCAGTATGTATTGTTTCAAGATTTCAGAGTAATCCCGGAGAAAATCATGAATCAATAGTAAAAAGGATTTTCTAGTACTTACAAGGCACTATAAATCTTGGATTATGGTATCCTAGAGATGAAAACTTTGAATTATGTGCATACATAGATGCAAATTGGGCAGGAGATGTGGATGATAGAAAAAGCACCACCAACGGAGCATTCTTTCTTGGAAGCAGACTAGTTTATTGGTTGAGTAAGAAACAAAGTTGTACATCTTTATCAACAGTAGAATCAGAATATGTTGCAGCAGCAACTAACTGTACATAGGTACTATGGCTTAAACAAATGTTGAAAGACATAAAGGTAAAATGCAAGGAACCTATAACTATCTATTGTGATAACACTACAACAATTGATATATCTAAGAATCCGGTACTACATTCTAAAACAAAACATGTTTCCATCAACCTAAATTTTCTAAGGGAAAATGTTGAAGCAAAGGAAATAAAACTGGTTTATGTGAATACTAAAGAGAAGATTCCAAATATCTTCACTAAACCTTTGCCTAAGGAGACTTTTGAATATCTTAGAGATGAGCTTGGGGTCATACCCTCACCGGTAGAGACTTAGGATGTTGATGATTGTCATCAACCAGTAGAATTAATAGAGAAATCTTTTATTCTGGCCTTTGATGAGGAAGTTACTTCTCAGGGGGAGTAGTTGCTATACTAAATTGATTGGTATTTTGTATATGAACTTGTCTTGGTAATAAAGTTTGCATTTGATGTCAAAGGGGGAGAGATTGGTATGGAAAAACACAAGGAAACACATGTTACTCTCAAGGAGAGATATTAATACTTTGGGAGAGATTGTTACTCTCTGTATCTATATTTTGATTTTTGGTTACTGGGAGATTGTTGGCTTTTGGTATTTGGCATTTCCGTTTTGGCACTTTGATGGTTTTTCCATCTTGTGTTGCCATCAATGCCAAAGGGGGAGATTGTTGGTATTTTAGTATGGTTTTGTCATTGATGTCAACACCTACTAACAATTATCACTCTGGCATTTTGGAGAATCAACAACATTCATCGGCAAGCATATGACTTATGAACAATCATCGATATATGGTACACCGGCAGGATATAATGATCATCGGCACTTGGAATGGAATGGAAATCACATGGTTATGTTGAAGACATCATTTGGACACTTTGTCTTGAAGGTTTGTTAATTGGCATATTCATATTTGCATATTTGTTGTTATCGACAAATAGGTCCAAGTTACACACCAATAGGTTTATCTTTTCCAGATCAACATGGCACGCTATGGAGATGATTTATTATTGTTGTAAATACATCAAGTTGACATGTTGAATTAGTTATTACATCGGATATTGTATTGTTTGTAAAATGATTTTATTGTATTATCCTTTAGAGCCAACCTACTAAAATTGGTCTTAGGGTATGGTATAAATGTAAGATCTTATTTGTAAGATCAAATGTGGAATGCGAAAAAGAATTGTTTGAAGGTATATGCGAGAATAAGCAGAGCTATACACATAGACATCATTTGAAGGTGAAGGAAGGTTTTGTGAAAGCATATCAGAACTACACCAGTACTGAATCCAGCATATGAAGATGCTATTTTGAGTAGTACATCATTATTGGATTTAACCATCCAATTGTAGTCAGTGTGACTCCTAATTTGTGATTGAGCAGTGAGCTCTAGGTGCTTGGCCTTTCTGCATGTGCAGACCCCATTTGTATACACTTACTATATGTAGTAGTATCATCTGATTGTGGGTAAGGTTTCCCATCGTGGTTTTTCCCCTTACAGGGTTTCCACGTACAAATATTGGTGTTATGTGTTGTGGATGACTTTGTCTTTTTGTTTCATGCATTAATCCTTACCGATATTGCAATTAACTGTTAAAACTGTCTATCGACATATTAGACTGGTTTACCAGTATTAAGGAGAAAGTTGATTAATTTTTTTTGGTTTAAATTTATTTGACAACTGATGCACCCCCCCTCTCAGTTGTCTCTGGGACATGAGCATCGTATATAGATCCATACATTTCATTACATGTTTGCATTCACGTTATTGCATAAAAAAATAATAAACATTTGCATTACTAGTTACTCATTTTCATCATCCATTTGCATATGAAAAAGAAACAAAAATAAATAAAAATCTATTTTCATCGGCATTCCATACATCCATACTAAAAATATATGCATACATATAGAATAAAGAAAAACATCTCATAATCAATCAACATAAGTACGATGAAATCAAATCAAGAGCTCATATATATCACCATAATCTCAGTGTCTCAGAGTACAAACGATATCAACTATCATATACAATGTTGCATTGGAGGAAGAACCATATAGGCTACAAAAATGGGGTACATAACAAAATATAGGAGATATAACAAAGCTAGCTCTCTGCTTCTCCCTCATCGCCAAGTGGAGGAGGTGGTGCCTGCTAACCGATATCCTTTCTGGATGCCCTAGCTCCCTCTGATCGAACCATATACTGAGAATATGGAACAACCTATTATGCCACTGGGGCTGCTACACTATAAGCGACAACATAATAGGTTGCCTAACTCATATGATGTAACACCTCTCACTTGAGAGCATCACGCTCTGCTTTGACCTCAGCAAGTTGTTGATCCCTCTCTACAAGCTACGTCTATGCCACTATCAACTATGACTACAAACATGTCAATCTAGTCCTCAAAGACTATACTACATCCAGTACCCTCTACTCTCTCTCAGCCCCTCTGCCTCCCTCTCCACCTCCCTTCTCATCCCTCCGCTGCCTCACCCACCTAGGCACTACTCTCTCATCCTCACCTCCACCCTCTACTACCCTGGAACCTATAACCTCAACCCCAATAGCCCCTAAGGATCTACCCTCCCCTCTTTGTCACTGTCTAGCTCCAACTGGTACCTTGCTGCTACTATCCCCTTGATCACTTCCTGCTCGCCTAGGTACCTCTTCTCTCTGTCCCTATACCTACCCTCATCCCTATCCCTGTACCTGACTTGGTACCTATTCCTGTGGTGGTGCCTCATCCTCAGCCTCCTCTATAAGAGGTGCACTCTCTTTGGGATCTGTAAACTAAGGAAAAGTATGTCTCTAGAACCAATCTCTATATTGGGGCAATACCCCTACATCTGGTACATCCTCTAGGTAATCCCCCCACCATCTCTGTAAACCCAATAGCTCCTGCATGCTCCATGCATATGACAGCCTCAGTGCCCATCCTCATCTCTCCTCCTCTCCATATCAAGCATAGGCTATGAACTCTTGAGATATACCCTGTGGTCTCCCATACTGCCTCATCACCCTAGATACTACAAACCGCTCAATGATAGACACTGTGTTTTTCATTAAAACTGATTAACCCAAGTACACCTGCAATTGATCTATGAAGTAGCCAATTCAATCTATGAAGAACCTCAAGGCTTGGACAACTTGACAAGGATATGAATCCTTCTACTCTTCAGGCTCTACAAAACCTAGGTGGGTGTACCTTTGATGCTTAAAATTAAACTCATTTACTCACCATGACAGCATCAATGAAGCAGATAAATCTCACCAGGGCTCAACAACAAGTGGGTTACTACAGATGGGCTAGATCTACACATACAACTTATCTATGCTTGAGCATGAGATAGATGAAACATTTTAAAACATAACATAAAAGAAAGATATTCTGATTGGATTTTAGAATGGTTTGAGAATCCCCTTAATTGCAAGATCAGTGCCTTATCCAAGGGCAACAGAGTCACACATCAAACTATAGATGAAAGCTTCTATTGAAAATCCATCTTCATTATTAAGTATTCCTGCATTAATGCCTTGCATAAGTGCATTACTAAGATCATTCACAAAATCATCAGATCTTGAAACTATATTCCATTATTCATGATTTATTATAGAATTTAAATCCTTCCTTGAAGAATCCCTGCAAATAATCACAACTATCTCCTTGAGATAACAAATTTCATCCTCCTTGAGGATTTGATTTAAATAAAATGGAAATACAAATCTAGAGACAATCTTGTGTGAGTTTATGTATGCCTTACATACACAAGAGCCTGCAACTAAGAACACCTATAGCAAGAATTGAACTCCATTACTAAAAGAAAAGCCTTGCCATGTACAATCTTGAAGAAAACTCAAAATTGGAAACCATGAAAATATGGAGCCATTCTCCAAATTTCTAGAACCATTACAATTGAGAAGAATTGGGAATAAGAAGAGGAGGGAAAAAGATCAGATTTGCATAACACACTACCAAGTGTCCCCTTTCTCCAACTAAAACTTTTCCTTTCTCCTTCCCATGGCAACTTCTCTCTAAATATCCCATATTTGTTAAAAAAAACTTCATAACTCCATTTCTCATCTTGAGAGCTTTCCAATGACATATAATACTTGATATTTTAGGCAAAAACGAGCCTTTGAGCAAATTAATCATTTGTGCACCTATGTCATTTAAATTTTTTGAATTTTTTATATAGTTGAAACTATATCATTTAATTTTGATTTTTCAATCCATTTTTGCCCTGACATCCTGCCACATGGCAACTTGTGATTCACTGATGGGATCCACTGGGTGCCACCTGGGATGACACATCATCTTTCTGCCACTTGTCTACCTCATCACCACCACTGGACTGCTTGTTCATCACCACTAGACGAGACCCACAAGCTGCACCTCCACCTGGACCTGCCACTTATGCGCCATGTCATCTTTCACCATTTTGCAATGGCTAACGAACGTGCATCTTTCCTTCACGAATCCATGTGCACTGTCGAATCTTACTGAACCTATAGGCTCTTTAACACTTCATTTTTCACACATGCTTTTCACTATTTTGTGAAGGGTATTCATCAAGCATCTTCCCTTCGTGAATCAACGTGCACCGTAGATCTCCTGCAACTTTCTCATTGGTTAAGTCACCCTTTCTCTACAAAAATTGTCTGCCTCAGGATCTGTGCCAGTGTGAGGTCCACATACTCGCTACTTAGCCTCCTTGGTTGCCTCGAGAAGCATGCCCGCGCGCGTGGGGTCCACCTGGGTCCAATTGGCTCCTTGTGTCAAAAGCCTTTAAGCTTTGACATTATACTTGTATGGAGTGTTACTTAAAAATATCAAAAAGTCCCATTCCCTAGCCAATGTGGGATAATGCCTTATGCCTAGAACTACATCCTTTTGAAGTTTCTAAAACTCAGTCTGTAGCAACACGACCCTTGGCAATTGAGTTTTCTTGGAAATTCCATTAATGCCTTTTGGCTCCATGGACTAGGAAAAGAAGATTCGCATTTCATTTTATTTATGTTTTTTAAACCTTCCAAACTCCTCAACACATTTTGCGCAGGGAGATTGATTCTCACGTGCAGTAGAGAGGACTTGAGAAGGGCATGGATTTGGCATTTACACTTGCCAATCAAATTTGCATGAAAGCTTAAACATTACCAAAGTTGGCTGCTACCACGTGAAGTTCCATTGCCTCTTGAACAAGCCCACGTTATACATCTGCAGATCATGGCAATTGATATTTGCATGAAGATTTCAACTGTTGAACATTGCCCATTCTGCCACGATTTTTAGCCTTCTCCACCTTGTTTGCCATGATTTATTGCTATTTGCATTTGCTATGTTTTTTACAATCATTTCAGTCATCACGTGGAGGGTGATTGGAACTTGTTTGAAAAGTTTTATGCATTTTAACACCATACCACACAGGGGCTGCCAAACTGGTATTTGCTTTTTGCTGTTGAAGTTCATTGCATTCTCCATACTTGCAGAAGATCCACGCCAAAATAGAGAGGAGGAAATTGGCTGAGGTTTAAAGAATGCCCTTTGCATTGCTTGAGAATTTCTACTGTTAAAAAAAATCCACGTAGAGGGGGGTTACTCCTGCTGCTTGCATTTTGCCTAGAGGCTTTGGATGTTAACCTCAAATACCCACCATGCAGAGGGTTTTTAATGTCAATTGCATTTGCTATTATCTTAATTGGCTGCTATCTTAATTTGCTGCTATATTAATTTGCTATTACCTTCATTTGCTGCTATCTTAATTTGCTATTACCTTCATTTGCTACTATCTTAATTTGCTATTATCTTCATTTGCTCTAGCAGAGAAGATTATTGGCATTACCTCTGCCAGATTGAATTTGTTTTAAATATTTTAAAACCCCCTTTCAACACCACACACAGGGAGGACTGCATTCTCACTTGGCAATGCATTTTGCTAAAGTTTAAATGCCTTTTCAAACTACCACACCACAGGAGGACATTGGTACATTTACTAATTTGCATTTGATTGGAAGTTTTACTCTTTCACTTGCCACACAGAGGAGGGATTGTTGGCTGCCTTGCAAACGTGGAATTACACTTGCCAACATTTGCATTTAAATTTTATAATGTCTCCTTTGTTAACTGCCAATTTGCAATTTGGTTTAGTAAATGTGCCTCTTTATTTCGACTGCACAGGAGATGAATTTTATCATCATCACTCTTATAACATGTATTATAATCAAAATCCAAATTTAGATATTCTGAAAAATCTCTCAGTGAACCAAGTCGCTAATAAAATAATAATGCAAGGGCATGAGCCAAGTCAGGCCCCAAAGTGGGTCCGACTAAAAAAAAAATTTGTTTTCATGCAACTGACCTTTAAAACACCTCAAGAACCTTAAACATAGCTTTGGAATCAATCGGCCCCACTTTTGGATCATCAAATTGAGTTTTGTAACTTTCAGGCATTTATGCCACATTTTCGCATTTAATCACGAAGACGTAATTTTCAAACTGGTCAAAACACCTTTCTGGACTTTGCCATCTGACAGGCATGTACTTTGATATACAATAATGAACTCTACCAAATGGTTTTTCAAGATGAATCCCAAGTGAAGAGATATTAATGGTAAAAAATGACCAACTGGCTTTGTCGGCACTGCGGACTTGATGAAGTCAATGCGCAAGCAACCCATGATGCCTGTCTTAAATATATCAAATGATCTCCATAGACCCTCAAATCTGAGTCATAGGTACCTTGAAGTACATATCAAATCTTAGAATACTTAGTTCTATCGGGAAGCTACCTGGGTGCAAATGGTGCGCTCATGAAAATGGCTACTTTAACTGATGCGGCAATGAAAGTACGGATCACTGAAACAGATGGCTTGTCATTTATACCAACAATAGCCCAAAACAAACATTCTAACATGACATTCACTAAGGAAAATCTTACACTTATGCAAAATAGGGCTCCGATTAGCTGCTGAAATAGGGACTTGTCAAACCATACAAACTACAAACAGATCGAGCTTTGAAAACTGAGCAAATGGATTCATAAAGACTTGAAATTTTTCTTTTTGACTCACATTTATGCATACAATTAAATCCATTTTTAAATTTTACCATGACGGTCAACAGGGCAAAAGATATAAGAGCTCAAAGTAGGCTACCTGGTAAAATCTGCATTTGCACCTAAAATGCACTTTCAACTCACCCCTTGAAATGGGTACCTGATAAAATGATCCAAACTGAAAACTAAAAGTTGCAACACATTGCATAGGCCAAATGAAAGGTGTGGGACACATTTCCCAAGCCTTACCCTTTGAAAATCAATTGGCTCCATTTTATCCTCTCTCTAACTAGACCATTCAAACTGATTCATTTTATGATCATTTGGAAATGCAAAGAAATTTTTTGAAATAGGCCTCTAAACTTGACTCAAATATAATGAGTCCCCACACATTGATCGACCAATGAGAGGTCGAGTCATGAACATGTCCTTCCTCTAAGCTCTCCAATCGTCCCATAGTTCCAGATGCCTATATGGTCTCCATACTACCACAATCAAATCATCGAGTTGCCTCCTCCAATAGTCCGTCTTGCCCAGATGGGGTTGAGCAACATAACCTGAATAATAATGCACAATAGGTTGGTGCTCCTCTCTCGCATCATCAACTATCGACCTACATACTGGGATATGCTCCCATGCCTATATCTGTAAAACTAAAACACCTACCGCCATGCTCTTCCCCTCCCAATACAGAATCTCGTGCATCTCATGATACATATAGGAAAGAAAACATGATCCCCACCCTGGTCTCTCAGGATGAGTCAATAGCCTCTCAAGCATCCTAGCTCAACCACAAATAAAACCATGTTGTCCTCTATTAGGAATAACAAAATAATCGATAATACCTGCTAAAATGCAGGCCAGAGGGTACTGCTCACCATATCTGCTCATCGGATCATCCCAAGTGATGGTGCGCTCCAGAATGGTCTCATTGTAGAATATTTGTCTCAATGCTAAGACACCCGATCGCTAAGTAGAATCATAGTCAACCTTGTCTCCATTAAACAAAATCCTCAAAATCCTATATACATCCTCCGGGGTAATCGTCATCTCTCTAACTGGTAGATGGAAGGTGTTATGCTCTGAATGGAAATGCTCGACTAACACAATCAACATCCTATGATTCACACAGATATCAGGCATCTGAAGAAGGTACCCAAACCCACACAAATCAATATGTGCTCTATCTACTCTGATAAACCATAGACTAGCATCATCATCGCTAGATATACACACCGAAACAGGATATCCGACAACCAAATCTGCAAAATCAAACATACAAATTGTCAGCACGTGATCCAAATTGCTCTAAAAATGTGTTAAAAATGCTCGCAAATCCAAATAGGCAAAATGCCAAATCAAAAATTCATGTTTAGACTGTCAAAAATGCTTGTTGTTTTGCATACGAGTTTTCACTAGACAAGCAGAAACTCATAAGAGTAAAGATTACACTTCGCAAGAGTAAAAATCCCCATATGATAAAACATATACTGTTGCATGATACAATGGTCACTCAAGAACAAACTCATACAAATCATGGGATGAGATCAGATGAGAAACCTTATATGACCATATGACAAAACACTAAAGGGACTATTTGCCGTATCAGAAATGGTGTCTCACCGCACAACAAAATGAGGCAAATGACTTAAAATGCAAATAAAATGCAAAAAATTCAACAAAAATTCAAAATTTAAGATATGCAAAGGTCTAAGATTGATCACTTACCATTGGGTCATAGTTCCCTGGTCAATTATGCTGTCTCTAGCACTTGAATCGATTCTCTTAGATCAGAATATTCATTTTTCTTCGCAGAGGGCTTTTCAAATTTCAAACTTTGGGAGGTGAAAATGAATTGAAAATGACACATGAACCCCTTATATAGCCTAAACCCTAATTTTCAACTTTCTCTGATTGGCGTGAAAACTGCACCCTTGCTTAATTTGACCATCTTGATTCCATTTTTGGGATCGAAATCAAAATCTGAGATCATCTTCCTAATCAATTTCACAATTGTGACCACTTAGCACTTTCATCAACTGCCCATTCTTTTCTTCAATTTGTGCTCAATTTCTCATCAATCAATGCTAAATCTTCAAATGGCCCTTTGAATCATTCTTTGTGCTCAAATCATTAATCATTTCATCTTTTTATCAAATTACTTAAAATCACTATGCAACCTATCAATCTTTCAATTTTGCTCCCGAGGGGGCATACTCATGACATCATCATCAGTGATCACATCCTCAAAGTCGAGAATTTCTTTCAAAATATTCATTACAAGTCGAGTAGTTAATCTTTATGGAACATCAAACAAGACCTTATTGCTAGGGGCATTTCAGCGTCATCACTTCATATCAAGTTGACATTTCTCGATCATCTGAATCAAATCAATCTCTAGGGGCATATCAGTTTTGTCGCATCAAATCAAGCTGATATTGTCTTCATCTGAATCAATCTCTTAATGTTAATCAATTTCATCTCTTTTTCATCAAGTTGATTATTTGTTTAAACTCAATCAAGGGTTTAAAGAGTATCTTTGGTCACATGCTCAATCTAATCAAGTGTTTAGTTTCATCGCATCAAATCAAGCTGGACAGATTATCTTTGCTTATCATGTCTTGATCCATTAAGATCAGGATCAGTTTTATCTTCGCTCATTGTGTCTTGTTCAATCAAGTCCTAGATCAGTAAGATCCACTTCTTGATCCATCAAGTTCAAGTTCGATATCTTTGCTCTTCATTGGTCCTAATTCAATCAAACTCGCGATCAATATCATTTTCAATCAGTTTGTTCAGTTTCATTGCTTCAAAACAAACTGAATACCTCACTCTTCATCTGGTTTGTGATCAATCAAGTTCAAAACTGGTATGTCCTAGACATCAACTATTCTTTGAACCAACGTGCTACTCGCACATTATTTCAAAGAGGGGAAAATGTAATACCCTAAAAATAGTCATCTAAACCATAGGCCCCCTAGTCTCGATTTCATCACCAAGGTCCTAACCAAAGGCAATTAAAATTAATCTTGAGCACATAATTAAATTCTTAAATCATCAATGTCACATGGCAAATTAATCACTCTGAATTAATAAAATAATTATTTAATTAATTGATCATTTCAAGTAAATCATTTTTAAACAATTATCCTATTTATTTTATTAAATATTCTAGCACATTTAATTAAATAAATCAATTTGCCATTAAATCACTGAAAAAGGGAATTAATTGGGAAAAAGAATTAAAAATTGAGAAAGGAAATCAAATGGAGCTAACCTTGAAAATCAAATTAAAATTTGAAAAAATCTCAGAAAAGCAATTAAAATAATTAAATCTCAAAATTGAATGAAATAGAGAAAAATTAGTTTTTTTCTGATTGTGTCTTAGTTTTAGTTCAATTTCCTTTAAAATTGAGAAAAGCAGCCAATCACATCAATTCACCTAGATTGTGCTTCTTCTTGGAAAATCTTGACCACTCATCATCATTGGATCTCGTTCGTTGGTTTCTTTCTGAATTTTCTATAAATTTAGGCTCTCATCTCCTGATTAAGGATCCTGGAGAATATATTGTTATTATGTTGTTTTTGCTCTAGGTTCACTAAGATTTCATATTGAGAATTTTTGCATATTAGTTATTGCATATTTGTTAAATCATTTAGCTTAATCATGTTAGCCTAATATTCATTAATTTTGCATATCTTGCATTCATCTAGATTAATCTTGCATCCATTTAGTTCAATTTCGTACTCATATAGATTAAATCCTTTGTTTAGGTGTTGTCTAGTCACTGGTATTGCACATAAAAATCTAAGAGCAAGACTAAACTTGCATCTACTAGAAGGAAATAGGTTGTTTTGTGATGGCTTATTGTTCATTGTTGATTGATTTACTAACCATGCATCTAATGATTTATTGAAGTGTTGTGTATTCCAAATACATATATGATCCAGTTTTCACACACACAATTATACACCATGAAAATCTATGGTGAAGTCATCCTATTACAACAAAATATTTCTTTAACATTCTTTTCTCCAACATTCACATAGCTCAATTCTTTCATGACTTTCAATCATCATAGTATCATCTACACTAAAATCAACAACAAGGTGAAGAATAACTTATCTTTCTTCCACGTCCATAAGATGATCTCCTTCTCCATCAAGAAGCTTTCCTCTTATTCTTCTTCCTTCTTCACTTTATTCTCCATCCAAGTTCTCCAAAAGGAGAAGTGGGTAGTGCCCTCTCTAGCTTCTTACTAAGACATATATGGGTCTCAACTCTAATCCACTTTCTCTCAAACCCTAACCCGTCAGTTCGAAACAAATGGGAATTTGAAGGGTCACATCAACCTTAGAGGACACTATCACATGTTCTAAAGGTCCATAACCCCAAGGTATTGACCCTAGGGGTCTATTTTTGCACCATAACCCATAAAATGGACCGCACAACACCTTTTTGAAACCCACACAAAGACCTATTCGAGTTTTGGCTTTATCCAAAGGGTTTTCATACTCAAATCTCCTCTCTCACCACATGACCTAAGGTTGTATGCCCTCTCAAAACATTTTAAATTGACTCTACATAAGATAAATATATTCCTTCATCGATTTCTATGCAAAATAGGTTACCCTTCTAAAACCTTCACAAGATATTTGATTTGGACTAGTCCTCTTTTCTTCCTTATATTGTACACCATCTATCCTACATTATCCAACCACAAGCACAATTAGATCATCATAATATTGCATATAAATTGTTATCGAAATTAACAATAATTTTTACTTGTGAATTATTTAAACATCATTTCTAAGCAATCTCATATTAAATCATCATTTCATATGCACATATGCAATTGTTAGTTATCAATAATCAAATCCATCCATTGGAAACTTAGATGTTAATGCTATTTAACTTTCATCATAATTAGAGCGATGCATAAAAACACAACTAATAGAATGGCATCACTTCCATTCTACCACCATTTTAGTTTAACTATGATATTTTGCAACAATTAGGATTGTATTAATGGTGTGGGGTCTTACAAAGTACAAGTTGGATAGACATTGAAATTGTTGGCATTTGCATGAAGATTTCATTAATGATATGTTATGTTGTCAGTGATGTCAATTGAAGAGGTAATGGTATTTATGATATTGCTGATATTATTGTTGTTATTGATATTGTCTTGTAACCGGTAGGAAGTGTTGGGAATCATTAAATTTGAATAATTTGTGAGGCCCATTTCGAAATCTTGATATTACATTTTTAGAAAGGTACCTAATCTCATCCAGGTGGCCTAGTTAGAGAGAGGGCAAAATGGAGCCAGTTGATTTTCAAAGGGTAAGGCTTGGGAAATGTGTCCTATACTTTTCATTTATCTAATGAAGTGTTGTGCAACTTTCAGTTTTCAGTTTGGATTGGTTTGTCAGGTACCCATTTCAAGGGGTGAGCTAAAAATGCATTTTAGGCACATATGCAGATTTTACCAAGTAGCCTACTTTGAGTGTTTATATCTATTGCCCTGTTGATCGTCATGAAGAATTTCAAAGTGAATTGAATTCTATGCATAAAAGTGTGCCTCTGTGAAACATTGCAAGTCTCTAGCAATTCATTTGCTCATTTTAGCAGGCTCAATCTGTTTGCAGTTGGTATGGTTTGACAAGTCCCTGTTTCAGCTGCTAGTCGGAGCCCTATTTTGCATAAGTGTAAAAGTTGCCTCAGTGAATTTCATGTCAGAATGTTTGTTTTGGGCTATTTTTGGTATAAATGACAAGCTATGTTTGTAGTTTCAAGCTCCTGCCAATCCGTTTAATCGGTTTTCAAAAGGGTTTCTTAGGCCATTTGTTTCAGTGATCCATACTTTCATTGCTATATCAGTTAAAGTAGCTATTTTCATGAGTGCACCATTTGCACCCAGTCATCCTTTTGGTCAAAATAAGAATTAAAAGATTTCATATGTAATTCAAGGTACCTATGTCTCAGATTTGAGGGTCTATGGAGATTGTTTGATATTTTTAAGAAAGGCATCATGAGTTGCTTGCACATTGACTTCATCAGGTCCGCAGTGCCGACAAAGCCAGTTGGTCATTTTTGACAATTAATATCTCTTCACTCAGGATTTATCTTGAAAAGCTGTTTGGTAGAGTTCATGCTTGTATATCAAAGTACACGCCTATCAGATGGTGAGGTCCAGAAAGGTGTTTTGACTAGTTTGAAAATTACGTCTTCGCGATTAAATGCGAAAATGTGGTGCAAGTGCTTGAAAGTTGCAAAACTCAGTTTGATGATCCAAAAATGATGCCGATTGATTCCAGAGGTATGTTTAAGGTTCCTGAAGCATTTCTAAGTTCAGTGGCATGAAAATGAATTTTTTTTTAGCCGGACCCACTTTGGGGCCCAACCTAGATAAATGCCTATGCACTAATTTTATGGTGAAGTGGTTTTAAAATAACATGGTGCACTCATAACAAAATAAATGGAATGGATTTCAATTATTTTACAATGGGGTTATGAAAGTAATAGTTGCTCACAATCATTTACTTGGTGAATTTATCTTAAGTTGAATTCTCCTTGTGTGGTATGAGGTGCCAAATGCAAGAGTTTTGAGAAAATGGAATTTGTTAAAAGGGCATGGAAGTTTCCAAGCAGGTGTGATTGCCAAGTGTAAAGTAAATTCCATAACCATGGCCAAATCCTCCCAAGCAAGTTGAAGACCATAGAAAGTCTCAAGGAAATTCAAATGGTGGAGGGCGATGTTTTTAAATGACTTTCAGCAATTTACAAATTGGCATAATGAAATGTCTTTCCTTTTGTTGTTCACATGGTTCTTGGGTTGAAGAGCCATTTGAAATTGAAGCAATACTTCAGCAAATAAAACTCCAATGCCAAATTCCCCCCTCTGCTATGGAGTTTGGGGGCTATTTTAACTTTCAAGCAAACACATTTGGAAGTGTTGGAGAGGACAGAAGTTTATGCAAATGCAAATAGAAGGTGCAGATCCTCCTCCCTCACATGGCAGATTGGGCATTAAACAACAACATTATAAACTCCAGCCAATGCAACATTCAACATTTAACTTTCAAGTAATGCTAGTCCTCCCCTCTGCGTGGTTTGTTTTTAGTATCTATGGAAACCTTTAAAGCAAATACAAATAGCAACTATAGAAGATTTCAATAAATGAAGATTGGTAGATTTGAAGACCTTTCCCTTGCCTGCGTGGATTTGACACTCTCCAGAAAATGTAATAGTAGGTATAAAGCATAATCCCTGCTATGTGTGGAGTGGTAAGGAGGAAGGCATAGGTAATTAAACAAACTCCATCATTTGTTGTATTCCTTGTTGTGTGGATGGTAAAGGCAGCATGAAACTTGTTAGCAAATGCAAATAGCAAGGTTGCGTGGCAAAAAAGATGGAGAATAGCAACGTGGTAATAAAAAACCTCAGAAAATCCTAAACAAGTGCAAAGGCAGCCATTAAAACACTCTGCAAAAATCTTCAAAATTGCATTGCCAGGCTAAAATGTATTATCTTATATTGGCTGGGGAATGGGACTTTTTGATATTTATAACCAAAGCTCCACACAAATATAATGTCAAAGCCTCAAGAGGCTCTTGACGGATGGTGTTGGCTGGGCCCATGGCGGACCCACGCGCACAAGTGCATTTGCCGAGGTGACCAAGGAGGCTGAGTGGTGACTAGGTGGACCCCACGTAGGTACCAATCCTAAGGCAGGTGAGTAAAAAAAAATGTGTTAAAGACCCTACAGGTTCAAGAAGATCTGATGGCTTGTGTGATTTCAGAACCCTTGCGAAATGGCAAAAAGATCAGGCAAAAAATCGAAGGTTAAAGATCGAGCATGTTCAGGGAGATCAACGGTGTGCATGGATTCGCGAAGGAAACATGCATGCACATTACCCATTGTGAAACAATGAAAGATGACATGGCGCATAGGTGGCAGGTCCAAGTGGAGGTCCAGCTCATGGGTCCCACTGACATGTCGCTGAGGTGGTGACGATGTGGCTGACAAGCAAGCAGTCCAGTGGCGGTGACAAGGCAGACAGGTGGTGCCCAGTGGACCCTATTAGCGAATCACAGTCTTCCATGTGGCAGAGCGTCAGGCCAAAAAGGGGTGAAAAATCAAAGTAAAATTATATAGTGTAGACTATAGAAAAAATTGAAAAATTTAAATGATGTGCACATATGAAGGATTAATTTGCCCAGAGGCTTATTGTTGCCCAAAATATCAAGTATTATATATCACCGGAAAGCTCTCAGAATAATGAATTGAATAATGTAGTTAATTTTAAAAAATATGGGATATTTTGAGAGCATTTTCCATGGGAAAGAGAAAGGAAATGAAATTCAGTTGGAAAAAGAGACACTTGGCAATTTTGGTTGCAGACCTGATATTTTTTCCTTTTCTTCTTATTCTCATTTTCTTCTCATTGTAAGGGTTCCATAATTCTGAGAGAAAGGCTCCAGATTTTCTTGGTTTCCAGTTCTAGCATTTTCTCAGTTTTGCAAATAACACTGTGTTGTCTTCTAGATTTTCAATGTTGTCTTTACTGTAAGTTTTGTTTCAGTTTGCAGGTTTACACATATGCAAGGCATGCGTGAGTTCCCACAAAATTGTCTCCAAAATACAAGTCAAATTTATACAATTTTATTTTATCAAGGGTAATTTGGATTTTTTTCTTTCAATCTTCTCTAAGAGTGTAATGTCTGTCTTTTGGGTATATTCAAGGAAGGATTTAGATCCTAAAATCTAGCATTAGTGATTTTGAGTGTGTATATTGGATATATACGCGTATGGTTTTGTGACAGAGCAGAGGATTGTGTTAATGTAAGGCATTAATACATGAGAATTTAATATGGAAAATAACTTGTAATTGAGATCTCTCTTTCAGTTTTATGCATGATTCTATGGCCTAGATAAGGCACTGGTCTTTTGTAACATCAAAGGATTGTCAGAACACCATTGAAAAAAAAAAAATCAGAATATCTTTTTATGTTGTATGTTGTGTGGAAGTGTTCCACATATCTCATGTTCAAACTTGTTGAGTTGTCAATGCAGATTTAGCCTATCTGCAGTACCCTCCTTGTGTTTGAACCTTTTGTGGGATCTATCTACTTTTGTTGATGCTATCACAGGTGTGTAATGGGTTTAATTTTAAGCATCAAAGGTACACCCACCTAGGTTTTGAAGAGCCTGAAGAGTAGGAGGATTCATATCCTTGTCATGTTGTCCAAGCCCTGAGGTTCTTCATAGATTGAATTGGCTACTTCATAAATCAATTGCAGGTGTACTTGGGTTAATCATTTTTGATGAACAATAGGAAGGGATTTGAGGAAGATGCAAACCGGTATGTTAGTTTGTGAGTTGAATCGGTAAACCAATGTATAAGGTTAAACCCTTTTCTATGCAATGTAACTGGTAAATCCTACCAGTTATTTTTTGTTAAACCCTCACCGATTGATTTTGTTGGTTTAAGATCTAATGATGAGCAGTAATGATAGTGACACGTGTGATCATTGTATGAGCATAAGTTTAGATTGTTTTGGCACGTTTGTTAATTTGTTTGATTGTCTAGGGAATGAGAAAAGTGGATTGCATCTAATGCATAACACGTAATGAGTAGAAGTCCGATGAAGTGACACTCATGGAGTGGTTGGAATTTTCTTGAAAAATGTGTATATATTGCTATGTAAATCCAACAGTCACACTTGAACTGATTTGTTTGTAATCTTCTTGAGAGAATTAGGTTTTTGTTGTGTTACCGACCTAATTGATTTGTATTTAAGGTCGATGAAGTTTTTTATAAGTTATTGGCAAAGTGTTGGCTGAAATTAGTTGAGTGTGTGATTGCCTAACCGGATAATAGATCTGCAGTTTGAGTAAAGGCAGATTCAAGCTTAAAAGGATTCGATCAAGCAATTGTAGTGCTATTCAGACAGATCAAGAAAACTTGTTGTTTTCTAACAATTATAGCATAAGTGAAATCCCCTAACTGGGTAAGCTCTAACAAGCTTGGTTACTTCTTAAATCCTCTAACAAGGTAATCCATTAGCTTGGATTCTCAAATCCTCTACCGAGGTTACTCCTAATAGGGTATTTGCTTTTCATCAAGGCATTTTGTAAATCGCTTAACCGGGTGATTCCTAATAGGATCAGTTCTTAATAGGACTTATTGTAAAATCTTTAATAGGATTGGCTCCTAATAAGGCGAACTTTAGAAGAGTTAAGATAGGTATCCTTGTGAGTCTCATCTCACCATGGTTTTTACCTATTTGGGTTTTCCATGTATAAACATTTGTGTCAAGTGGTGATTTTTTTTGTGGTTATGATCTTATTTGTTGATTTGATTAATTTTTGATAAAGCGTGATAATTGGAAGCAT
The DNA here is from genome assembly GCF_030272615.1 of Cryptomeria japonica. Lineage (NCBI taxonomy): Eukaryota > Viridiplantae > Streptophyta > Pinopsida > Cupressales > Cupressaceae > Cryptomeria > Cryptomeria japonica. Next base: position 205,803,408 of record NC_081411.1, on the reverse strand, counting down.
TGAGAGATGAAGTATGTTGATATATGATTAAACATTTTAATGTTTACAAGATTGCAATTGTTTATTGTTAAGTTGTTATAATAGTTAACCGGTTGATGTTGAGTATTCTTATGAGTATTAATCTTGATAGTAAAAGTTTACTTTGTGAGTTTTATTTTGAGATTGGGAAGTTTGTATCAGTTTTTCAGTTTACTGATTCACCCCCCCCCCTCTCAGTAATATATCAAATACTTATTCTTTCATCATACCATCAATTGGTATCAGAGCATCTCAGGTCCTCTTACCTAAAATCCTAACAGCTTGAGGAAAAGATCTTTTAGATCATGATGAAGAAGGAAGGTCCGAAGTTCAACAAAGATAACTAAAGGATATGGAGTCACATAATGAAGATTTACATTAAGAGTTTGGGAAGTCAATATTGGGATCATGTAGAAACTTTGTATGTTACACCTACTAGAACTCTGACCGATGATCAGAAGAAAGAACAACAAGAAAATCATCAATTATTGGAGGCTATTATCAGTTCCATATCTAATGCTGAATATGTAGATGTTCATGGTTTTGAAAATACATATGAAGTATGGAAAAAGCTTGGAGAGATTTATAGCGGTGATGAACATGTTAAAATTTCTAAAGAGGAGAGCCCAAGAGGAAAGTTTAATGACAAGAGGATGTCTGAAGGTGAGAATATCCAACAGTATGGTCAAAGGATAAAAGAGATAGTTGGTGAAATAAAGAGTGTAGGAGGGAAAGTGGAAGATGCCATAGTGATCAATAAGGTACTGAGAACCCTACTATCGGTCTATGCTATCTGGGTTGCAGCTATTCAGGAGCTAAAGTCCATTAGCAAAACTAAGGTAACTCTTGACTCTATCATTGGCAAACGTAATGCTTTTAAATTAAATGGCTATGATGGTAGTGTACAGAAATCAAAATCTACATTCAAAGCTTCTATCCCTAACCCATTTGTGAGAAAAGGTAGAGATACTTGTCATGGTTATGAATCTAGATCCAGCAGAGATGTTGATGATGAAGACAACCTAGTGGAATTTGAGCCATTGTTGGCAAAACAACTACCTAGAGGCACTGGGAAATATAGAGGTAAACTACCTTTAAAATGTTTTGCATGCAACAAGATTGGTCATATAGAAGCTAACTGTCCAAATGGTGAAAATGAATACAAGAGAGACAAATTCAAGAAGTATAAGGGGAAAGGCAAGAGAGATTGTCTTATAGTGGTTGACATTGGTATTCCTGATGAAGAATATGATGATGCTAGTCAAGATATTGTGTTTGTATCTATTAAAGAAGAGATATCAAATAAAAAGGCACTAGTGTCGAGGATGGATAACTTTGATGATTGGATCATTGATAGTGGTTGTTTACATCACATGAATGGTGATCGGAGAAAATTTCATTCCTTGAAGGAATTTGATGGCGGTGTTATTAGATTTGACAATGACTCACCTTGTATGGTTAAAGGTAAGGGGGTTATTTCTCTTAATGGGATTAGTAGTGTTGATGATGTCTATTGGGTTGAAGGCCTAAAACAAAATCTTCTGAGTGTGGCACAACTTAATGACAGAGGATACCCACTAGAGTTTAGAAATGGTATGTGCAAAATAGTTGACAATAAAGGTGAATTGATTGCAACCAAGAAACAAACCAGAGGTAATCTATTTCATCTTAATCCTAAAGTTAGCAATTATTTGATTGCAAAGATAGATGATAGCTAGCTTTGTCGTAGGATATTTTATCATATAAACTTTGATAACATTGTTAAAGTGAGCAATTCCAAGACAGTAAGAGGTATGCCTCAGCTAAACAAATCGGTTAATGCTCTTTGTAAAGAATGTCAGTTAGGAAAGATGAATTCTTCAACTTTCAAAAGCAAGTCCTTCTCAATAGAGCACTTGTTATATTTGGTTCATACAGATCTATGTGGACCAATAAGAACAAGAAGCATTCAAGGTGATAGATATTTTATGATCTTCATTGATGATTGTTCAAGGATGATGTGGGTCATATTCTTGAAGGATAAGAATGAAGCTTTTGGTAAGTTCAAGGAATTCAGGGCCTTAGCTGAGAAAGAGAGTGGAAAAAAGATAAAATGTCTGAGAAGAGATCAAGGCGGTGAATTTAATTCTAAGGAATTCACTAAGTACTGTTATGAGAATGGTATCAAGTGGTAGCTTTCTGCACCAAGGACACCACAACAAAATGGTATAGCAAAGAGGAACAACCAGTCAGTGGTTGAAGCTGCTAGGACAATGTTGATACAAGGAAATGTAGCAAAAACATTTTGGAAAGAAGCTGTAAGTACAGCTATCTACACAATGAACTGAGTTTTGATGAAAAGAGGTAAGGACAAGACACCTTATGAATATTGGTATGGGAGATCACTTGAGGTTAGCTATTTTAAGATATTTGGCAGCAAATGTTTTATTAAAAGAGGTGATTACATAAGCAAGTTTGAAGCTAAGAGTGATGAAGGCGTATTTCTTGGCTATTCCACCAAGAGTAAGGCCTATAAATGCTTCAACAACTGGACACAGAGAATTGTTGAGAGTGCTGATGTTTATGTAGATGAATGTCCTAAAGTCTCAGAAGGAACTAGTTCAGAGAAAAAGGATGAAGATCCTTGCATTTTGCTTTTGGAACCTAAAACTCTTAAATCACAAACTAGTTAAAAAAATCCAGATGTACTTGTTCAACCAGAACAAATAAATTCAGAAGAAGATGATAATAAAGAAGCTGAACCTGAAGAGAATGATCATTATATGACTAGGTATGTGAGATTGAACCATAGTCCTAAGCAGATTATTGAGGATAAGGATGTTGGAGTACTAACTAGAAGAAAAATAAGAGAGAAATCTTGCATGATCTCCACCATTGAACCTATGGAGGAGGAATTGGGTCAAATTGAGAAGAACAACACTTGGACCCTGGTATGCTGACTGGTAAACAAGAATGTTATAGGTACTAAATGGGTATTTAGAAACAAGTTAAATGAAGATGGTGTTGTAGTTCACAACAAGGCAAGATTAGTTTGTAAGGGTTATGATCAAGAAGGAGGTGAAGATTATGGCAAAAATTTTGCACCAGTAGCAAGACTGGAAGGTGTCCAAACTTTAATTGCATTTGCATCCCATAAGAAGTTCAAGTTATATCAGATGGATGTTAAGTCTGCATTTTTGAATGGGTTATTGGAAGAAGAGGTATACATAGAGCAACCAGATGGTTATGCATTCACTAATGAGAAAGACATGGTATGCAGATTGCATAAAGCTTTGTATGGATTAAAGAAGGCACCCAGAGCATGGTATGAATGGATTCATACACATCTGATGAATATAGGCTTTGCAAGAACCAGTGATGATAGTAATATTTATCTCAAATCTGAAGGAGATGAAATACTGGTCAGTGAAGTATTTGTTGATGATATTATTTTTGGAGGTAATGATTTCATGAGCAATAGTTTTGCAGATGAAATGAAAAATGAGTTTGAAATGTCTTTAGTAGGGGAAATAAAATATTTCATAGGCTTGTAGATACAAAAAATAAAGAATGGTAATTTCATTACTCAATCTAAGTATGTGAAAGAGATTTTGAATAATTTTGGTATGAGTGACTGCAAACCAGTTTGAACACCAATGGTTACAAGTTGTAAGTTATCCAAGGATGATGCATCTAAGTCTGTTGAGGAAAAGGAATGTAGGTCAATGATTGGAAAATTCCACTATGCTGTTCACAGCAGACTGGATATTGCCCATGTGGTTGGTATAGTTTCTAGATTTCAAAAGAATCCAAAGGAAGCACACCTGATAGCAACAAAGAGAATTTTTAGGTATCTGAAAAGTACAGTTGACTATGGATTATGGTATCCATACGAATGGAAATTTGATTTGAAGGAATACACAGATGCTGATTAGGCAGGAAATATTGATGATCATAAAAGTACTACCGGTGGAGCATTCTTTCTTGGAGGAAGGCTAGTTTCATGGAGTAGTAAGAAGCAGAGTTGTACTTCACAATCTACTGTTGAAGCTGAGTATATTGCAGGTTATATGAATTGCACATAGGCAATTTGGATGAGGCACATTTTGGAAGGTTTTAAGATGAAGATCTCAGAACCTATAAAGATTTTATGTGATAATAGAAGTGCCATAAATATTTCTAAGAATCCTATTTTGCACTCTTGCACCAAGCACATTGAATTGAAGTATCACTTCTTGAGAGAAAAAGTTCAAAGTAAAGATGTTATCTTAGAGCATGTTTCTACCAAGGAGAAGCTTGCAGATATCTTTACCAAACCTCTACCTAAGACCACTTTTGAGTATCTTAGAAGTCAGTTGGGGGTTGTCCCTCTTCATGAAGTTAGTTTAGCATGATGTTGATTGCATCAATTCCTAAATCACTTACATAATTTTATATGGATTGATGAAGAAGTGGATGTATTCCACATGGGGAGCATCAAGTTTGCAGTATGTTGTTGATGCATGTTGAAATTATGATATTACATGTTTTACTTTCAATTTGGCATTGTTGTCAAAGGGGGAGAAGAGTTATGTGATTGAGGAGAAGAATTATGTCACTGGCAAAGGGAAACCAGTGATAGGATCAAGACAGACAGAGCATGGTGAATACTTGGTAATGTAAATCAAGATTCCTATTGACCAATCACAGTAGCAATTAGAGGCATTGATACTTGTATTGCCATCAATGCCAAAGAGGGAGATTGTTGGCATTTGCATGAAGATTGCATTAATCATATGTTATATTGTCATTGATGTCAATTGAAGTGGTAGTGGTATTTATGATATTGCTGATATTATTGTTGTCATTGATATTGTCTTGCAACTAGTACAAAGAGAATTGAGGAAGAAGTTGTAAACCGGTATGTTAGTTTGTGAGTTGAACTAGTAAACTGGTGTATAAGGTTAAACCATTTTCTATGCAATGTAACTGGTAAAACCTACCAGTTGTTTTTTGTTAAACCCTAACTGATGAAGTTTGCTAGTTTAAGATCTAATAATGAGTGGTAATGATAGTGACACATGTGATCATTGTATGAGGGTAATTTTAGATTGTTTTGTTGCGTGTGTTTGTTTGTTTGATTGTCTAGGGAATGAGCAAAGTGGATTGCATCTAATACATAGCACGTGATGAGGTACAAGTCTGACAAAGCGGTGATCATGAAGCGGTTGGAATTTTCTTGAAGAATGTGTATAGATTGCTATGTAAATCCAATAGTCACACTTGAACCGATTTATTTGTAATCTCTATGAGAGAATTAGGTTTTTGTTTTGTTACCGACCTAATTGATTTGTATTTAAGGTCGATGAAGTTGTTTGTAAGTTGTTGGCAAAGTGTTGGCTGAAATCAATTGAGTGTGTGGTTGCCTAACCAGAGAATGGATCTGCAGTTTGAGTAAAGGCAGATTGAAGCTTAAAAGGATCTGATCAAGAAAATGTAGTGTTATTTAGACAGATCAAGAAACCCTATTGTTTTCTAACAATTACAACATAAGTAAAATCCCCTAACCGGGTAAGCTCTAACAAGCTTGGTTACTTCTTAAATCCTCTAACAAGGTGATCCATTAGCTTGGATTCTCAAATCCTCTACCGAGATTACTCCTAACAGGGTATTTTCTTTTCATCAAGGCATTTTCTAAATCCCTAAATTGGGTGATTCCTAATAGGATCAATTCTTAACATGACTTATTGTAAAAGCTTTAACAGGCTTGGCTCCTAAAAGGGATAACTTTAGAAGAGTTTAGATAGCTATCCTTGTGAGTCTCATCTCACTGTGGTTTTTACCTATTTGGGTTTTCCATGTATAAACATTTGTGTCAAGCGGTGAATGTTTTTGTGGTTATGATCTTATTTGTTGATTGATTAATTTTTGATAAGGTATGATAATTGGACGCATTGAAAGATGAAGTATGTTTATATATGATTAATCATTTTGATGTTTACAAGATTGAAGTTGTTTACTATTAAGTTGTTATAATAGTCAACCGGTTGATGTTGAGTATTCTTATGAGTATTGATATTGATAGTAAAAGTGTACTTTGTGAGTTTGAATTTGAGATTGGGAAGTTTGTATCAGTTTTTCAGTTTACTGATTCACCCCCCCCCTCTTAGTAATCTACCAGATACTTATTCTTTCATCATACCATAAGAAATACCTCATAACCCTGGATAGATGAGCACATCCCAAAGTCTCAATAAAACCAGTATAGCCATAGACACTTGCACACCCTGTGTGTCCAACAAATATGATATAAGTAAAAAAACATGGCTATCAACTCCCCCTGAGTCATACATCTCAGGTCTTCATTTGTCTGTTAGGTTCTAAACCAGAGCCAACCTACCCCTTATACTGGTTGTGTTGTTGCATATGTGATCAATCTGATGATCTATCATCCCCATACTTTTCACCACAGCATATGACATGATCCTAGGTGTACACAATGCCATACAATATCACTATCATGCAACATATCAAACCAGTTAGCCCAGAAAGATGCATGTATACATGATCAACTACCGGGCCATCATATGTCATTCAGGTCTTTTCCAATACCACCTAAGACATAACCACCTCAATCCATGCTACAAAATTTAATGAAATGATCCAAGACCTTATTATCTTACATAACCTGCAAACACTGGTTAGTATACATATTGGTAACATACTACACATACCGGCTTCCTGCACTGGTCCATCATCTCTATCGAAGAACCTTCCTCTAATTCCTACCTTCTTGTGTCAATTTGCTTCCAATCCCAATTGCAAATTTTCCATCCATTGACACATATAGTAGTGATCCATCTCTCATCTATAGATGTGTAGCCAAGGCAACCACTACACACACTTCCATCTCATCTTCTTCCTTCTTACCATAAGATAATAATCCTTTTATCTACCCATTTTCACTAAGGGGGTAAATAATGTGATCAATAAGTAACTCCACCTAAAGTCTTGCATCTCCTTTAAGTCTTAGGAGACATCATGTGTGCATTGAATGCACAGTGTTGGTCCATGGTCCTACTCTCTTCTTTCTTCCTCCATACCTGCATGACTTCACTTTTCTTCCCATTTACAATCTTGGGAGTGTTAGGTCCAAGAGACAACTAAGAGGGGGGGGTGAATCAGTTGTCTAATAAATTTAATCCAAAAACCAATTAACCAACTTAGTGCTTAATACCAGTAAACTAGTTAAGTGTGCCAGTAGATAGTGTTAACAGTAAATTACTATACCAGTAGAGATTAATGCATGAAACCTAAACATAGAGTCATCCACAACACATAAAACCAATATTTGCACATGGAAACCCTGTAAGGGGAAAAAGCACGGTGGGAAACCTTACCCACAATCAGATGATACTACTGCAGATAGTAAGTGTACATAAATGGGGTCTGCACATGCAGAAAGGCCAATAGCCTAGAGCTCACTACTCAATCATAAAATGGGAGTCACACTAGCTACAGTTGGATGGTTAAATCCAATAAGAAAGTACTGCACAAAATAGCATCTTCATATGCTGGATTCAGTACCAGTGTAATGCTGATATGCTTCTATAAAAACCTATCTTCACCTTCAAATGATGCCTTCGTATATACCTCTTCTTAATTTCGCATATACCTTCACACAATTATTCTTCACATTCCACATTCGATCTTACAAATAAGATCTTACATTTATACCATACCCTAAGACCAATTTTAGTAGGTCAGCTCTACAAGATATTACAATAAAAAACATTTTACATACAATATAATATCTGATGCAATAACCGATTGAACATGTTGGCTTAATGCATTTACAATAATAATAAATCATCTCTATAGCATGCCATGCTGATCTGGAAAAGATAAACCTACCGGTGTAACCCTAGATAACCCTGGACCTATTTGCCGGTAAAAGAAAATATGCAAATACGAATATACCAATGATTAATTCTTCAAAAACAAAGTGTCCATACGATGTCTTCGACATTACCAAGTGTCTTCCATATCATTCCAAGTGCCGGTGAACATTATATCCTGCTGGTGAACCATATACCGATAACTGTGCAATAGTTACTTGCTTGCTGGTGAATGTTGCTGGATCTCCAAATTGCTAGTGTTTCAGTAGGTGTTGACATCAATGAAAAAACCATACCAAAATACCAACAATCTCCCCCTTTGGCATTGATGGCAACACAAGATGGAAAAACCATCAAAGTGCCAAAACAGAAATGCCAAATACCAAAAAAAACAACAATCTCCTTTAAACAACAATTTCTCCCCCTGGGAGCAACATGTGTTTATCGAAAGATTTATTTTCAATACCAATCTGTCCTCAAAAGATAACATTTTTTTCCATAGATATCTCTCCCCCTTTGACATCAAATGCCAAAGTTACGAAAATCAAGTTCATACAAAATACCAATCAATTCAATATACCAACTACTCCCCCTGAGAAGTAGCTTCCTCATCAAAGATTGGAGTAAAAGATTTGTCTTTCAATTCTGCCAGTTGATGACAATCATCAACTGTCTAAGTCTCTATCGGTGGTGGTATGACTCCAAGTTGATCTCTGAGATATTCAAAAGTCTCCTTAGGCAAAGGTTTTGTGAAAATATCTGCAAGTTGTTCTTTAGTATTCACATAAACTAGTTTTATCTCCTTTTCTTCAACTTTTTCCCTTAGAAAATTTAGTTTGATAGAAACATGTTTTGTTTTAGAATGTAATACTGGATTCTTAGATATATCAATTGCTACAGTGTTATCACAATATACAGTAATAGGTTCCTTGCATTTTACCTTTATGTCTTTCAACATTTGCTTAAGCCATAGTATCTGTGTATAGTTAGTTGCTGCTGCAACATATTCTAATTCTACTGTTGATAAAGATGTACAACTCTGTTTCTTACTCAACCAAGAAACTAATCTTCTTCCAAGAAAGAATGCTCCTCTAGTGATGCTTTTTCTATCATCCACATCTCCTACCCAATTTGCATCTGTGTATGCACATAGGTCAAAATTTTCATCTCTAGGATACCATAATCTAAGATTTGTTGTGCCTTGTAAGTACCAGAAAATCCTTTTTACTACTGATTCCTGATTTTCCCTAGGATTACTTTGAAATCTAGAAACAATACATACTACATTCATAATATCAGGCCTGGTTTGTGTCAAATACAGTAAACCTCCTATCATAGATTTGTATCTAGTTGGATTAACAGGTGTAGATTCATCCCTTTGAGATAAATTGTCACTTTTAGTCATAGGTGTCCTTACTGGTTTAGAGTTCTCCATCCCAAATTTCTTTAGTAATTCTTTCAAATACTTGGATTGACTCAAAAATCTACCTTTATCAGTCTGTGAAATCTGCAATCCTACAAAGAATTTTATTTCTCCAATCATAGACATTTCAAATTCTTGTTGCATTTTAGTAGAAAATTCCTTACATAAACCATCTTCTCCTCCAAAGATTATATCATCAACAAATACTTCAATAATCAAGATGTCATCATTAGTTGTTTTGTAATATAAATTGCTATCTCCATTTCCTTTAGTAAAACCAATCTTTAAAAGATACTTATCCAACCTTGCATACCAAGCTCTTGGGGCTTGTTTCAATCCATACAGAGCTTTTCTTAACCTGCAAACCATATCATTGTTATCTGTTAAAGAAAATCCATTAGGTTGTTCAATATATACTTCTTCTTCAAGATCTCCATTCAAAAATGCACATTTAATATCCATTTGATAAACTTTGTAGTCCTTGTGAGCTGCAAAAGCCAAGAATAATCTGACTGCCTCAATTCTGGCTACCGGTGCAAAGGTTTCATTGTAATCAACTCCTTTCTGAGAATATCCCTTACACACTAGTCTTGCTTTATTTCTGACAACCTTACCATCTTAATTAAGTTTGTTTCTAAATACCCATTTGGTTCCAATTACATTTTTATCTTTAGGCCAGGGAACTAATGTCCAAGTATTATTTTTCTCACTTTGTCCTAATTCTTCTTCCATATCTTTAATCCAAAATTTATCTTCACATGCCTCATTGATAGATGATGGTTCAATTTGAGAAATAAGACATACCTCTTCATTTGCCAATCTTCCTCTTGTCATAACTCCTTTAAATTTGTTTTCAATTATCTGATCTTCAGAATGATTTAATCTTACATACTGGGGTGTCTTAGTTTGTTGTAGTTCTTCAATTATTGTAGAATCCTCTGATGATACCGGGGTAACTGGATCTTCATTCTGTACCGGTGGATTCAATGTAGGTTCATTTGTCAAAATTTCTATTGCCAGTTCAGAGTCTATATACCTTGAAGTTCCTCAGAATTGTTCATCAATCTTTACATTTCTACTCTCAACAATTTTCTGCAATCTCTTATTAAAACATCTATATGCCTTGCTCTTAGATGAATAACCAAGAAATATTCCTGCATCATTTCTAGGATCAAATTTGCCAATATACTCATCTCTTCTAATATAACATTTACTTCAAAAAATTATGAAATACTTAAGAGTAGGAGTATTACCAAACCATAGTTCATGAGGGGTCTTACTGATTTCACCTTTGATGTGAACTTTGTTGAATGTATAAATAGCAGTGCTAACTGCTTCTCTCCAATACACATGTGGTAGATTTGCTTTTGATAACATACTTCTTGCTGCATCCAAGATAGTTCTATTTTTCCTTTCAACAACTCCATTCTGATGTGGTTACCGAGGTGCTGATAACTGTCTTCTGATTCCATTCACTTCCTAGAATGTATTAAAGTCCTTAGATGTGAATTCTCCTCCTTGATCTGATCTTTAACATTTTTCTTTTCTTACCTATTTCATTCTCAACCATTGCTTTAAACAGTTTGAACTTTCCAAGTGCTTCTGGTTTTTTTGTGAGAAAAGTAATGCAACACATTCTAGAATAATCATCAATAATTAGCATGAAATATCTATCACTTTGTAAGATTTTAGTTCTAGCTGGACCACATAGATCAGTGTGAATTAAATCAAGAGCATTATTGGATTTTTTTGGAATACTTTTGAAACTAGCTCTAACTTGTTTCCCAAATTGACGTTCCTTACAAATTGTATTCTAAGGTTTCACAATTTTAGGTAGATCTCTAACTACCTTAGAAGTACTGATTTTTACCATACAATCGAAGTTTACATGACATAGTCTCTTATGCCATAACCAACTTTCATCTATATGTGCAATCAAGCATGCCTTTTCACTGTTATTCAAATGAAAGATATTACCTCTAGTCTAATTACCAGTTGCAATTTCCAAACCAGTTCTATTCATGATTTTGCATTTTCCATTTTTAAATTGTAATTGAAATCCTTTCTCAACTAATTGACCAACACTTAAAAGATTATTCTTTAATCCTTCAACATAGTAGACATTGTCAGTGTTTTGCTTACCATCAAGAGATATTGAACCCTTACCTTTGATTGAACAGGCTTTGTCATCTCCAAATCTTACGAAACCTCCATTGTATTCTTGAAGGTTCAAGAATTTACCTTTGTCTCCTATCATATGATGTGAGCATCCTGAGTCAATGATCCATTCATCCTTTGCTTCAATTTTAGCTGCTAGGGCTTGTTCTACCGGTTGAGCAGTAGGTGTCGGTTGATCTTCTGCTATAGAAACAAAAACCCATCCATCGTCTGAAGGATCCTCATTAGAATCATCAGTCACACCTTCATCAACAATGTAACAAGATTTGTCATTGTTCTTCTTAAATCTGTATCTCTGATATTCAGGATTAGGCTTGTATGTTCTTCTAGCTTCTTCTCTTAGTCTAGCATGTCTATCAGGGCATCTTGAAGCCATATGACCAATCTTATTGTAGTTGAAACATTTAAAGGGTGCTTTACCTTCATACTTACTTCCAATTGGACCTTTTGGGATTTTTCTTGCAAATAGTGCTTCAAGTTCTTCAAGCTCTTCATTCTCCTTCTTGGTTTCTTCAAGTTCTCTTGCATAAAAGGCTTTCTAGTCTGATTTGTCAAATGATGGAGTAGATGATGTTGATGCTTTAAAGGCCAAATCAGTCTTTATAGTAGCAACAAGACCAAATTCCTCAATTTCAAAAGCTGAAAGTTTTCCAATCAATGTATCCCTAGTTACTGATGCATTAAGCATTGTTCTCAACTCATTTATAGTAGTAACCTTCATTTTATGTGCCAGTGGCAAACCTCTTAAAATTTTTGAAACAATTTCATCCTCACTCATTGTTCCTTCACAATATTTAATACCCAAAACAATTTCATTTACTCTTTCCATAAAAGCAGAAATCCTTTCATCTTCTTCCATTTTCAGATGTTCATACCTGACTCAGAAGCTTTCAAGTTTTGCAATCTTGACTATGGAATCTCATTCATTTCGTGTTTCCAAATTATCCCAAATAGATTAAGCAGTAGACCTATCTGATAATCCCATGATTTGTTGATCTGATAATGCGCTCAAGAGTGCTTCTCTTGCTTTGCAATCATTCTCTTCATCTTTAGCTAAGGTAGTTGGAGCAGTCTGACCAGCTATAGCAGTAGTATAACCATTCTTTCTAACTTCCCATATGTCTTTATCGATGTAATTCACATGTGTCTCCATCCTGATTTTCCATATCCCATAGTTGGTTCCATCAAGTTTAGGACTGTCCTTCCTGAAATAATTAGTAGACATTGGATCTCCTCAAGTTGTTAAACTTTTGCAAAAGAGGACTATGCTCTGATACCAATTGTTAGGTCCTGGAGACAACTGAGAGGGGGGGGGGGGTGAATCAGTTGTCTAATAAATTTAAACCAAAAACCAATTAACCAACTTAGTGCTTAATATCGGTAAACTAGTTAAGTGTGTCGGTAGATAGTGTTAACAGTAAATTGCTATACCAGTAGAGATTAATGCATGAAACATAAACATAGAGTCATCCACAACACATAACACCAATATTTGTATGTGGAAACCTTGTAAGGGGAAAAACCACGATGGGAAACCTTACCCACAATCAGATGATACTACTGTAGATAGTAAGTGTACATAAATGGGGTCTGCACATGCAGAAAGGCCAACAGCCTAGAGCTCACTGCTCAATCATAAAATGGGAGTCACACTGACTATAGTTGGATGGTTAAATCCAATAAGAAAGTACTGCACAAAATAGCATCTTCATATGCTAGATTCAGTACTAGTGTAATGCTGATATGCTTCTACAAAAACCTAGCTTCACCTTCAAATGATGTCTTCATGTATACCTCTGCTTAATTTCGCATATACCTTCACACAAATCTTCTTCGCATTCCACATTCGATCTTACAAATAACATCTTACATTTATACCATACCCTAAGACCAATTTTAGTAGGGCGGCTCTACAAGATATTACAATAAAAACATTTTACATACAATATAATATCTGATGCAATAACCAATTGAACATGTTGGCTTAATGCATTTACAACAATAATAAATCATCTCTATAGTGTGCCATGCTGATCTAGAAAAGATAAACTTGTCGGTGTAACCCTAGATAACCTTGGACCTATTTGTCAGTAAAAGCAAATATGCAAATATGAATATACCAATGATTAATTCCTCAAAAACAAAGTGTCCATATGATGTCTTTGACATTACCAAGTGTCTTCCATATCATTCCAAGTGCCAGTGAACATTATATCCTGCCAGTGAACCATATACCAGTAACTGTGCAATAGCTACTTGCTTGCCGGTGAATGTTGTTGGATCTCCAAAGTGCTTGTGTTTCAGTAGGTGTTGACATCAATGAAAAAACCATACCAAAATACCAACAGGGAGCAGGTCTCACCTTCTTTTTCTGATTGGTCCTTTCTTTACTGGATTCTTCCACATGACTGGAAGCATTGTTTTAGAAGAAAACAGTGTTCATGCCATACACATTATTGAAGGACCTTGTGTCAAACTGGTTTAACCATCTTCTTCTAGTCTTGTTGTTGTAACCGTCTATCAAAACTGGTGGACTTCTTGATCCTACAAGGAAATTTCTCCTTTTGTTCCATGCAATCCTTTGTATCTCATGTATTCTATACCCATTTCCATGTTGAGAATAACCACTATACCTGCTATCATGTGACTAAACTTTCCTGATTCTGCATTCATGACTTCTATGCCCAAATCCATTGCAATTATAACATACATAATTTGCATTTCTTGAGGTAGCAAATGGATTAGATTCTTATTATGCATAGGAGCATATCTATGCATGCTTCTACAACTTGACATACTATGGCCATAAGCATGTTAGGACCTAGGAGGCAACTGAGAGAGGGGGGTGAATCAGTTGTCAAGTAATTTCAACCCAAATATAACTTAATCAAACTTGATACATAATATCAGTAAACCAAACTTAATCTCGGTTGACAAATTTGCAGTTCATATTAATGCTAGAGAAACTTAATGCATAAAAGAGAAAGAGAAACAACATCCACAACTCATAACATAGAGATTTGTACGTGGAAACCCTATAAGGGGAAAAACCACTGTGGGAAACCTTACCCATAATCAAATGATACTACTGCAGATACTATGTGTATACAAATGGGCTTTGCACATGCAGAAAGGCCAACCACCTAGAGCACACTGCTCCATCACAAAATAGGAGTCACACTGACTACAATTCGATGGTTAAATCCAATGATAATGTACTATTCAAAGAGGCATCTCCAATGCTGGATTCAGTACCGGTTAAGCTTTGATAATCACCTTCAAAACCTTCCTTGAACCTTCTCTATGGTCTGCTCATATGATCTTCAATATTTGTACATATCATGTTACAATACCATAACCTTACATACCATATGCCATCACACATTATCTCACAAATGAGATCTTGCATATATACCAAAACCTAAGACCAAATGTGTGGGTTGGATCACTAAGAATATTACAATAAAATTAATTACAAACAAGTTAAGATGCTCTCTGAGATATTCAAAAGTTTTCTTAGGCAAAGGCTTAGTAAAGATATCTACAATCTTCTCTTTCGTATTCACATAAACCAATCTTACTTCTTTTGCTTCAACATTCTCTTTCAGAAAATTATATTTGATAGAAACATGTTTAGTTTTAGAGTGAAATACTGGATTCTTTGATATATCAATTGCTGCTGAATTATCACAATAGATGATTATAGGTTCTTTGCATTTTACCTTTATGTCCTTCAAAATTTGCTTAATCCATAATACCTGAGTACAGTTAGTTGCTGCTGCAACATATTCTAATTCTGCTATTGATAATGATGAACAACTCCGCTTCTTGCTCAACCATGAAATAAATCTAATACCAAGAAAGAATGCTCCGCTAGTGGTGCTCTTTTTGTCATCTACATATCCTACCCAATTTGCATCGGTGTATGCACATAAATAAAAAAATTTATCTTTAGGATACCATAAACCAAGATTTGTTATGGCTTGTAGATACCAAAAAATCTTTTTTACTACTGATTCATGATTTTCTTTAGGATTACTCTGAAATCTTGAAGCAATACATACTGTATTCATTATATCAGGTCTTATTTGTGTTAAATATAGTAAACCTCCAATCATAGATTTGTATCTTGTCAGATTAACAAGAGTGAATCATCCTTCAATGCCAATTTATAAGTTGTAATCATAAGAGTACTTACCAGTTTGGAGTTTTCCATACCAATTTTTTTTAGTAGTTCCTTCAAGTACTTTCTTTGACATATGAATATAGCTTTATCAATCTATGAAATCTGCAATCCTAAAAATAATTTTATCTCCCCAATCATAGACATTTCAAATTCTTCCTGCATCTTGTTAGCAAAGTCTTTACACAATCCATCTTCTCCTCCAAAAATGATATCATCAACAAAAACTTCAATAACCAAGATGTCTTCATTAGTCACTTTGAAATATAAGTTTTTGTCAACATTACCTTTAGTGTATCCAAGCTTCAAAATATCTTTGTCCAATCTACCAGACCAAGCTCTAGGAGCTTGCTTCAATCCATACAAGCTTTCCTTAATCTACAAACCATATCTTTATCATTTTTCAATGAAAATCCATCAGGTTGTTCAATGTAAACTTCCTCTTCAAGATCACCATTCAAAAATGGATATTTTACATCCATCTGATATACTTTGTAGTTCTTATAAGTTACGAATGCAAGAAATAATCTGACTGCCTTAATTCTAGCTACCGGTGCAAAGGTTTCATTATAATCAATTCCCTTTTTCTGTGAATATCCTTTACACACTAATCTTTCTTTGTTCCTGATTACCTTACCATCTTCATTAAGTTTATTTCTGAATACCCATTTAGTTTCAATTACATTTTTGTCTTTAGGCCAGGGAACTAATGTCCATGTATTGTTCTTTTAATTTTGTTCTAGCTCATCTTCCATTGCTTTAATCCAATGTTCATCTTCACATGCCTCAATAACAGATGCCAATTCAATTTGAGAAATTAAACATACCTCTTCATTTGTGAGTCTTACTCTTGTCATAACACCTTGATACTTGTTCCCAATTATTTGATTTTCTGAGTGATTTAGTCTTACATGCCTGGGTTTGTTCACTTGATGTTGTTCTTCAGTCACTGTGGAATTCTCTGATGATGCCGGTGTGATTGGATCCACACTTTGTACTGGTGCACTCTTTATAGGTTCATTTATGATCATCTAAACTATTGGTTTATAATCTACAGACCTTGAATTTCCTCTAAATTGTTCATATATCTTCACATTAGCACTCTCAATGATTTTCTACACTTTTATCAAAACATTTGTATTCCTTGCTTTTAGATGAATAACCAATAAATTTTCCTTCATCACTTCTAGGATCAAATTTACCAATATACTCATCTCTTCTAATATAACTTTTGCTTCCAAAAATTCTTAAGTATTTAAGAGTAGTAGTATTACCAAACCATAGTTCATAAGGGGTCTTACCAGTTTCACCTTTGATGTGAACTCTATTAAAAGTGTAAACTGTTGTATTGACTGCTTCTCTCCAATACAAATGAGGTAGATTTTCTTCAATTATCATGCTTCTAGCTGCATCCAGAATAGTTTTGTTCTTCCTTTCCACAATTCCATTTTGTTGAGGTGTCTGAGGTGCTGATAGTTGTCTTTTGATTCCATTTACTCCATAGAATGTATTAAATTCCTTAGATGTAAATTCACCTCCTTGATTAGATCTTAAACATTTGATTTTCTTACCGATTTCATTCTCTACCATTTCCTTGAATAGTTTTAATTTACCAAAAGCTTCGGATTTCTCTCTGAGAAAAGTAACCCAACACATTCTAGAATAATCATCAATAATTAGCATAAAGTATCTATCTCCTTGTAGTCTTCTTGTTCTTGTCGGACCACACAAGTCAGTATGGATTAAATCAAGAACATTATTTGATTTCTCAGAAATACTCTTAAAAGTTGTTCTAACTTGCTTTCCCATTTGACATTCCTTACATACCGGATTATGAGGTTTCACAATCTTAGGTAAATCCCTTACTACCTTAGTTGAATTGATCTTTACAATGCAATTAAAATTTACATGACAAAGTCTCTTATGCTTCAAACCTTCAACATAATAAACATTTTCAGTATTGTGCTTACCATCCAAAGAGATAGTGCCTTTTCCTTTGACCAACAAGCTTTATCATCCCCAAATATTACTAGACCTCCATTGCATTCCTGAAAAGATAAGAATCTACTTTTATCACCAGTCATATGATGTGAACATCTAGAATCTATGATCCACTCATCATTTTCTTCAATTTTAGCTGCCAGGGCCTTCTCTACTAGTGGAATAGTAGGTGTTGGTTGATCTTCTTTTATAGAAACAACTCCCATCCATTGTCCATCGATTCTTCATCAGAATAATCATTAACTCCTTCATCAATATAGTAACAAGATTTGTCTCTATTCTTCATAAATCTATATCTCTAATATTCAGGGTTAGGCTTATATGTCCTTTTAGCTTCCTCTCTCAATCTTGCATGTCTGTTAGGACATCTAGATGCTATATAACCAACTTTATTGCAATTAAAACATTTAAATGGTGTTTTACCTTCATACTTACTTCCAACTAGACCTTTAGGCATTTTCCTTGCAAATAGTGCTTCAAGTTCTTCTAGTTCTTCATTTTCCCTTCTGATATCTTCAAGTTCTCTTGCATAAAGTGCTTTCCAATCAGATTTTTCAGATGGTGATGATGATGTTGCAGTTGATGATGCTTTGAAGGCTAAATCTTTTTTAATTGTAGCAACGGGACCAAATTCCTCAAGCTCAAATACTAAAAGTTTTCCAACCAAGGTATCTCTAGATATTGATGTATTAGGCATTGTTCTCAACTCATTAATAGTAGTTAATTTCATTTTATATGTTGGTGGAAATGCTATTAAAACTTTAGAAACAATTTCATCTTCACTTAATGATCCTCCACAACATTGTATTCCTAAAGCAATTTCATTCTCTTTCCATAAAAGCAGAAATTCTTTCATCTTCTTCCATTTTCAAATTTTCATACCTAACCCGGAAACATTCCAGTTTTGCAATTTTGACAGTGGTATCTTCTTCATTCAATGTCTCCAATTTAGCCCAAATAGCTTTAGCAGTAGATCAGTCTGATAATCCCATGATTTGCTGATTTGATAATACGCTCAAAAGTTCTCTTGCTTTGCAATCATTTTCCTGATCTTTACCCAATGTTGGTGGATTAGGTTGATTTGATGTAGGACCAACTTAGCCATTCTTTGTAACTTCCCATATGTCTCTTCCAATGCAATTTAGATGTGTCTCCAATATAATCTTCCATATACCATAGTTAGTTCCATCAACTTTCAGACTGTCCTTCCTAAAAAAATTTGTTGCCATAGAATCTCCTCAAGGTGTTAGACTTTTGTAAAAAGAAGACTTAGCTCTGATACCAATTGTTAGGACCCGGGAGGCAACTGAGAGGGGGGGGTGAATCAGTTGTCAATAACTTCAACCCAAATATAACTTAATCAAACTTGATACATAATACTGGTAACCAAACTTAATGTCGGTTGACAGATTAGTAATTAATATTAATACCGGAGAAACTTAATGCATAAAAGAGAAAGAGAAACAACATCCACAACTGATAACACCAAGATTTGTATGTGGAAACCCTATAAGGGGAAGAACCATGGTGGGAAACTTACCCACAATCAGATGATACTATTGTAGATAGTATGTGTATACAAATGGGGTCTGCACATGCAAAAAGGCCAACCGCCTAGAGCACACTGCTAAATCACAAAATAGGAGTCACACTGACTACAATTGGATGGTTAAATCCAATGATAATGTACTATTCAAAGTAGCATCTCCAATGCTAGATTCAGTACCGGTTAAGCTCTGATAATCACCTTCAAAACCTTCCTTGAACCTTCTCTATGGTCTGCTCATATGATCTTCAATATTCGCACATACCATGTTACAATACCATAACCTTACATACCATATGCTGTCACACATTATCTCATAAATGAGATCTTATATATATACCAAAACCTAAGACCAAATGTGTAGGTCAGCTCACTAAGAATATTACAATAAAATTAATTACAAACAAGTTAAGATGCGATGCATCATATCGGCTCAATACATTTACAACAATATCCAATCAATATATCATCTCCATAATGTGTCGTGCTGATCTGGAATAGATAATGCATACCAGTCCATAACCTAGACCAATTTATCGGTAACAATAAATATGTTAACCTGATTAGACCTTTAACCAAAATGCCAAAACCAAGTATCCAAATCATGTCTTCGACATAATCAAGTAATCTCCAGATGATAACAAGTCATCCTTAGTGTCGGTGAACAATATAACCTGTCAGTGAACAATATATCGGTGACTGTGCATAAGTCACTAAACTTGTCAGTGAACACAATGTGCTAGTTGAACATAACCAAAGATCTCTAGAAGGATAAGTGTTGACATCAATGACAAAACTAATGCAACACATCCATAATACCAACAAAGTGTTACTTCTTGGACTGATTGCATTCTTATTTCTAGACATTTGTATGTATTCATCTGCCCCATGACCATAATCTTTGCAAGAGAAGTAGTAACCGGTAAAGAATTGTATATGACTTACAAATTTATTTTGCCATGTATGTGGAGATCTTATCAGTTTAGTATCTCCATGACTACTTCTCCGGGGATGGATCCTGGGATGTTCACTTTTTGTAGTTCTTCCATTTGATCTCTTCTTTTCGCACACTTGCTTTGTCTTGTGGGTGGTATCATTTCCTTGTGTTATATCGGTAGGAGGTCTTATATGATGATCTCTTCTCTTCTTGCTTCTTGTGAAGCTAGCTTCTCCCATCTTTCCTTTTCCTTTGGGATATGCTTTGTTGCTCCTTCTTGCAACACCGGTATTCATCCATAACTTCATGTCCTCACCAGTTGTGGTTAGATCAACCTTCTTCTAGGGAGAATTTCAGACAATGAAGGTCTATCCCTTGTTATCTCCATTTGAGGAGACAAACAGAATGTCATTATGGGGGACATTCTTGCTTGTGGAGCATTCACCAGTACCACTTCCTAATCCTTTGGTATCCTTGGAATGATTTTTCTTTTTCAACATTTTGTCCAAGGCATCACTTCTGCCATCAAACCAGATTCTCACCTTGAACTCATCCTTATATTTCTCAAGGTCATTTAGGAGATTATCCATTTCTCCTTCTAGATGCTAATACTTTTTATCCTTGGCCTCTAGCTCAAACTCTAGATCTTTACACCGGCACTCATTGGTGTCTTCGTGTTGAGTCTTCAACTCTGAGATGCATTTCTCAGATTCTTCAAGGCATCTGATCAACCAGTTTTGTTCCACAACTACAACATTCTTGAATACCTTGTATTCATTCCTCACTCTACTAAGCTCTTCAAGTGCAATTTCAAGTTCTCCTTCAAGATCAACTTCTACTTCATCTTCTTCTTCACCTTTACTATCACTTCCAAACACATCTTGCTGGTAGGAATCATTCACATGATTACTCTGAGATGTGTGTCTCTCATCTTTTGATTCTTAAGCCATGGAGAGGTGGGTTCCTTCATCATCATTGTTATGGCTGCTAATCGATCTACCTTCATCTATAGACTCATGTGTTACATTTTCCTTCTTGCTTCCACAAACTGGTTTTGCAGTGCTAGGCTCATTTCCACAGAGCTTCTTCAATCTATCCCATAAACTCTTTGCTGATTTTCATCTATCCACCTATGAGTAAATATCATATGTGAGGCCACAAAATATAGCCTTAATTGCAAAATCATTGCACCGATGTCTTCTTTCTACTTCTAAATCGGTGGGAGGACTAACTTTACTAGGGCAGCCATTAACAACCGACATCCACACATCAAACCCTAAAGAGGATAGGTGGACTTCCATTGTACAACTCCAAACATAAAAATTTGAACCAAAAAATACAAGAGTAGGAATTGATAATAAACAAACCATTATGTTCAAATACCAGAATCTACCCAAGCTAGAGAAAGCTTATAAACCAAGAACCTAGGCTCTAATACCAATTGTTGAACACAAGATGCCAATAAGAGGGGGGTGAATTAGTGGTTTCCAAAACTTTTCCGTTATCTATCCTATGTGTATATATCGGTTAGCAGATCTAACATAAAGTAGACATACTAGTTATATGGGAGTATAACACAAATGTAACCATACATAAAAGGGACATCTCATAACACCAGATGTACGAGGAAAACCCAAGATGGGAAAAACCTCAATGAGAAGTGTTGCTGGAGGCTACTGCTCTAATTCAACCTCACAATGAAAACCTTGGTTACAACATTTAGGGCACCAACCCAAGGAGTACCACTCCTAATTTAGGGCACCAACCCAAGGAGAACCAACCCTTGCACCAAGCACCAACTCAGTTATCTACAATAAACATATATCAGATACAAAAGTAATATCCTTGTTACAAAAGAACTTTTTAACTCTTATGCAAATCCTTCCACCAGTTCTCCTCTATCCATTTATCTGTCAGTTTTGTGCTCACCCTCTCACTAATGCAACCTTATCTCCTACTGCAACTCACTCTCCGCTACAAATTTACTCATTCAACCTCTTCTTCTTCTTCTTCTTTGTCGGTACACTTCTCTCTGGCGGTTCTTTTTTCTCTATATCACACTGCTGGTGGCCACAATCGGTCTTCTTCACTTAGTCTGTTTTTTGCTATTTGATTACTATCAGTTCTCAGATTATTAGTTCTCTTCTTATTCTCACTATTCTCTTCTTTGCAATCTTCTATGCTAGTTCAATCACCACCGGTGCACTCCTCTGTCAGACTACCAGTTCCCTCACTCTTGCCGGTTTACTTGTTCTAACCGATTCTCTCTCAATCATACAATCTCCTTTGTGATGGTCAATGGATTCTCTGCTACTCTTTTACTCTCTTTCTTTCATCATCTGGCAAGCGACATCATCAATCCTCTACAGTTATGAGTCGACATACTTATATTTGAGTTTTCCCACCATGACCAATATTCAAACATCTAGCACACTAGGGTTTCTTCATTGACCCTAAGATAGACCAAATCTAATCATATCCCCATTCAGAGATCAACTGTTTGTAATGGATCAGTCAGACTTTGCCAATCCTACTACATTAAGAACACATTTTGCCCTATTTGGCAAACATGACACCTTCTTCAGTCTGCACTTGTCAAACACCTATGAAGAGATCACATAGATAGCTTCACCTACCTTGATCAACACCTCGACACTTGGCCTCAATCATGAAGTCATCAAATTAGATCTATGTCCTCTAACCAATCTCGAGCTGCACCCTTCTACACTGGACCCATGAAACACACTATCGATGTTAATGTCGACTAGTCACCACCTACCTCACTGACAACTCTTCACCAACCACCATATGCATGACACATTTCTCCTATGTGTCATCATAGTTGGCATCCACCTCTACTAGGTCTTCTATGTCGGTCCAGATGACATCATTGACCAACCATACGATTGAGTTCATTTACCAGTTCACAAACCCTGTCGCTTATACCCTAACTGCTTTGTCTTCAACCTTGCACTTTTCTTCTCTTCCAGTGGAACACCTAAATTGGTCATTACTCTTGCCAACTTTTCTCATGCACATCTTCAACAGATAGGAGTCTTCTGCATCTACACTTTGTCAGCTTACCAGTTGACAACTATACCAATAGTATCTTCTACATGCATACTAGTAAGATACTATGCACACTGGTGGAACCAAACTTCATCTTGATTTCGGCAACATCATTTGCCTACAGTTGTTCACCATTTCCTTTATCTTCATCATCTTAACTGGTTTGTCAACATGAAAAACCCATCACTCCTTTAGTGTTCCTTCTTTCTCCTAGTAGTTCAACATACCTACCTAGTGGATTCGATGCATATCTCTAATCTCATACAACTAAGGCAACTTAGTGTTTCACTAGTTGATCTAGTGTGAGCCTTCAATCACCTATCTTTAATTCTTCTATCTTATCTTAGAGAGATATGTTTCATTCCGTGCATATTGGGAGATAAGTTTAGTATTACCACTTACCGGTGGGAAAGGATCCTTGTCATCTCATTCTGCTTCCAACATTGCACTGTCATGCCTTAGCTAAAATTGATGATATACATCTTCAAGCAGAAACACATGATCCAATTGAACACACTCACTATTAGAAATCTCTTCATTTAGTGACTACATCTTTATGTGGTGGGAGTCCTGTTGTTTCACATCCAACCATCATACCAGTTGGCACTTCTGCGCATAATTTCCCTCCAATGTTGATGTGATTTTTGTAACATTTTATCTCTTCATCTTAATCAACATCCCAACATCTTCCTATCTTATAGATGTCATCATTTTGCATCTTTATCAATTCTGATGCCATGTTTTCATACCGGATTCATACATTACCTATTTGCATCACTATGCCTTCTTCAATTATCAACATATCACTTCACTGGGGGTCACTTCATGCATACCAGTTGACATCAATGACTGCATATCAACTATTCTCCCAACCCTTTTACTATCCTATACCGGTTGACATCAATGACAACACAATGCCAACAATTTTTTTTTCTTAATGGGAAAGTTTTTGTAGGTTTTGCGGAAGTTTTAATGATTTTTTTAATCATAATTTAAAAATAAGTTTTCTATTGGGGTTGTAACAATTTTTTGGAGAAAATGGTACAAGAATTTTTTGAGAAGTTAAATGATTTAAGAATGCAACCTATTGCTTGTGGGTTTTTCTTTTATTGAGGAAGGAATTACTTGGTATATAAACAAGAGTTTGGTGGGGAAATTCTCTTGTTGAATATCTTTATTGTTGAGTAACATCTTCTAGTGGTCTATGGATTGCATCTATGTCTTCATTCCTCATCAATCTGCTTCAATCTTGTTTGTCTCCATAGAACTCATGGTAGGAATTTATATCTATATGCAATTATCCTTCAATATTTTGTAAGGAAAATACTTATTTATTAGCCTTGAATGGAAATTATTGATATTATAAAAATTTTAGATTGTTTGATTGACCATGAATTTTGTATTCACTCTCTTTACCTTTGTTTTTTATGTGTTTTGCGAAGGGGTTTCTTGATAATTAGAAAGGGTTATTGTTGTTTTTAGTATTTTAGTGAATTTTATGATGTAATTTAAAATTTCCCTTGTTGCCTAGAAATTTTCTTTCATTCTGTATAGGTATTTGAATTTTTATGTTTCAAACCCCTCTCTAAATAGATTTTTTAATGGGCTGATTTTCAAAATTTGATTCTTGTAAGTTCAATTTTGAGTCATAGAGGCTAATTATTTAATGTCACATAATTTAAATAGGACACTATCAAATGGGTCTTTGTCTTTTTTCAGTTACAGATGTCGAAGATGAGTCAATTTTTCTTTCCTTGTGCCCCTTTCCATCTGTGCAAGTCTGTGCACCACCTATGTATATCTATACATCACCTACATAGAATCATACACCAAATGCATAGATCAATGTATCAATTGTGCATGTAGTTAATCCAACTATGGGACAATAAGTTTGGACCTTATTTTGGCTTAATTTATCTTATGGGGTGTGCAAGTGATCACTGGAGCCTTGCCGTGGAATAGTTAGCTATTGTATTTCTATTTAGCGGTTTGCTAGGCATGCATTGATTTTTTTATTTCATATTGCCTTCTCCCATTGATTTTTTGTATGTACTTTTAGTTGTTTCTATAATTGCAATCCCCTTTTGGTGTGATTTGTTGGATAATGATAGGAAAGCTTAATGGAAAAGACTGATTTCATTTTCAAACACCAATTCATGTATGATCATTTTGAAATGTTCTTATTGGTTAAACCTATATTACCTTGTAATGAACCTTAGGGGTTAGGATGACTTGATGCATTTAGAGAGAGTGGCTCTCATAGGGGGTCGGGGCCCTAAATTGGCCGCTAGGGTAACTCATCAGAGAGTTTCCTTAATGAGTGATAAATTAACTAATATATTTTTGTTAAACACATTAACAAGATAATTTATGTTCCTTGCCCATCGAATTGTGTGTTTGTATAGATAGAGGAGCGGATTGTGAAGGTCTGGCCACCCAAAGTGGCATTGATCTGGTAAGATTGACTTCCTTAACTTCACAAAAGGAATGTTCAATTTTGCATGAGTTATTAAGTGGGGCCTAGGGTTGAGAAATACTACTAGGGTAACCCATGTTGAAGCTATGTCATGACACTCTTCCCTTCTTGTGTCCTAGTATCCTACTTTGTTAGTTTGTGAGTTAGAGCCTCTGGTGGATCTTTGAGTGTTTTGATACTTACCTTTATTTAGTATCTTGAACTTGTTATGGAGTATTTTCTTGGTTGTGGATTTTTTTTCTAGAGGGTTCACCTTTTATCCCATGCCTCCTTGTTTGTTTATTGGGCCCTAAAGTTATCTTTGAGCATGGGGGGTGGACTCAAGAGTACCACATGGTTGGGTGGCATTGCTTTTCACCCTTGGGAATCTAGAGATCTTTCTTGATTGTGACTAGATGATTCTCCATCATCTTCATTTCAGCACTTTCATTACATAGATTTAAGATAGTTGATAGCTATGCTTTATGTTGATATGTATTTATTGGAGGCCATGTAATTTATATCTATAAATATAGATTCTTTTGAATGTGTAAGTGTATTGATATTTGGGACACTCCTTATAGGGGCTAAGGTAATAGATTAATGCAGTTGATGATTTTATCACAATGATGTTAAGAATTAGAAAAATGATAAAATGTTGAAGTATAGTTGATCTCATTTCAACTGTAAATTTAATATAGGAACACTTAGTTTGGTGTTTTAAAATGAACCTAGTACTAGTTGCAATTAATCATGATATCCAATGGTAATGCTTCATCCTTTGGTTTAGAATCTTATTAGGATGTATTCTATAAGTGATGGCATTACAGAACCCACATGAGGGCTCAGTTGTAGAACAAGACATCTTCCAAATGTGCATTTGTAATAATGAATTAAATGATAAGCATCAGTTAAATTCCTAATGTTTCAGTTTTATAGTATTTTTGTTTCTTAAGAAAAAAAAATTTCAACTTATAATTGTTTTGTTTTTTCATAGGAGTTTAGAGACCCATATCCTTTCATACGATTTCAGCTATGCAGTTAAAGCAATGTTTGTGGTAGGGTTGTCAATTGTTTGTAGTCTCGCTGAATGATCTAGATGAGGGTGATAAATGAGAGGCTTCTCTTGATAGTAATACTATTCTTCTAGAGTTTGTTGATGCACTCTCAAGAGAGATTCTAGGCATGCCACCTAAGCATGACATTGACTTTCAAATTGATTTTATTCCTAGAGAAGGGCCAATTTCTAGAGCACCTTATCACATGACCACTCAGAAGCTGAGTGAGCTTGAGTTGCAATTAGAGGAATTGTTGGCTAAGAGCTTTATTCATCCTAGTGTTTCCCCTTGGGGAGTACCCATTATCTTTGTTAAGAAGAATGACAAATCACTTCATTTATGTATCAATTACCGATAGTTGAATAAGCCAATGGTAAAATATCAATATCATTTATTGAGGATAGATGATCTCTTTGATCAAATAAAAGGAGCCAAGGTATTTTAAAATATCGACCTTAAGTCAGGGTACCATCAACTTCACATTCAAGAAGTAGACATTCATTCAATGGCTTTTCGTACCATCTATGGTCATATGAGTTCACGGTTCTCCGATTAGGATTAGCTAAGGCACCATCAGTTTTTATGAGTTTGATGAATGGAGTGTTCCATACTTATCTTGACTAGTTTAGTCTACTATTTATTGATCATATCTTGGTTTATTCAAATAATTTGGATGATCATGATGAACACTTCCATAAAGTTTTGTAGTACCTTTGTGATAACTAATTTTATGCTAATCTAGCTAATTGTGAGTTTTTCTAGATTAAGGTGAAATATTTGGGCCATGTCATGTGGAATGTCCCCTTTTAGGACAACTAGGGATATTGGGACAATATCTTATATTTACTCTTTCTGATTTTATAATTAAACCATGTATTGGGTAGTATGAAGGTGAATGTGTACAAAATTACAATGAACAATGGCACTTGTTGTCTCTGATATATGAAATTAGATGTATGCTAAAGTGAATTGAAATATGGTGGCACTTAGTACAATGATTGCTCATAGATTAGATATTAGTTAATAAGCAATAATCTCATTATTTAATAAAGATGGAAGAATACATGCAAGTATAGGTCTATTGTTAATTATGAATTGCAGATGATAAAGGGTCTTGCTCTTCTTGGTTCACTAACATTGATTGTGTAATGTTCTTCCTTGAGAATGCTACATTGCCTAATCTACTATATATATTTATGTACCAATTTAGATAACTGTATTTGATGATATGTTTTTGATTATGGTAAAAGTAGGTTTTGAAGGGGCCCCGAAACCCTTTACAAAATATCCTTGAGAAAAAAGAGCATTAAGAAACAAGAAGGAACAAACGTCTAAAAAACCATCAAAGAAACTAGCAAAATCTAGCAAAAAAAAAACCCCACAAAACCAACAACGACCAGCCAAAATAGATAAAGCACAAAAAAGGAACTACTTTATGTTTTTTAGGGCATTAGCTAAGTTTCCACTAATCCCATATAGTTCTTTAATATAATCCCTAAGTTTAGGGATTTCCTTAGAAGAGGCCACATCAACTTTCTTCATGCTCACCCTTGTTCTCTTTGCCGCTCCACTAGGAGTACTTTCCGCAATCCCAGACTCGATTACATCTTCATCAATATCAAGGTCCACGACCGGTTTGGGAGAGCTGGAGCTTTCAAAGACCTTATAGATTTCCTCTAGGTTCTTAGTGACAACTATCAAGATATCCAGAATCATTCCCAACAGGTTTTTCATTGCAGCTTTTCCTTCCTCCAGATTATCAATCTGAGCTTCCATCTTCTTAGCTTTTTCCTCCATGTTCTGCTTCCATTGCTTCTGGTTCCTTTCATCTTGCTTCCTTTTCTCTTCCAACTGCTTCCCATTTTTTTCTAGATTCTTTATAAATTCATAAGTCGACTTGTCAAAACCCAATCTAGCCTCAGATAGGTTTTTGAGATTATCCAGAAATAACCCTTCTCCAACACACTCCTTATCCTTGCTTAGATTCTCCTTGACCATTTCCTGCTTGGGTTCCTTATTCTTCTCCTTCTCAATATTCATTTATTTTTCCTCATTAATCTTATCATCCTTCTCCTCCATAGGCTGGTTGTTGTCATTGCCTAAGCTAGCATTGTGGGTAGGACTATCTTGGTTGGACACATCCTCAGCTTCACCTTCCTCTTCCCCCACGCCCTCTTCTTTCCAACTTTCCTCCCCTCTAGACTCATCCATTTCCATCTCACTACCATATTTTTTGGTATCCTCTGAATCATTCTTGTCCTCTTGGATTTTCATCCTAGTAGCACTTTTGCTCTTTTTTCTCTAAGTCGACTCTTCCTTGCTAGGTTCGCCTTCCTCCACCTTTCTCTGGCCTTTCCCTGGAGATGCAGACAATCTCTTATTTTCCTGTATAGCAAGGATTTTTCAGTGCTCATATATGAGCAAAATGAGGCCACAATGAAGCACTAGATTTGAAGGATTCTTGTTGTGCTTATTAAGAGACCTCGACAGAGACCTGAAGAGGTAGTAGGGTAGAGAAACCCTTTTCTCATGCCTGAAATGATTTAACAACACAAAATGGTATGTGTGGGCCCTATTAAAATGACCCTCCACTATAATGTATTCAATGATAGCATTCAACACACAACCCCAAATTTTCTTAATGTGGGAAGCATCATAATAACCCCCGTAGCTTTACCAATTTTTGCCCTCTCCTTCTCCTTGCGCGAAAAAAGCTTAACCGCATTATTAGAAACTTTCAAATCTCTAAATAAATTGAGACCTGAGTGGGGCATATATGTTATAGTCGCTATGAGGCCCGCATCCAATTTAAACCTCACAGCATGAATTTTAAATGACCCATTATTCCAGTTTTCAGTGATGTTAGAGACTGCACGATTAACCCTACCTTTATCATAATCGACCAGCTTCTCCATGAAATACGTCATAAACCCTTTTTCCAGCTTAGTCCATACCTTTGGCATTTCCTTCCATCTAGAGATGTTATCTGGTTCCTCCCTCATTAGATCCCCTCCCATATTCAAGTTCAAAATACCAACTCTGTTCTTCTGCAATTTCAGAGCTTCCTTCTCATTGTCTCTCAAAATTTTGAAAATGTTAACCCAGAAAGTGTGTGGAGGATTAATATATTTGATTAGGATTCTACCACTTTGCCAAGTAATCATAACCTTTCTATAAATGTGTATATTACTCATTACAACTATCATAATTGATTGTGCGGTCCCTCTTTCCCCATGAATCTATCCTTTCTTAGAAGATCTTTAATATTAAAATTAATATTAGCTTCCCCATACCAAATTATTTGAGCTTCGGAATTAATGCCTAGGTTCACCAGTCCATCCACAACCAAATGTTTTTCTCTAAAGGCATGCTCAATTATAATAACTTTAAAGCTAGCAATAATTTTGCTAGCTTTAAAAATTATGTTTTCTATAGACCACGATGGCTTAGTTTCCCCCTTCAGGCACTTGATAATATTTAGAGATTCTCCCTCTAGCCATAAGTTATCATGATTTTTTATTAGCAATAATCAAAGTATTCAAAGTTGCAGATGCTTCTGCATAATGACTAGTTTGACTACCCAGGGGGGTAGCAACTACCACAAGGTACCTTCCAGCAAAATTCCTGACAATGCCCCCATAACCAGCTTTGCCCGGATTCCCCTTCGACGCCCCATCAAAGTTGGCCTTTATCCATCCCTGAAATGGAAAGCACCACAAAAGACCATCCCTACCCTTATCCTTACTTGATTTGATAATAGAAAGGTTCCATCTATCATTAAAGTTTTCTTTAGTGGCTAAACCATGATCAGTTCCATTTAAACATTCAAATATTCCTCTATAGATTTTATCCACCACAACTTTAGGGTTAGCACTTTAATCCCTAAAAATCCTATTGTTGCAATTTTTCTAGATGTTCTAGATAAAATTAGGGAGAGTAAGTTTCCATAGCTCAACATTCTTAGGGTTGGAATTATGATAGTAACATTGCTGCAAGAACTCCCCCAGAGAGTTTGGGAAAACCCAGCTCAACTTCCACCTACTAAAAAGAATTTTCCAAATTTCCTCATTGAAAGTGCACTGGTAGAGAATGTGACAAGCAGACTCCTCTTCCCTGCAACAAAGAGAACACCTGTTAGGAAAAACAAATCCACGCTTTTGGAGGTTATCAAGAGTCAGCACCTTATTTTGGATAAAAATCCAAAAGAAGATATTAACTTTAGAAATTAACTTCTTATTCCACACTTTAGCCCAAATAGGAATCTCTTCCAGAACTTTGTTGTGGATAGCCATTGGCGAAGAGACAGAGTAATTCCCATCCGAAGTCTCCCTCCAAATCAAACTATCCTCTTTATTGTCCCTCAAAATTTTAGAAGAAAGAAGAATCTCAAGAAACTTTAATCCCGGACATTGCTGGTTGAACTCAGTCCATTTCCCATTTCTCCAATAGTTTCTAACAAAACCACCAAACCTATTTTTGAACCAATATTTCCAATATTTATGGATTGGAATATCCTCCAAAGGTTTATCCAAAAGCCATCTATCTTCCCAAAATCTAATAATTCTTCCATTCCCTAATTTCCACTTTCTTCCAGTAGTAGCCCAGCTTTTAGCCATTTGAACTGCATTCCAAATTGCAGAACCTTCAACATTAAAAGAGTTATCCATAAATTCTTCCTCAGAAGGTTGCATATGAAGATATTTCTTTTTCCAGATTAAGTTCCATTCTCTTTCCTCCCCTTTCATTCTCCAGATTTGTTTTGCTAACAAGGCATTATTCATAGAAATAATATTCCTTAAACCCATCCCCCAGAAGCCTTAGGAGAATGGATTTTGTTCCAAGCAATAAGGGGAATTCTATTCTTGTCTTCCACTCCTGACCAAAGGAAATTTTTTTGGATTCTTTCAATTGCCTCTGCAAGCTTTCTAGGGATTTTAAATAGACTAAGGGCATAAATAGGTAAGTTTTGGAGAGTAGCTTTAAGCAGCGTAACCTTGCCCACTTGACTAAGGATATCTCTTTTCCAACGAGCCAATTTATAGTTGAATCTATCGACCAGCTTCATCTAGAAATTCTCTGAAGGCTTAATACAAAGAGGAAGCCCCAAGTAAGTAGAGGGAAACTCAGCAATTTTACATCCAAGGATTCTTTCAATCCTTATTTGTCTTTCAACAGGGGTATTGATGAAGAACAATGAGCTCTTATCCCAATTAATTTTTTGGCCAGAAGCAAATTCATAAGCATCCATAACATTCTTCATATTTCTTGCTTCCCTAATAGAAGCTTCCCCCATAGTAATTGAATCATCAACACTGTTCATGAGTACAAGTTACATTGGAAGATGAAGGTTTCAAGCCTTTGAGATTACCTTCTTCAACATTTTTAATTATAAATATAACTAAAATTTCAGCTAAAATAGTAAACAAGATAGGGAAATTGGGATCCCCCTGTCTTAGACCTCTAGTATTTTTGAAGAAACTAGAAGGGGATCTATTAACAATAATAGTAGAGGAGGAAGTTTCCATCAACTGAGAGTAGAGATGAATAACTTTTTCCCCAAACCCAAAAGCTTTCATAATTATGAAAAGAAATTGCCAATTCACTCTATCATAGGCTTTAGACATATCTAGCTTAAGAAAAAAACCCTGATTTTTAGCAGCTGTTAGAGATTGAATATTTTCATGAACTAAAATAATGGAATCCAGAATTTGTCTACCAGGGATGAAACCATTTTGCTGAGCTGAAATAATTTTGGGAAGAATATCTAGCATTCTAGATGTAAGAACCTTAGACAAAATCTTGTAAACAGAATTACAAAGGCTAATAGGTCTTAACTTATTAAGAGAGTTAGCTCCTGAAATATTCAGAATTAAAACAATGAAGGTTGCATTCAATTCTTTTAAAAGCCTTCTAGAACCAAAGAATTATTTAATTCCATTACAGATATCAGTTTCCACAATGTGCCAAAATGATTGGAAGAAGAATATTGGAAATCTATCCAGACCAAAAGACTTATCTCCCTGAAAATAAAACACCACCTTTTTTATTTCCTAACTAGAAGGTATCCGAGAGAGATTTTTGTTGTCATCCTCATTCAAGATGGGAGGGATATCCTACAAAAGAAGGTCTTGATTTCTGAAATATAGATCATCCACTTCTCCCAGGAGATTCCTAAAAAAATCCAGAGCTTCCTTTCTTATGTCTTTTTCATCCGATAAAATACCCCTATTACAAGATAACCTGGAAATCCTGCTAACCGCCCTATGCTTTAGAGAAGTTAAGTGAAAAAATTGGGTGTTTTTATCACCTTCCTTCAAATACAAGGCTCTTGATCTTTGTCTCCAAAACGTCTCTTCATTAGAGATAATTGTGTAGTATTTAGACAACAAACCAATTTCAACAGATCTCAAATCCTCTGAAAGCCCTTCCTCTTGGATTTTATATTGGACTTCCTTAATTTCAGTCTTAATTTGGGCTTTACTTTTGAAGATATCACCAAATATCTCTTTGTTCCAAATTTTGATTTTGGCCTTTATAAAGTTGAGCTTTTTGGCTATTCTAAATAAAGCCATTCCCTCAACCTAAGACCTCCACCAATCAGCAACACAAACTTCCAGAGACGGATGGGATAACCACACTTTTTCAAATCAAAAAGGGAAATTTCTCTTAGCAGAAAAAGAATTGGCAGTAAAAGAAATAGGGAAATGATCATATCCAATCTTAATAATAGATGCCAAAGAACAACTATACTTAGATAACCACTCAGGAGAAATCAAGGATCTATCTAACCTTACTTGAATAAGATCAGATCCAGTTCTATGATTGGTCCATGTATAATTAATCCCTTGGAGATCCACATCCATAAGAGCTTGATCATTAATAAAGTCCATGAGATCTTGTTTTCCTTCTAGCTGCAAGGGAAGGCCTCCCATATTCTCATCCTCTTTAAGTGGTGTATTGAAATCTCCCATTATTATCCAGCTTTTATCAGCAAAATTTAATCTATCTTCAACAAGGCTCCTCCAATATTTAGATCTCCCATCTTTAGTGTTAGGTGCATAGACATTAGTGATAACCCAGACAAAGTTATCCTTAATATGCTTGAACAGAACTGAGGTCCTATTGACTTCTGAAATGATTTCCTTACCTATAATAGTATTTTGGTTCCAAAAAATCATTGTTCCTCCAGAGGCACCCTTCGAACTGGTTCCTATAACTCCATTATTTTTGAATATTCTAATCCTTTCCACTTTATCCTTACACATCTTAGTTTCCTGAACAAGGACAACATCCGATTTATGATCTCTTATAATATTACACAACACATCCTTCTTATGGGGGGCATTCAACCCTCTTATATTCCAAGAAATTATCTTCATACTTTAACTGGGGATAAGGCTGACTCAATGGAGCTCTATGTTCCATTAGCACAGTTCTTCCAACTTTCCTGTTCCCTTTGATTTTTTAGAGAAGGTCTCCCCTGCTTTTTGCGATGGCTTCCAACATCTGCCATTTTGTTATTGTTGCTTTTAGCTGAGATACCTCCATTGGGTCCTCCATTATTCAATTTACCTTCTTTAGTACTAGGAATCCTAAGATTTCCCTCCAGAGCCACCATTTCCAAACTATTAGATGGGGTTTTGCATTGAGATGGCAAAATCTGAAATGTTATAGTCCTGCACTTCATTGAAGTCTCCCCTATTTGCTTTTGTATTAGATGAGGTAGATGCATCATCATTGGAACTTTCCTCAACTTCATCCTGACTGATAGGCCCTCCCAGCTGGTCTTCTAAATCAGATTTTTGAGCATTTGTCTCTATCCTTTTCTCTTCCTCTTTCATACTTTCTATTTTATTATTAGAGTAGGCACAAATAGATTTTTCATTATTACTACTCACATCCTTCTTATCCTCATTTTCCAACTCAATCACTTCCTTATTAGGAAGACACTCTACTGATGGGTCTTCTCTCTTACCTTCCGTTTTCCATTTCTACTTCGAACTACTATCACTCTTACAACTCTTACTCTTCTTGAGCAGACAAGATTTTACCCAATGACTCGACTTTTTACAATTAAAACAAGCAAACAAGAGAGATTCATATTCAATCACTTGGGTCCATTTCCCCAATTTAGATATAATCTCAATAGATTGAGGCATATCCATAATTTGATTAACATTAACACAGATACAAGCAAAAACCAACCTTGATTTTGCTATAGTCATCAGATCGATCGAGAGAAGTTCTCCAAATAAACTCGCTATCCCCTTGAAGACTTTCTCATTCCAGAACTCTAGCAGGAGGCCAGGGAGACGTGTCCACATAGGCACTGACACAAAAAAGGACTCGTCAAGAGAGAGGTTCAGAGCCCATTTCTATAAAGCCAAGGTTGACTTGCTCAACATCCATGGTCCTTCACATAGAGCTTTATTCATGTCTTCTTCAGTATTAAAAGAAAAGGTGAAAAAAAACCCTAGGCAAAGCCGCCACATCCACTTGACCTTTGAGAGCCCATTTCTTTCTTATAAAATTCCTAACAACATCAATGTTAGGCCTAAAACCAGTAAACCTTCCAACTAAGGTCATAGCTAATCCAGACACAGTGAGATCCACCAGCTTATCCAGAACAGAAATAGCAACAACCCCTATTGCAGGATCAGATATATTTTTAACTTCTAAAAGCCCAGATTTCACCAGCGGCCTCACTCCAAAAAGTGAAGACCATTTTTTTTCCTTACCTATATCATGTGGGTCCCCGTTTTTGGAATCTTTGTCTTCCACTGATTTGACTATCTCATTTTCCCCTTCAGTACCCTGAGAGGCCTGGAAACCAGCCTAATTACCAGCTCCACCCTCAGAAAGAGTGTCATCCCCAAGAAATATGCCATTCCCAGGTTTGAAATTTGAATTTCCCACTCACCGCTCCCCTTGATGCTCCTGATATAGACTTATATTCTTGCAATGATATGTGAGGATGTTTCTGACGTGCCTATGAAAACATGTAGCTTTGGTTACATCTCTTTGTTCTCTATACAATTGGTGTGTCGACTTGAATTTCATCCTCAGAATGTTACTTGCAATAAGTTAGTTTCACAAGAATACAAATGGAAATGCTACAAGAAATCAAAAGTCAACCAATGAAACTATATGAAGTACATATGAAATAAAATACTAATATTACCTTCATGGCTTATGTCTCATTATGTCCTAACTCCACTGTTCTTGGTTGTAGATGGTGTGCTCTTAGACAATGCACTGATGGCTTCCAAGATGGCACATGAAGAATGGACTGATAACTTGTAGTTAACTAATACTATGATATGCAATACTACATGATTATGCTAAAATGATTATGCTATATGATATTATATGATAATTACTATTTCTATTTGCTTCAAAAACTCACAGATGCATATGATTAGCTTGTAAAATGCACTTGAAGTCTCTTAAAGTCTCACTTGAAGATTCTTGAAGATTAACTCTCTCAACTGAAGCTCTAGATTTTATAGACTTTGAGAGGATGAGATGATGTGGCCTAGATCAACGGTCATGATCAGATCTGTAGATTTGGATGGTTGTGAGCACAAGTGAAGGTTGAGAGAAAGGGGGAAGGAGAAGACAAGTGTCACTCATCTCACCTTGACTGGGTTGCTGACTGAGAGAATCTAGGGATGGTTGGAGAATATTTAGGCATGATAGGACAAGTGGACTCAAGTCCTTCCTAAGATGTAGGGGGTGTTGGAGAGAATATAGGAAATGGTAATGAAATGTGTGTACGTACACAATTTTCATTAAGTTTGGAAGTTTAAGATAAATGATGAATTAATATTTAAGAAATATTAATTTCCTTAGCCACATGTGTAATGAGTTGGCAAAGGGAAGATGAAGTGGAGATGGAGGGTGAGTTGGAAAAATAGATTAAATAATTTAAGAAATCATTTAATATTTGAGACTATAGGATAGGAGAATAACTATTAAATATTGGATATTTAATTGATTGGAGAAGATAATTAAATATTAGATATTTAATTAACTTGGTTAAAAGAATGATTAAATATTAGATATTTAATTAATTAGAAGAATAGGATAGATGAATTAATTAATAAAATATTAATTAATAGAAAGACACGAAAATGAGTTAAATAAATTAATCTTTTCAAGTTAACTATTTAATAGAAGAATAATTATTAAATAAATATATAATATTTATTTAATCGCTCATAGCCATTTTTATGTGTATACATTTTGCCCCTCTTTGAAATGATGTGAAGACAACATTGTTTCAAAGATTAAATCAAGTCTCGATAAGGTGCTTGATACAGATAAAAATCTTGATTGTGTGCCCCCTCAGGAGATTGATCGTGAAATTTTTGAAAAATCTGGTTTGAACGATTAATCTCATGATATTTGATAGAAATTTTAGTCAATTAAATTCATTTGGAAAAAACAAATTAAATTGCCCCATTGAAATTAAGTACTCTTCAAATAGTAAATATAAAATTAACCAAGGCTAATTTTAATTTCATTGTTATCCTTGTCAGCTTGTGGAGAAAATATTTTTGCTGAGGTGGCAAAATGGTGATTCTCGTGGAGAACCATCGATTTGAGCATGTTCGACATTATCAGTGACTTGTCGAGCATGGGTATCCGGTAGGTATCTTATCTCGAGCTTTATTGTCAACTTTTTGTTCAAATATTCATGTTTTTAGTACGTTTTTGAATTTTTTATTTTTTTGCAATTTTTTTGGTGTTAGGTTAGCGCTTTTGCAATTTGTTTTAGTGCATATGCAATTAGGATTAGTGCAAATGCATAGATTAGTGTATATTCTCTTTCTGTTAGCACATATGTTAAAAATGTTAGCGCTTATGCATAGGATAGCGCAAATGTTTCGTTTGTTAGCACTTGTGCTTAATAAGGTGGCACTTTTGCATGGGTTTGCACATATGCTTCATTTGTTAGTGCATTTGTTCAAAAGGAGAGTGCTTTTGCATGGGTTTAGCACAAATTCCTTTAGATTTAGTGTACTTATGTAGTTTAGCACAAATGCTCAATAAGATAGCGCTTGTGCTCAAATTTGATGTTTTTGATAAGTGCAAAGGCTAAAAATCACTTTGATGATTAGATTTAACATGTTTAATACACATTGATGATAAAATAAGGACTTGATTGAGTGATTGTGTGATTGATAGATTGATTGATAGGTTGATTGCTTGATAGATTGATAGATTTGTTGATTGATTTGTTGATTGATAGATTGATAGATTGTTGAGTAGCTCTAAAAAACCGATTTAGTTTCTGATGTAAGAACTTAGCAAAGTTTTGATTGAACTCAGTGATTGATAGAAAACCATGACTGATAGGTTTTAAAATGATTTGATATCTTAAGTTGCTTCAATTTGATTTGATAGATAGATAGCATAGATTGCTTCAATTTGATTTGATAGATAGATAATGATTTGATGATTGATTGATTTCTCTTGATAAATAAGAGAAACTTGATGTTCTCCAGTGTCGGGAGAAATTACCGATAGTATGTCATTTAGTTCCAGAGCTGACCCAGGCAGAGATTAGACACATAGCTACCTATGGTTTACATCATTTGTTGTATATGCCTGAGATTACACATAATAGAGGGTTATTGACAGTGTTAGCCAAGAGATGGCACAACGAGCATAACACTTTCCACCTGCCTATGGGTGAGATTAGTGTGACTCTTGAGGATGTCTATAGGATTCTACACACCCCAGTGACTGGTGAGCTAGTGCAGTATGATTTTCAGGATCGGGTTGGTATAGAGGCTTCCAGAGTCATGTTTGTTGATGAGAGCATTGGTAGAGGAGAGATTTGATGGGTAGATATGGTGATGTATTACGAGGC
Source organism: Cryptomeria japonica (assembly GCF_030272615.1). Lineage (NCBI taxonomy): Eukaryota > Viridiplantae > Streptophyta > Pinopsida > Cupressales > Cupressaceae > Cryptomeria > Cryptomeria japonica. Next base: position 205,764,806 of record NC_081411.1, on the reverse strand, counting down.
TCTTTCCATTATTCTTGTTGGTCTGATTGGAGGATTTATTTGTCTTGATAGGGGATCATGAGGTTTTTCTGTTGGATGGGGTGAGATTCTCCTGAGTATGATGCAACATCATACTCGATATGCTTGGGGTGTTTGTATGTTGGCACATTTATATCATGATCTTCATCAGGTGGTGTATGATGAGAGTGCGAGATTGTCTACAGGATGCACTTTATTGCAAATCTGGTGCTGGGATCATAGTGCTATTATGTGGCCTATCCATCACAGAGTTCATGGAGAGAGGCAGCCATATTTGTATTTCTATGTAGGTATCCTTACTCAACATAAGCTAGGTAAGATGGAGTATTGGCATTGGGTGCTTGATTCATTGGATAGCATTACTTGGAGACCATATGTTGATTGTGAGCCATGGATGGATGATGCACAGACCTTACCATTTATCATGCAGAGTAGATATCTCATTGGTTGGACTCCTTATATTGTTGAGTGATAGTTGATTGGTCGCATTTTGAGACAGTTTGGTATCATTTAGCCTATGCCTACTGGTGTGACGATATATGCTCGATGGTATAGAGATAGGCAAGATTGGGGACCTTCTTTGTCATTTGAGATTGCTTGTGCAAAGTTTTTTGCTACTCCAAGAGTGGCTTATGATATGAGATTGCACATTCTTGATCCTGGGGTTACTGTAGATTATTCTCGGTACATATTAGCTCATCCATTTCCTCACATTATTGATCCAATGGATCCTCCTCCTAGCTCAGGAGATGAGGATGATGACTCAAATGATGCAGTTTTTAGGAGACAGAGACGGAGACAAGAGCTTAGAGCTACTCATGAGGTCAAGGGAGGTGGAGATGAGGGTGGGGATGGAGGTGGTGGTGGGAGGAGACCTGGATGGAGGGGAGGTTGACTAAGAGTCCATGGAGGACCGTTTGGACCAACTGGAAGGATTAAGAGAGCACGTCCTATGGTTGGGAGAGATGTTGGATGGATTGAGAGGGAGCATGGTAGGATTGGTATGAGATCACTAAGAGGGTTTCCATTGATAGGAGGCATGGTGAGTGGATTGGATGGGGGTTGCAGGAGAGGTGTTGATTCTGGACAAATTGAGCTAGACCTTAGGGTTATTGTAGCGCATGGTGGAGATGATGAGGATCTTAAGGATCATGTTCCCTTGATTAGACAATGGGTTCAGAGATTTACTCAGACTGATATTCCAACAGTTGGACAGGTTAGTGGTGAGGGGATTGGGGTTCATACACCATAGCAAGATTTAGCAGAGCAGGATGCACCAATGCATGATATGCCAGAGTAGGATGCACTAGAGCATGATATGCCAGGGTAGGATACCATTGATAGTTTGAGAGCACAGATTGATCAGCTTCGAGCATAGGTGTAGACTCTTATGACTGAGAGGGATAGAGCTATTAGGAGACAATAGGATACTCGAAGCCTTCTTGATCACATTCAGTAGGTTGGATCAGGTACTCTCTCGGCTGACACTATTAGAGCATTATTTCAGGCTAGGAAGGAGACTTCCTACTAGCGATGATGATATGAGGAGGCAGTTATAGAGAGCCAAAGAGTAGATAGTTATCATACCACCATGTTGATGGATACTAGCAGTGGTGGGGTCATGGGACTTCCTCAAAGGAGTGGTGATCATGGGAGATAGGCATCTGGAGGATCTTCTCACCCATAGCCACTGAGACAGACAAAGTCAGGTGGTAGTGGTACAGGATAGCCATGAATTGATTTGTATTTGATGAGGCATTTGTATTATTTATCTGATATCATTGTATACTTGGACTTTTATTGTTTTATGATGATCTACATGCAGACATGGACTCTATATGATGATGATGATTTATATGCATGTTACTCTATTTGATGACGATATATACGCTTTGATTTTATGGATGAAGTGATTATATGGATGATGTTTCTTTATGCATGTTTTTCTATTTGATGATGATATGGATGCAATAATTATGATCACTATCTTAAATGATGTAAATGCAATGATCTATATGGAATGCAAATGAATGATTGATTTGTTTTTGATGATGATGCAAATGATCTATATGAAATTTTTTTGTATTTTTATATGTAATGTTTATAATGATTATGAATCTAAGTGCAAATATGCAACTAAATGATCTTAAATGAAATGATAATGAAAACTATAATGATGATACACTACATGATTAATGTAATGCACTTATTTGAATGCAAACTAATGCAATTTTTGAAATGCAACTAAATGAAATGGATAATGTTTTAAAATGATTCTAAAATAAATGCACCTATAATGATTAAATGTAAATTGATTTTGTTTGTCCAAGTATACTCAGTCTTTACTTATGACCATTGATCTATTAATGAAATGAAATGCTTATAATGCAACTAACAATGAATTCTTATAATGCAGATGAATAATGAGCTAATGAAATGATCTAACTAAAAATTGTATTGCCATTCTTCATATGTTATCTTGTAACAATGCCTTGATTTCATTATTGAGCTTTAAAATGTTGTAAGAAAATACAAGCAACTTGACATAATGATTCAAGATGACCTGAGTATTCCTTACATGGATTTTGATATAATAAGTTAATACAAGCAACTTGATATAATGGATCAAGTTGACCTGAGTATTGCTTGCAGAACAAACAAGGAGTATCTCCTTTCATGCATGACTTGGAATGTCCTCCTTGATCTTTTGCCAATCATATCTTGAGACAAGTTCATACTGTAGTAAGAGATAAACCACAGACAGCAATCAAAGAAAATAATCATGCCCCATCATAGCTACTCTAGTCATGGACATCCTTGAGTTGCATAGAGTACATGACTAACAATAAAATCAAGATATAAACACTAAATCTTGTATGTCATTCACATGTTGTTATGGTCATTAACTAATATAATCATCTTGATGAATGATCTTTGATAATCCTTTATTACTTTCTGGTTGATTCCTCATTGGTTTCTAAGTTTCATGATTCAGTTGTTGATGAAATGCCTTGATTTCCATTACTTTGTTGCTCGTTATCTATTTCAAAATCCTAGGTGTTTTTGGTTTTTCTAAGTTTTTCAAATGTTTTGGATTTTTCAAAGATTTAAAAGATCACCTTAGCAAAAGGACTTAGGATTTTACCCCCAATGGAAACAAAAATTTATTATGGGTATGAATTGATCAAGATCCAAACCATGGATGGATACAAATGTAGATTGATTGATTTTGATAAAATCTAAGACAGTGACTACGACAAGTATGTCAAAGATTGATAACTGTTAGTAAGTTGTATAATTCTTGCTAAATGGTTCAGAGCAAATGGATGCTAAAGATGGAATGGATAAACTAAGATAGATGAAAGTGATAGATGCGATAGGATGAAGTGGATAGGTGCACAAAGCGATCTCATAGATGGAGGAACCTACTTCTTAGATAGCCCCTGTTTACTAGGTTTTCACCATCTAAATTTTATTGTATTTGGATTTTATATGCTTTTTATTGATTTTTTCAGGACTTTATATCTCAAGCATAGAATTTCTCGAGATGGATAGAATTGATAGGTTCATCAAACCAATCACCTTCAGGGGTAGACAACTTGTATGCTCCTGATCCATATGTTGCTGCTATGACAAAAGGTCCTAGCCAATTTGCTTCAAATTTTCCCTTCTTTTCTCGGTCTTACTGATTTCTTGGATTCTCCCTTAGAGCTATATCCCCAATTTGGAAAATATGCAGCTTGAATATGTGGTTATAGCTTCTTTCCATTCTTTGTTGGTATACTTTCAAAGGTTTTGTTGCATTTTGGCGACATTCCTGAATCAGTTCTAGTTCCTGGAGTCGAGAGACTCGTTGTTCTTCTTCTGGTATAAGACTATACAAGGATACTCGTAGAGAAGGTATCTCTACTTCTATAGGTAATATAGATTCTGATCCATAGACCAAACAATATGGAATTGCCCCTGTTGGAGTGTGGATGCTAGTTTGGTATGCCCAAAGAGTAGGATTTAGCTGAATGTGCCAGTCTTTTCCAGCTTCATTGACTGTTTTCTTCAAGATTTTCAAGATAGTTTTGTTTTATGCCTTAGCTTGACCATTACCTTGTGGATAATATGGAATAGAGAACCTATGTTGGATATGAAACTGTTCACATAGCTCTTTCACATCTTGATTTTTGAATGGTCTTCCATTATTAGTGATAATGGTCATAGGAACTCCATAGCGATAGATTATGTAATTCAAAATGAATGATGATATTTGTTTTCCTGTCACTGTTGTTAAAGGAACTGCTTCAATCCACTTAGTAAAATATTCAGTAGCAATCAGAATAAACTTATGTCCATTAGAAGATGAGGGATTGATCTTTCCTACCAAATCAAGGCCCCACTGTGAAAATGGCCATGATTCTATCATAGGATATAACTCTTGTGCTGGCACATGAATTAGATTTCCATGAATATGACATCGTTAACATTTTCTAGCATAGGTGAATGAATCTCTTTCCATAGTAGGCCAAAAGTAACCCATACAAAGAAGTTTCTTAGCCAATGTTAAACCACTTGAGTGTGTACCACAAATACCTGCATGAATGTCATTAAGAACTCTCTCAGATTCATTTTTTTCAAGACATCTCAACAAAGTACCATCTAGACCATGCCTATATAGGATATCATAAATTTGAGTATAGCGAGAGGATTGATGAATAAAATGTCATCCCTGATTATGGGATAATTCAGGAGGAAGGATATGATCTTTCAAATATTGATAGGTTTGACCGTATAAGGATTGACTGGTTCCTGATATACGGCAAGTTTGATAGGTATCCTGGGACTGGATGGTAGGGGTTAAGATATCTTCCACAAGAAATTTGTAACGCTATTGATTCTCCTTATTTTGCAAGAGAGATGCTACTGTAGCCATTGCATCTGCTACTTTATTCTCATTTCTGGGAATCTGGGTGAATGTGATTTCTTTAAAGTGTCCTTTAAATTCCTCCACCAGCTATTTGTATGGCATAAGCTTATCATCCTTTGTTTGATATTCATCATTTACTTGATTGATGATAAGTTGTGAATCACCATAGACATGTAGTTCTTTGACATTCCATTGAATAGCCATTTTGAGCCCTATAGTCAATGCTTCATACTCTACAGTATTATTGTGCATGGAAATTGCAGTCTATACGATTTTGGAATTGTGTGTCCTTGAGGTGTGATGAAAAAGATTCATGCATCTGATCCATATTGGGTATAAGAAGCATCAAAGTATAATTCCCAAAAGTTTGTACTTACTATCAAGATATCTGCATCAGGAAATTTGATGTGCAAAGGCATGTCATTTTGTAAAGGTGCATCAGCCAATTGATCAGTGATGACTTGTCCCTTGATAGCTTTCCAGTCAACATATTCTATGTCAAATTCACTCAGTATCATAACCCATTTGGCTAGTCTCCCTGTCAATGTTGACTTGCTCAATAGATATTTGAGAGGATCTATCTTTGCTATTAGTTTCACAAAATGAATCAACATATAATGTCGCGGCTTGTGAGTTGCAAATACAACTGCTAGACATATCTTTTCAATTGAGGAATAATTTAATTCATATCCAGCAAGTGTTCTGCTGATATAAAAAACTGCTCTTTCTTTTCCTTCATCATCATGTTGAGCTAAGAGAGCGCCTAATGATACACTTGTTGTTGAGACATAGAGTAACAATGGTTTCCCTTTGACTGGTGATATCATTATTGGAGGACTCATAAGATATTATTTTATTTGCAAGAAAGCTTCTTTACATTTTATATCCCATTTGAATGGAACATTTTTATGTAGAAGATGGGTAAATGGAAGGCATCTATCGGCCAACTGAGAAAAAAATCTCCTAATTGATTGCAATCTTCCTTGTAAAGATCACAATTGACTTATGTTCTTAGGTGACTCCATCTCCATGATAGCTTTGACTTTTTTAGGTTCTACTTCAATGCCATGAGTTGATATAATGTACCCAAGGAGCTTTCCAGAGGTTACCCCAAATGCACATTTCTTTTGATTTAATCTCAATTGATATCTTTCCAGCCTATCAAAAATCTTGCTTTAAATGTTCAAATGTTCTTTTCTTGTGTGAGATTTTGCAAGTATGTCATCAACATAATCTTCCATAAATGTATGCATCATATCATGGAAAATTGTTGTCATAGCCCTTTGATAAGTTGCTCCTACATTCTTAAGCCCAAATGGCATAACATTCCAGCAATATGTTCCCCATGCATAGGTGAAAGTTGTTTTCTCTTGATCTTCAGGTTCTATTCTTATTTTATTATATCTTGAGAAGCCATCCATTAATGAAAACATCTCATGTCCTACTGATAAGTCCACTATGAAATCAATGTTTGGTAGTGGGAAATCATCTTTTGGAAATGCTTTATTTAGATCTCTAAAATCTATACAAACTCTTATTCTCTTATTTGGTTTTGATACTGGTACAATACTTGAAACCCATTCTAGATAAGCAACTGGTCTTATGAAACCCACTTCTAATAGTTTCTTCAGCTTGGTTTTTATAAGAAGAGCAATGTGTGGATGCATCTTTCTTAGCTTCTACTTAATGGGTTTTGCTTTTAAATCCACATTAAGATGATGCATGATAAGATCAAGAATAAGCCTTGGCATATTGGCATAAGACCAAGCAAAATTTATTTGTCTTTGCTTAAAGAATTCCATGCATTATTTCCTCTCTTTTTCTAACAATGAGGCAACAAAATGAAGTATTTTAGGATCCTTTGATGTATCAATGTTTACTGCTTCTATTGGTTCTATCAGGATAGCAGATCTCTCTTGAAAATATACAGGAAGAATGTCAAACTTTCCATCTTCTGGCACCTCAAGGAGGTTTTCACCATCAGATACATCCTTTTTTTTCTCTTTTGATTGATCTAATGTTGCCATGAAATGGTTTTCAACAATAGGTCTCTTTCCTTCTTTTATTTCACTTTTGCGACTGAAAAATTTGGCTTTCTCCTGACTATAAGAAAAATTACTTGATTCTACAATGGAAGATATCCTAGGTGGGATGGGTTCAATAGCATTAAGGTACACGGCTAAGTCATCATCATTGTAAAAGACATTTAGTTCAGGGTTGTCTAAATTATTCCAATCAATTAGTTTCGGATGCAGAAGGGCTAAATCATAATCACTGTCATCATTAGGTGTTTCAACGTTCTTGACATAATGATCATAGTTTGGCATAGAATAGGTACTGTCATAGATTAAATGTTTTTGAGATTTGTCTTTCCCAAACATCTCTGAATTAGTCTTAACAAAATTAATATTAGCATTGTGTAGCTCACACTCAAGTGGTTCTTCAATTGATGTTTGTCCCTTAAATGAATGGATTATGTCCACATGCACATCTTTAACACTGCAAATTCCTTCTTGATTGAACTCATTTGCATTTAGAAGTTGAGATATTTGTGCACATTATAAAGAGGATTCTTTTGCTAGATTTTGTCTTCTTTCAAATTCAACTTCTTCTGGACTAATAGTCAGTCCAACTTGGGTATTTGTTAATTCTTCTATGGTTCTTCCATATCTGATCTTTGTTTGCACTTCTTGTGGCATTATTTCTCTATCTTTGTCATTCCCTTTTCCTTTTTCATACGTCTCTTTTCTCTGAATTCTGAGTTTCTCTTGTCTTCTTTCTAACTTCATCTTTTGTTTTGTAATAGACAAGTCTTCTTTCGTGATAGCTGCTTGGTCTTCATTGCATTCCTTACTTGATGTAGTGGATAAGGCATCTTGACCCCAATAATATTCATTGGAATCTGTCTCTAAATCTTGATCTAAGATTACTACACTATACCATACTGGAATGTCGTATGGTGCAAAAATTTCTCCGATTTCTGCCATCTCTATTTTTACTGTTTCAGGAATATCTTGTTCAGATTTTGCCTTTGTTTGTATTTTCAGAACTTGCTGACAAGATTTTTCTTCACCTTTGATGGTAATCTCCTCTTCTTTCTTTTCATGTTCTTCTTGCTCTTTTTGTTTATAGGTTACTGTTTCGACCGCTTGATGTAGCTTTTCTTTCCAATTTTCTTCTTTAGAAACTAGTTTCTTTCTCCACTTTTGTTGTAGATGATTATGTTGCTTTTGTTTAGACTTTAGATATCCCATCCCAGATTTATCTTCTATGGATTGTGAGTGTGGACAAATAGGTTCTGGAATACCTTGATGTTGCTTACCAATTGGTCCTTTCCCTTCATATCCCATCTTTTGCATGATTTCATATCCTTTGCCATATTGTTTTATGGGAATATTGACTTCTGCTATTGTTGCTATAGTTTTGTCTTCATCCTTGTACAACCAACCAAGAATGTCTTTGTCTTCATTTTCTTCTTCAAGAGTTCCAGCACTAACATATGTCCCTTTAAACATATTTTTTTATCTTTCTGATGACTTTGATTGAATATCTGTAGGCTTACCATATGACTTAGGAGAAAGTGGAAAATTATGCAAAGAATATTTTCCCATTCCTTCATCATTTAACTTGAGATTTTCTTCAAAATTTTCCCATAACTTTGCTTGATTTTCTTTGGTAGGATATACTAATTCTTTGTTATGTGGAACTCTTGTATCTTGTGTTGGCTTCAAATTATTGTAATATTGACTAGAATCTGCAATTATAGTGATCTCTTGTCCTTCATAAGGGAATTTCACACATTGATGATATGTAGAAGGAACTTCTTGCATCTTCTGAATCCATGGTCTTCCTAGAAGAATGTTGTAAGAGAGGTTCAAATCTAAAACTTGACACAATGTATTTATTTCGATAGGTCATATCCTTATTGGTAGCACAACAGTTCCTTTAGAAGAACGTTCTGCTTCATCATAAGCCTTGATGGTTATTTTCTTTTTCGGGTCTATTGCATTCTCTGAATATCCCAAAGATTTTATGTAACTTAATGCACAAATGTTTAAGCTAGCTCCTCCATCTATGAGAACATGCTTAACATGAGTTTTCTTAAAGGAGTTGTTATCACTGTTTAAGAAATGGGTTTTCTTTTCCCATAATTGGTTAAGTTTTTGAAATTCTGAGTCAGACACACTATCAATCGCTTCAAGTCTATGTTAGGTCTTAAGGGTTTAGGGTTTCAATTTTAAAATCGCTTGATGTTGGATCAAGAACCCTCTAGTTTCTATTCCTGCATTACTTTATCCACTTAAGTAATGGGTCTTGGGGTCATATGAAGTGTTCCCCCTTGTCATTTACCTAGGCGGTTGTTGATTAATCACAAAAATTTATTCCTTATGTCTTTTTCTTTCTAATGTTGTCGGGCGCAGTAAATGTCATGAAGCTCTCAGATGGATCTACGACTTTCATCATTTTTGTTCGGCAAAGTCGCGAGTGTTTTAAGTCTTGTGAAATGGCGAAAGGAAAAGCATGTTCAATGGTGCGCAGTTGGTCGGGTTTAACGGGACTCCATCTCGCTCAAGATCTAACAGCTGACGTTGATTCGCAACTGAAAACAGAAAGCAAGTTACCTTTCACGAAATGGCAAAAAGGTTTAGCGGGACCCTACAGCGAAGACTTTTCAAATGGCTAAAAGGTGATCAAGTTCAAGAGAGATTGACAGTTCACGCTATTTCGTGGTCGATAGATGCTCATGTGTTACACCCTGTGAAGCAGTGAAAAGGTTTCTAGCCCAAGAAAGGGGTTTTAATAGGAGCATAATAGATGCTCAAGTCTAATCTGATCTGATAGTTAGCGCAGCTTTACAGGAGGAAGGTACTCGACAGTTAGCTTTCACGAAGCAGTGAAATGACATGGCACTCCAAGAAGGTAGTCTAGTTGGTCGAGATGGCAAATCAGATAAAGACATGTGGCAGAGAGTCAAAGCAGTCAGAAAGTCATATCTAAGGCTTAAAAGATGGGTCCAAGAGGATGACTCATGTCGCGACTTGTGAAAGTGACTTGGCAGATCTAGGTGGCAAGGATGAGGTTGAATTAGATGTTTTCTCTTAGTGAATAAAAGGTGGACATGTTAGTTCGGAAATGACTAGATGCCAGGTGGATAATGTTGAATCAGAGGGCCCACATCTATTGGATTCAGTTAAGTTTTTAAGCATCGAGCAAGTCAAATACAATCTAATGATCCACGTGTATTTGTGAAGTTAAAATGCTCATGTTTTAAAACCAACGAAATAGTGAAAGGTTTTTGGGTCCAAAAGAACAGATAAAGCATGAAGGTAAAAGGTGATAAACTCTGATTTGATCTGAGGGCTCACATTGTTTCGTGACTGCGAACCAACCGAGGGATATGCTTCATGAAATGGTGAAAGAGAAAAGAAGGTTCTTCCCATTGTGATGCTAGATGGTGATGTGTTGATTGTGGTTTCGAAAGAGATTGAGGGCCCGCCAAGGTGTAACTGGCGGTTATAAGGGAAATAGAACACGTGGCTAACTCTGAACTAAACTAGAAGAGTTTTCCAAGGCTAATGGCTGAGTGCCACGTGGTATTTGGTAACCAATGGGAGAGTGGTTAAGTTATGCAAGCGTAAAGGTCTCGCTTAAAGGATGGTCATCTCAGGATTGATACAATGCTTCGCGTTGTTTCGTGGCCCAAAGTTGAATGCGGGTTAAGCTATACAAAATAGTGAAAAACCGTTAGCTATCAAGATAAGGTGCAGTTAGTGAAAAAGGCTGATGGTCCTAGTAAGAGTTAAAAGCCGAGCAGTTAGAGTCCCATCTGATGCCTGGCATAGCTTCATGAAAGAAAAGTGCTCGCAGGTTAAAGCTTGTGAAGTGGCGAAAAGAGGTGGGGCCTGATGCGAGGGTAGAGATGTTAAGATAGTGTAAAGACCGATTAAGTTTAATTTGATCAGATGGCTGGCGTGATTTTATTTGATGAAATTTCTTGAAGGTTATGCTCTCTAACATGGCGAAAGAGCGGAAGGAAAAAATGTGCAAGTGTGTTGTGACCCATTGGAGCGAAAATTTTGAATTCTTTCATGAATTCAATTCTGAAGGGACGACCAAAGCATGTGGTATCAATGTTGCAGTTAAGAGCCTGAGTACCATATATGATCTCATATCAATTGAATGAAGGTATCATTCTAATGAATTGTTGCAGAGAAGCGATTGCAGAGCTATTTTCTTCAAATACAGAGAAAATTTATTCAGTTGCAGAGCAGATTCCTTCAAGCAAAAATAGGTTCTCTTATACTCTTGTTTGGCAATCACTTAGCGGTGTGTTTTAATTAAGGTCTTGATTTGTCATAGAACAGTTGGGGAAATAGTTAAACTGCCTGCATAATTTTAAGATGGCACCTAAGAGAGAATTCTCAAGAAAAGTTAATTACCAGGAAAGGGCTATTTGTGATGATTTCCTTGAATAGTTGACATTGTCAACTAATGTGGCTGCAAAGATAAAAGAACTTGTGCTAAGAGCTCCTCACCTAAAAATAGGGGAGGGATTATATGATAAAGGTAACTGGCTGAGAGACTCACAGGTTGGGTTGTGAAGATAGGTGGGTTGACCATTGTAGGACCCAACACTGGAGAGCCCTTCTCATTAAAATTGTTCACCCTTAGGGCTAAGGGATTATACTGGTCACTCTGCCAAATTTTAGGAGAGGATGCTAAGGCAAATATGCCCACTCATTACATGTTAATGATTGCTCAAATCTTGAATCCTTCTCTTGCAGTGACTTTTGATTATGCTTCCTTTATCACTGATGCTATCCTTGAAGGATTAATAGGAATAAAGAATGGGAAGGTAGATAGGCCTTTTGGATGGTATTCCCTCCTTATGCATTTATTTTTATTCAAGGGTGGTGATTATTTCGCAAGTGGAATGGATCTTGTAAAAGAGAAAGATGGAGAAAAGATGCCAGTGCAATTATGGAGTACAGTGCTGTCATGGGACAGAGAAGATGCAAGCTTCTTAAAGTTTGATAAGTATTTTGCATCTAAGATTAGGATTCTCCTCTGTTTAGAGAATCCAAGAGTCCCCAAGGTTCTTTTAGAATTTATTAGGCTAAAAGAGTTTGCAGAAAATATAAAAATTGCTCCCAATTGGGGTGATATTTACTTATACCCTATCTCCATAGTTTTCAGAGTATATGGTTTCACAGGTACTCCATTTTTGTAACCCTATCAGGTCCCTCTTAAAGTGGGAATTGCAAAGATCCTCAAGCAGATTGGTGGTGTGCAGAAGGTAGAGTTAACAGGTAGAGGTAAAGGGACCATTTTCCCTACAGTTACCATAGCACACCAATTTGTGATAGTTAAAGGAGGTTGCAAGTGTTTTGGAGATTTCCTTCAACCATATCATTTGTCAACTGCAGTCTCCCGGTGTGCTGACCCTAAAGACTTCTTCAATGGCATGTTTAGAAAAAGGGCAATATGCAGAGGTAAACCCCACCAGTTCTAGTTTCCTGAAGACCTCATTAGGAATGAGTTTGATCTAGATGAGCAAGAGTTGAGGAAGGAAAAGTGGGTGACATTTAAAAGGCCTTAGATTTTGTACATCAATTTGATACTAGCTATGACCCATTGTCTAGCTTCCACCCTTTTGAGGAGAAGATAAAGTTTCTAATTCTTTGTTTTGAGGATGTGATGCAGACTTTGAAAGAAAAGAGGGAGGTTGTAATAAAAAACAACCCTGAGAAAGAAAGACTAGTTTGAAGTAGGTCTGCATCAACCAGAGCAATCCCTCCTGGTAACTACATATTGCATAAGAAGTCCAATTACAGTGTGTTGATGCGTACAACAGGGGAGCCCTCTACTTCAAAGGGGAAGAGGAAGATACAAGATGTCATTGACATTCAAGATAGCCCAAAGAAACTAAGAGTGGGAAAAGAAATACAATCTGATGAACCCTTTTACTCTCCCTCTCAATCCCCTATCCATATAGGAGATGAACAAGCAGTGGCTGAGCAACTGTTATAGTTAGGCAACCTTGGAGAGATAGCATATACATATGATGAAGTGGAAGAGGGAATACCAGAAGAGCCCCCTACTACTGAAATGAATATCATTGCTAATGAATCCAAGGGCCAGGAGTGGGATCCTAAGATTAAGCAGGCTAGTGAAGATTTCTTGGTTGACAATAACTTTGATACTTCAGGAGCATTCATGCAGTTTGTATGGAAGCAAAACATTGACAAGTATAATGCAAGGTGTGAAAAGAGGAAAGGTGAGCAGCCTCATAAAGATCTAGCTCTGCTGGAGGAGGAAATAAAGTAAGAAATGATTGATGAGTTTAAGACCATCACTCCCAAGTATGGAAGAGAATTGGTGGCATAGATTAGGGTACTCATTCTCGCCGAGTTGGACATAGCCGATGCCTTGGTATTGGAGGTAGTAAGAAAAGAGACCAAACCTATGGAGGGGGTCACTTTCAGCAAAGACAATGTTGAACTGGCATGTGGTCTCTTAAAAGAGACAAGAATAAGAGAAATAAGGACACCCTAGGGTCAAGTTACCTTGGTGGAATGATAGTAAAAAGAGTGCAAAGCACTGGGGTAGTGGAGGCTGCTAGCACTATGCTAGAAACTGCAAAGTTTAGTGTTGCAGTGGCAGAAAGGGAGACCAAGGAAAAGGCAGATCTCTCGGTTAAGCTAGAGAGAGTTTTAAAAGCCTATAATAGTGCCAAGGAAGAGGTAAGGGGTAAAGACAACATAATTGCCAACCTACAAAGCCAATTGCCAGGATAGTACCATCAAGGTGAGTCTTCAACACTGCTGATCTCCTCTTCTCCTATAAGACCTCCACCTACCAGCCTCATCATTGAGTTCCCACCATCTCCAACACCTTCTGGCTCTCAATTGGTTGAGATTACTCCTCAGGAGTTGGGAGGATTTAAAACAGGCTCAGGCCCTATATGCAAAGAAATATGAGGAGAGAGTAAGGGCTATAATTTTAAGTTTTGTTGACACCATAGGGGCCTCATTATTGTATAATAACATGACCAAGATTCTAGATATGTGGAATGAGCTTAATGGAGATAAGGCCATTTTAATGCCTATTTTTGACAAGTGGAAGCCCAGAGGGCAGGATTTGGAGCTTATTTGTGTATCCTATGATGAAGCAGGGGCTGATCCTATCATCAAATCCACTTGTGACACCACAAAGGATCTAGTAAAATTAGCAAAAGGAATTGATAATGCTGACAGGAAGATCAATTTCTACAAGAAGGAGTACACTGATCAGGTTTTCGAATTGCTTCCAGGAGGTTTTGTCAGCCCTAACCAATTGAAGGACAAACAAGTATGGCTTAAGGAATTAGAAGCCAAATTGTCAGCTAGAATAAAAGGAATTATTAGCTTAGAGGATGCTTCCTTCTTTGTTGTAACAATTGAGGAGATACAGAGAATCAAATCTCATTATGATTTTCTCAATTCAGAGGTTAACAAAATGAGGAATTCCTCGAAAAGGTTAGCCAAGGCAAAAGAAAAAGTGATTAACTTCGTGTGGCCAGCTGATGATGTATACAATGAGTGGACAAGAAAATATGCCATAAAGGATGTAGAACCGTTAGAAGAGGTTGCAACTGGACAACAAGTAGAAGAAGCTACGGAGGTTGAAAAGGACTTGTAACCATATTTGTAAAATATTTTGTAACTTCTTCTTGAGAAGAAATGATTGTAACAAATTCTCCTAGGAAAGTCTGAAGCTATGTGCATCCATGTTGTTATAAATGGATACCAGGACTAGTAGGAAAATGATTGCAAATAATTGTAAGAAAACGTTGTAGAAATTTATCTGATCTTTTCCAAGTTTTAATGGAGAATATTCGAAGGTTTCTTGTAATACTTTTTTGAAGAAAATATCAATATACAGACCATTGGTTTTGAGTTAAAACTTTGTGTTGTCTTCAAATGTGTTTGCAAGTGTTTACTATTTCATTCCAAATAATCCAAGGTTATTTCGTTTGAATAGGGGTTGTAAGGCAACTTTCACTAGATATGTTTCTTAGATTTTCTCTTTAGGAGGGCAATTAAATATGCGGGAATCACTTCTACCAGTAAATTCCTTGTGAGATAGTTGTAATCTTGATGAGCATAGTTTAATTTGGTATGAATAAATTCTTATGTGTGTCAGGCACATATAAGGATCTACAGAAGTCGAACTAATGGGACATGTATAGATACATGATTGTGGGGGTATTGTTTGAACTTATATGACTTTGTGACCTTGGATAAGGTACTGGTATACATCAAGGTTGTCTATTACATGTTTTGTAGGTCAATACTGAATATGAGTACAATTTTTATTCTTTTGTTTTAGTTAGTTTTGAGGTGATTAGATCCACTAGTTTTCTGGACTGGTTTGTTGTGGATTTATGTTTTAAAAGTGTGAATTTAGTTCACAAAGGTATACCGGCCTAGACTTTGAGTAGGTCCGAAGTGTAGAAGGTTAAATAAAACCTTGTCATATGTTGTCCTGGAAGTTTCCTTCTCTTTAATATCTCTTCTGCACACAGATTTATCATATCATTATAAGGATGTTGAAGTGAATTAGATTTTGAAGACAACAAAAGTGGCGACTCTGCTGGGGAGAGTCACAATAAGGATCCAGAAGCATATTTGTGTTTAAATTTATAAGAAAATCAGCATGTGTTTGTGGATTAGATCAGAGCGTTAGTGAATATAGCAGTGGTGCTTGGAGGTCTCTATCTGGAAGTTCCCTCTATTTTCCTTTGATATATGATTTTGGTCTGAAGATTTCTGACATTTTTTCAAAGCTTGTTTTCATAATTCCCATAGTCTTGTGGGTGGTGACTCTGTTATCTTGGAACCAGTCCTTGTGAAGTACAAAAAGAAAGGAAGACAAGCACAATGCAAGGAGGAAAAAACACCAGATCATTCATGAAGAAGTACCCTCATGAAACTTTGCAAGAAGGTTTGCCAAAACAGTCATGAAGAGGTCAGAAGAGATCAGTGCTTCACGAACCATCAAAGGCTGCTTGGGTGCAAAAGAATAACAATACTGGTAAGATACCTGATTGACCTATTTATGCAAAGTCTAATTCTTCTTCCAGAGAATCTGAACATGATATATTAGGTTTCCATTCTGGATTGTTTGGAAATATAGATAATGCTCATGATGTAAATCAAGATATATCTCATGTTAGTGTTTCTGTGAGAGATAGGACTATTTCAAATGCAATTAGACATTCTGTTCCTAGGACAATTGATGGAAACATCAGCTTGATTGATATAGATCAAGTCAATTTATCTGACTCTGAGGAGAATTTCCTTGATGAAGATGAAGTGTCACAAGAAATTGAAAATTTAAATAGGAGAGTTCATCACTTAATCTCCTTAAGAGCCCAAAAGGAAGCAAATAAGGAGAAGGAGGTTAAAGCAAAATTAATGGAAAGAGATAGGCTTCTTAGATAGATAGTTTATCTTGAAGTATTGGCCAAAGAAAAACAAAAGAGTGATGAGGAAGGCCCTGTAATTAGATAAATTCTGATCCCCAAGGCTAAGCCAGCATATAGGTCAATAGTCCAACCAAACAAGGAAATGCTCAGTGATTCACAACCTCCTAGGAATAATGTTGATAAAGGAAAGCAAAAATGGGTGGATGATGGACTTGGATCTAAAAACACTGAAGAGATTTCTCATAGGCTGTCAGCACATGAGAGAGAGATGGAAAGAATGAGGAAAGAAAAAGAGGATCTCCAAATGGAACTAGAGAAAGCTGAATTGGAAGCAACAAATCAGGAAGTGAAGAGAAAAATTAGTTACCTAAAAGCTCCCCCTATCATTTTCCATCAAAAGATCTTATTAAGCCTGATCCTCAACAAATTTCTCTTCCCCTAATTAAGATTCAGCCTATTGTGCGTGCTAATACAACATCAGTGAGTCAAACCCCTGTGAACAATCAACATGGTCAAGTATCTCAGTCCCTAATTCCAAAAGTCAGAATGAACATAGGAAATAATAATGTTGCTTCCCCTTTTCAAAGGAGACCTATCAATTTAGAACAGTATAGGCAACTATTTATTGATGGGATCCCAGGATATCCCAACCATGTTCCTACTGAGTTAAGAGATAGACTCCATAAATTTGCTAGAAATAATGCAATTAGTGCTGAGGAACATTTAAAATCTTTTGGGGACCTAATAAATGACTATGAGATAGGAGATGAAGATGTTATAATGAAACTATTTGTTTAGTCCTTGGTTGATGATGCAAGAGATTGGTACAGAGGTCTTCCAGTTAATAGCATTGGGTCATGGGAAGATTTTAAAAATTGTTTTCAAGAACAATATGGTGACAAAACAAATTTTAGCTTCATTCTCAATGAATTTAATAACATCAGAAAGTCTAATAATGAAATGGTCACCGACTTCAATGCCAGATTTCAAAAGGCCATGCATAGATTATATCAGGTGATTAGGTTAGATGATAATATGTGTTTGAATACTTACTACAATGCATTTGATTCTAAGATGGCCTATATCCTGAGGGATAAGAATCCACATAACTTAAGAGATGCTTTTAGAATTGCCATTAATGTAGAAAGTAATAGAAAAGAATCCGGGAAGTTAGGAAGAAGAACAGATGGTAGGTTATGGCAAGAAACAAAACAACAACCTAGCAAAGCTGCTAAGGAGGAAGACAAGATAGAGAATTTGGTCATTGCTATGAAGGATCTGACTGCCAAGGTAAACAAAAATGATAAACCTCATTACAATTGGCAAGATAGACCCCCTAGATTGCATGACATGCCTTATAATACCAACTGGAAAGATGGCAAACCCCAAAATGAGAAGCCTAAAATTGCCCAAAATCAAGACACTCCAGATCCCTTAAAAGGGAAAAATGTCCATAATATAGAAAATACTCCCTGGTGTATTGCTTGTGATGGACCACATTCTCCTCATCAGTGTGCAGTGGCTCAGGCTCTTTAACAATCCATGAGACAAGAAGTTGAGCCTAACATTAACATGTTTGAGACTATTATAGAAAGTGATGAGGAATCTATACAAAGTGAATACAGTGATGCGCTGGATAATGAAAGGTTTGTTCAAGGAAAACTAACCTTGGATTGGCATCCTACATTGAATGTGGTAACAATTAAGGATGAAGAAGTTCATCTTAGAAGGCTTAGTGAGGAAGAAGTTAAAAGCCTCACCAAAGCTGCCATTGCCAAAGCAAAACACAATTATAACTTAAGGAGCACCAAGAAGGACACTAATCAGGGTGAACCTGGTTCCATGTTCATAAAAGAGATTACTCAAAAGGGGGCAACAAGTAGTGCTACTACTATACCTAAAATTGGTCAGGAAAATAAGGAATAGGTTAAAGATGTACCCAAGAGGACATATGATAAAATACCAGTGATATATAAGGAGCTGCCACAACAAAAACGGTAAGTCGGTTTAAGGCAGAAAGAGTTAGAGCTAGTATTGAATTAAGCAATAGTTCTACATTTGACATGGCTCAAGCTCTTACTCAAATGAAGGCTACTGTCCCATTAGTAGAATTGTTGAAAATAAAAGAACATAGGGATGCAACTTTGTCTTTGTTTTCTAATATATCTGACAATGACACAGTCCTACCCACCAGTTCAGCTAAAAATGTAAAAGATCAAGAACTCCAAACCCTAGAGGTTTATGTTGGAGCCACTATCACTCAAGAGCCTTCACAGGTAGATCCTTTCTATGTCACTTTGTTAGTAAACAAACGGTTGATAAAAAATTGCATGATAGATTCAGGAGTTGCTGCTAATGTGATGCCCTATGGTGTCATGAAAGAATTAGGACTGTCAGTGACCACTGCATATGGAAAATATTATGCTATGAATAATAGAGAAGTACCTGTGATAGGTACAATGAGAGATGTTGAAGTAAAAATAGCAGCATTCCCTAAGGCAACTTATAAAATGGATGTTATTGTTACTGACACTAAACCCCATTATGGTATGTTGTTGTCCAGGCAGTGGGCAGCATCAGTAGGAGGAAATGTCCAACTAGATTTATCTTATGCCACCATTCCAATAAATGGGAATCGGGTCAAGTTGTATAGAGAACGATGTGCTCCTAAGGTAATTGAAAATGTAGATCCTAGTATGCTCAATTGTATGATTGATGTGGATCTTGACAATTTCAGACTACAACCAATTTTACCCCAGCTGAAGAATACTGACCCCATTGTGGTCGAATTAGAATCACAATAGTATGGTTTATGGCAGATGTATTTTGATGGAGCTTGTTCCAAAGAAGGATCTAGAGTAGGGGTTCTTTTTGTATCCCCATTAGGTATAAATTTTAAGTATTATTTCTTATTGGCTTTCCAATGCACAAATAATACTACAGAGTATGAAGCCCTGTTATTGGGACTTGAAGTTGCCAAAAGGCATGGAATCCAGCTATTGAAAGTGTTGGGGGATTCAGAATTGGTTGTATCTCAGGTAAGATCCAAATATGCATCAAAAAATGACAGATTAAAGAGATATAAACATACAGTATGGGATGTCATTGAGCATTTTAGTGCATTTTCTATTAATTAGATAGAGCGGTCAAAGAATATTATGGCATATTCTATAGCTAATGTTGCCTTAAAAAATGATGATGCAACACTAACCGACATCTCCACTATGGAGATAAAATCTAGGCCTGCCATCCCTGATAATGTGTATAATTGGCAAGTTTTTGCTAATGATGAAGATATTCTTAGGTTCATCCAATGTGTTGATGATTATGATGGATAGAAGATTGATTGTAATGCACTGGTGGAGGTGGTTGACAACAAGGAAATAGTGTTTGGAAATGACTTGGTTCAGTTGGAAACAAATGAGATACCTAAAGGGTTAGTAGAGCTAGAGAGCATCTTCAATTATAATGACAGTCACTTAAGTCAGCAGTCTACCACTAAGCTGGAAGAATTGGAGGAGGTAAACCTGGGGATTGAGTCATCCCCCAAGTTAGTACACATTGGAAAGAAATTACACCCTCATTTCAGGATTAATCTTATTAATTTATTAAAAAGATATAAGCATGTTTTTTCTTGGTCTTATGAAGACCTAAAGGCATATAGACAAGATCTTTTTCAGCATGAAGTTCCTTTACTTCTAGATGCTAAGCCTTTTAGACAGAAGTAGAGACCTATTAATCCCCTGTTAGAAACTAAGATGCAGCAAGAGTTGACTAAGTTAAGAGAAGGGGGGATTATCAAACCTATAAGGCATTCTTCATGGGTCTCCAATCTGGTCCCAGTAAGAAAGAAAAATGGGGACATTAGATTGTGTGTGGATTTTAGAAATTTGAATGTTGCTTATTTGAAAGATAACTACTCTTCCCCAAATATGGAAGCCATGCTGCAGAGAGTAATAGGTTGTGATCTTTTATCCATGATGGATGGTTTTTCAGGATACAATCAAGTGTTAGTGAGGGAATCTGAACAGTTTAAAACTGCTTTCACTACTCCATGGGGAACATATGTCTATGTAAGAATGCCATTCGGATTGAAAAATGGTAGAGCTACATTCTAGAGAGCCATGGACATGGCTTTCAAAGAATTCATTAATATCATCATGGTGGTTTATCAAGATGATTTAACTTGCTTCTCTAAAAAGGCTGATGATTATTGTGGACATTTGGAAAAGGTGTTCAATAAAGCCTTGGAATTTGGTGTGTCATTAAATCCCAAGAAATGTCATTTTGGGGTCACTGAAAGAAAATTATTGGGACACATTGTTTCCAAGGAAGGGGTAAGGATAGACCCTGAAAGAATTGAAGCAATAAATAAAGTGTCTGCACACAAGAATGTTAAAGGTATTCAATCCTTTCTAGTCAAAGTAAATTTTGTTAGGAGATTCATTGCTAACTTTGCAGAGATAGTGAAGCCCATTGTCAAGTTGCTCAAGAAGGATACCAAATTTTGTTGGGATCAAGAAGCCTCAGAGGATTTTGCTGAAATTAGAAAGGCCATTCAGGAAGCACCAGTGTTAAAATATCTTGATTACAGTAAGCCCTTTTCTCTGTTCTCTTTTGCTTCATATCATACAGTAGCTGTAGTATTGTTACAAAAGGATAATGAGGGATATGAACATCCCATAGCTTTCTATAGCAAGTCTTTGCAAGCAGGATAATTAAAATATGAAACCATGGAGAAACAAGCTTATGCTTTAGTTAAAGCTATCAAGGCTTTTAGGCCATACCTGGTAAATGCAAAAATCATTGCTTATGTCCCACATGTTGCAGTTAAGGATATTCTGTCCCACTCTAAGGTTACAGGGAAAAGATGTAGATGGATTAATAGAATCCAAGAATTTGACTTGGAAATAAAGATCACCAAATTGGTGAGAGGTTTAGGTCTGGCTAAGCTCATGACTGAGTCTAATCTTCTGAATGTTGAAATACATAATGTTGAAGTCAAAAGTACTTTAGTCACTACTATTGAAAGGCAACCTTGGCATTCAGAGATAGTCTGATTTTTAAGAGATGTTGCATTGTCAAAAGGAATGACACATAATCAGAGAATAACTCTAAAACTCAAGTCACAAAAATATGTTCTCATTCAAGGTGATCTGTTTTGGAGAAAAAGAGATGGAGAATTGCTAATGTGTTTGGATGAATTCTAGGCTAAATGGGTATTGACTGAAATGCGTGATGGAGTATATGGGGGCCATTACTCTGCTAAGACAACTACTGGTAAGATAATCTAGGCTAGATATTATTGGCCTACCTTGTTCAAAGATGCTCATGCATGTAATGCCCCGCCAGGAACCCTAAAGGAAAACAACACAACTAGGCAACTAAAGGGTGAAATAATTTTTTTTTTTGTTAAAGACTAAGTGTACTAACTATAATGATTGCACGTTTAACAACATAGCAGAAGTCTATCATAAGTTTTCCAAAGGGTAACCAATGAAGATTAATTTCATATATTATATTAACACCACAGTTAATCCATTCAATAAGATAAATTGAAAACTTAAGTTTAAAACTATACATAAATCCCAAAAAAATATACAAGTATTCCAATGTATCCACTTTTCATAAATCATTTAAACATAAGATCAAAACAATAACATTCAAATCACTGACATAATAATATTACAATATCCATAAATACATGGCTTCCAATAATACCACTGGTTAAAAAGATACAATATCAAGGTTACATAAAAGTCTGATACAATGACCACAAGGTCTCCATTGAACAATGATCTCGAACAAGAGCTAGTACATAAACCATGATCCAAGAAACACCAGTGAAGCCTTTCCTCACCTCAAGATACAATCTAGAACATCCGATGGGAAGTGGCACTACCACCCGACCATGTGATCCCAAAATGGAACCACCCCACTGTGCTAGGAGATAGTAGAAAACCCTCAAGCAAGAAAAGTAAGACAAGTACAAAAGGACTACAAGACTCTGCAACCATCCATGTAACACAACTCACAAAACACTAGTGACTCTAGGAAGAGAGTGTCATCGCATAGCTTGATGGTTACCATGGTACAACCTCCATAGGTCCCGGCCCCCATACTCGGGTCTCTCCTAGTAACCTCTCCCGAGCCTCCGGTTCCAACTAAGTCTCATGCGGACCCTACCAATCCTTTCGTGAAGACAAGGTGGTAAGTTTGCCATTCCAGGCCTTCTCGTAACATCATGAGCCCTGTACAAGCACTCACCTATGCACGAGGCACATTTATCTTAATTAATATTTAAACTACCCACCCCCTAATCAATTATTAGGTTATCACTTTTTAACTAACTTTTGACGGGTTATCCTATCGTCCACTTCGGGCATGGCCCCCACTCAAAAGCCACTCTCTCTCCTAGGACACTAATAGGAAATGTTTCTCTCTACGAGAACTCTATGGTGAAACAGGTAACCATAAACAATCCTGACAAGCACAGGTGAAGGATAGACAAATATCAACCCAAGATTGACCATTTGGACAAAAACACACAATGGCTCATATCAAATAGGTTATACAACAACACCTGATCTAGGAGAAATAATAACATAGGACACAATGACAATTTAACCAAAATTGCAATGAAATAAAAAAACTTGACTGAGAACACAATATACGCAAGATCCTATTACAAGCAATCTTTCGTTAAAAACAGGACAAGCATAAATAACATGCAATTTACAAATTTCCAGATAACAAGAAATTACAACTTTTTAATACCAAAAACATCCACTTTGTCATTTGTCCAAAAGGATTTAAAATACAAATAATTCTCCTAAATGTATTTTCAACATATTTATTTAAATTAACATTCCAAACTATAATTAAATAATATTTTAAATAACATTTAAAATATTATAATAACTACCAAAAGAAACATATCAAATATTAAATATATATATAAACACATATATGAATATACATATTTATTTATATACATATATAATATAAAACATAATAATATTTAATTTATCTAATCCCCTGGGTACGAAACCCGAAATAGTGGGCAGGGTTTAGAAATTAATTAAAATTAAAAAAAAAGAAAAAAACTTCAATAATTGTAAAAAGCCCCTGTCATGGTAGCCTAAGCTACCACCGGTAGCTAGTAATACCGTCCGGTAGCACTGCTACCGTCGGTAGCTAGTACTACCGTCCGGTAGCACTACTACCATGGATAGCTGCTACCACCGGTAGCACTGCTACCATCGATAGCTACTACCGTCGGTAGCACTGCTACCATCGATAGTACTGTGTACTACCGCCAGTAGCGGATGCTACTGCAGGTAGTTTTTATTTTTATTTTTATTTATTATTATTATTATTATTTTTTATAATTATTATTTTTATATATATTTTTTTAAACAGAACCATAAAAAATAATACTTTTTCAATAATTTCAATAAAATTTTAACAACAATAATAACAAAAAACAATATTTTTCCAATAATTCCATTTTAACAAAATTTCAATCCTTCTTAATTTTTAAAAAAAAATTTAATTAACCCAAATAAATTTAATGTGTAATTAAATTTATTTTCATAAGGTAATTAAAAACCATTTCTCAGGTAAATACCCTTTCTCACAAATCTTGCAAATTTCCATGCATTCTAAAATCCGACAATTTTCTATAACAATTTTCCTAATTTTCACAAAATTACATTCTTTCCACAAACAAGAAATACACATCAGGCATGAATTTTCAAACAAAACTCGAATTCACCAGAAGAGAGTTTTGGATTTGACAATTATTTTACACACACATCAAGCAAAGAAAAATAGAAATATTTTTAATAAAACACAAAACTAAGAAATCATCCAACCTGGTATAGCTTTCCTAGAAGAAATTTGTAGAAGAGCCCTAATCCATTCAATAACTTCCAATAAAATTCTTCACCTAAATTCTTGACCTGTTCCTATGTGTCCCTAAAATAAAGACCTAACCCCTATTTAAACTAAAATTCTAGGTTCAATAGCTTTTTCACAAAAAACCTAAATTTAGAATAATAGTAAATTTTTTATTTTATTTTCTAAATTTATCACATGCAATAATTAAAAAACATTATTCTTTCTTTTCTTTTCTCATGCACATTAATTAATTTCCTAAATAAAGAATTAAAACAATACTTTAATTCCAACTAATTAATTTTCTAAATAAAGAATTAAAACAATACTTTAATTCCAATTAATCCTTTTATTCATTTATTTAATTATAACTTTGGAAAATAATAAATACAATTAATCTAATTTATTTTTAAAATAAAAAATATATTTTTAATACCATGTAGCTTAATTTAATAATTTCTTTAAATAATTAAATTTATAATCTCAATGCATAAACAGTACAATAATGAGATAGTTTCATAAACTTAATTAATTAATTAATTAAATCCACTAAAACACTCAAATTAAACAAATCTCAAGCAATTACCCATAAAAGATAAAATGACAAAATAAGAAGACCGAACTAACTGACAAAACAACTAACTGACGACACTCATATGAGTATAACTGAGTAAAATAGGGTCAACTACTATCTCCTACACTTCCATCAGAAAATATAAGGCACACTCAGACTTGTGAAGCCAGGTGGAGATGATACCCCGTACCTACCCGATACTTGTACCTGCAATATCCTGCATCATCGAACCAGACATGCATATATATATATATATATATATATATATATATATATATATATATATATATATTATAGAAAACACGACATACACACTGATGAAGGAGAATCGTGATGTTCCTTGTCTCACCGAAATGAGTGAAGGAAAATCGTCCCCTTGAATCCAATACACTCGCAAACACACAACATATAATTCCACATTGCATAAATAAAGTAAAATGTTAGTACATAAAATGCCATAAATCACAAGCACTGAAATACTTCAAATAAATTATACATCTCATCTCCAAATAAAGCATAATGTCAAAAAAATCTGAATAATATGTCATGGTAATGTATCCACTGAAAAACAACCAATAATAAAATATGAGTCCAATGAGTTCAAACTAGTAGGGGTACTACATTCTCCCCCCCAAAACTAGGCTTACTCCTAGAAGCCTAAAATAAATAAGAATACAATTCTCTCATCTTTGCTGCATCCTCCCAAGTCGCCAAGGTCTCATGATTTGGGTCCCATAGGACCCTTACCTGGTTGATGGTATGACCCCTGAGGATCAAATCCCGACGCTGAAGAATGCACACGGGCTCCATGGAAAGTTACCTATCCTCGACCTGCAAAGAGTTCCAATCAAGAACATGTGTCACATCTGGATGATAAGGTTGAAGAACTGAAACATGAAAGACTTTGTGGATGCAGGATAGACTCGGTGGCAAAGCAAGACGGTAGGCAATAGGTCCTATCCTCTCAAGGATCTCAAAAGGTCCAACAAACCAAGGCACCAACTTAGATCCCTTTCCATAATTAATCGGACTCTTTCGCGGATGCACTCTCAAGAACACACGATCACCAACAGAAAACTGATGATCTACCCTATGAGCATCTGCATACTTCTTCTGTCTATCCTATGCTGCTACTAAATGCTCACGAATCCTATCTACCTACTGCTCCATCTCCCGAAGAATATCTTATCCTATAAGCACCCTGTCCTCTAATTGATCCCAACTCAAAGGAGTGCAGCAAGGACGACCATACAATGCCTGAAAGGGGGACATACCTATGGAGCTATGATATCCATTGTTATAAGAAAACTCCACTAGATATATATAGTCCTCCCAACGTGATTGTTGGTCCATCAGTTACATGTGAAGCATGTCCTCTAATACCTGATTCACTCTCTCTATCTGACCATTTGTCTCTGGATGATAAGATGAAGTAAAATTCAACTGATTCCCCAAAACATGCTGAAGTGAGGTCCACAGTGTTGAGGTAAAGATAGGATCTCTATCAGATATGACCCGCCTTGGAATCCCATGTGTAGATCAAGAATTTGGGAAAACATCAAAGCAAATAGATATTAGCTAACCACAAAGCCAAATTGCAATGAAATAAATCCTAATTACAATCAATAGAAGAATTGAAAACAAGACACTCAAAATAAATGAAAATCCATCACCAATGCCTCTTTCAATTGACCTCCATGGTTTTCCTTTCTCCTCCAAATAGTGGATTTGTGTGAATCTCACCTACAAGTGCAAAAACATGAAGCAAGATTGATTTTGATAGCGTGAGGATACTAGAAGCATGGTTCCTTTATTGATTGAAGAAAATCATCCAATTTATAGACAAATTGGAGAGAGGACAAAATTAGCATGAAGAGATTTGAAAGGAAATTTCAAATCAAGAATGACAAATATGACAAATTATGACAAAATTGACATTTTCTATGCAAGATTGATTGATTGACAACAATTATGACAAATTATGACAAGATTAAAATGCCATTCCCATGACAAAAGGGAAGAGAGAAAATAGCCTCCATGATTGCAACAAATGGAAGCATAAACATAGGAGAGAATTAGGGAATGAATTTAGAGGAAATATTAGAAAAATTGAAGAAGATAGGAGAAATAGAAATTAGGAATTAGGAGAAATTACTAAATTGGAAAATTGAGGAAAAATATGAAATAGAAATTAGGTGAATTAATTAATAGGTTTTCATCCATTAATTAATTCATGAAAGAGACCCAAGACTAAATAAATAGATTTATTTAACCCACCAAGAAGAAGAAAAGGATTAAATGAACAAATCATAAAACCCTAGAAATAAGAGGACAAGGAATTAGGTCAATACAACAAGAAATTAATGTAGGTTCGATCATGATTCTGATTGAAAAAGGACCAATGTTGATAAATGATTGAGATTGATTGACAAAAATCAATGACAAGTTGACCAAGATTGACAAGGAGATCAAATTGATAGGCGCCAATTGATGAGGAACAATGACTAATTGATCCAAATTGACATGATTGAAAAGGACAAGGATCGATGACGAATTGATCACAAAATGACAAGATTGACAAGGACAAGGATCGATGATAAATTGATCGCAAAATGATGAGACTAACAAGGACAAGGATCGATGACGAATTGATCGCAAAAATGATGAGATTGACAAGGACAAGGATCAATGACGAATCAATCACAAAATGACGAGATTGACAAGGACAAGGATCGATGACAAATCGATCGTAAATGATGAGATTGATAAGAGGACAAAAACCCTAATTCTATCATCGATTAGGATTGACGATGTCCAAAATGATGATAAATGAGCACACACCATGATGCGACAGAATAAGATTGACCAAAATCATGACTGAAGATTGCTATCGACAAGACCAAATTCGAAAGCGATACAAAATGAGGAATGCAGAAGAAGGACCCAATGCTCGCAAATGATAAAGACCAAGTGCACAACATAGAAGAAATGTTAATGCGATGCAAAAACCCTAAAATAAGGCAATGCGTGAATGTTAAAGTATGACTCCGCAAGTGTTGACCATTTTTAGATGTCTACATTTTGCCCCTCTTTGAGACAATGCGATTCTAAGCATTGTTTCAAAGAACAATAATGAAAATGCCCCAGACAATAACAATGACATATGCATGCCCCCTCGAGGAATTGGCCGAAAAAATCTAGAAAAGAGGCCAATTGATTGATAAGAATGACAGAAGATGATAGGTTCGAACGGACTGCCAAGAATGACGTGAGAAATGTTAGTAAGCAGAAATTAGACAAAGGACAGTTAGAGATGAAGGAAAACTTGCTTTCACAAATGCACATAAGTAGGTGAGAACCTTTATTTACTATAGCAAAGCGGATGCAGAGCATCATGGCATTGAAGGCCAGAGCTGGAACACAACCCCTTTGGCAAAAGATAGACACATCGCACACAAGGAATGAGTGAAGCATCTTAGGGTGCATACATTAAGGGTCGAGGTATGTGCGGCATTCACAAAGTGAACGTACTTATCACAGACACCCAATGATATAATTGCCCCAATTTGTGACAAACATTCCACAAATAACAAACAAGGAAAGGGACCATGAACCATCCCGGCCACTCTAAATCACTCAGTGACATCATCGAGCAAAATAGGAACATGATCAAAGCCAAAGATAAATCAGTAAAAAGATAAGACACACAAATTCAACCAAGTCAAACAAACAGTCTGATCATCATTGTCAAAAGTGGAAAACAAGAATGATCATGCTGTCTAGTTCCAAGGAATGCGGTACCCCATCTAGGATAGGACACAGTCTGGTTTCGAGTATACCACACCCTGTATAAGACCTATGATAATATTGACAAGGACCAATGGTAATGTTGATGCTATTTTGATTGATGTGACAACTGTGATCAGGTTGAATGCTTGCTTGGTCGAACAGTTTATCTGTTAATGCGTAATTTCATTAAAGCACAATGTTTGATAGATTGTCATTAGATGTATGCTTGGTGATCTGCCTATGCACAAAGGGGACCATTTATTGACAAAATGCAAAATGCCAAAGAAATTGTTTTTGGATTTTGATGTTTTTCAATTTGTAGGAATTTCGAGTTTTTTTTTTTTACAATTTTTTTTGTTTGTTTTTTCAGGACTTTATTTGACTTTATAGGGATTTTTTAAGGACATTATTTGATTGTTAGGGATTTTTTCAGGACATTATTTGATTTTTAGGGATTTTTTTTCAGGACATTATCTGATTTTTAGGGATTTTTTCAGGATATTATTTGATTTTAAAGGATTTTTTCAGGACATTATTTGATTTTTAGGGATTTTTTCAGGACTTTATTTGATTTTTAGGGATTTTTTCAGGACATTATTTGATTTTTTGGATTATTTCAGGACATTTTATGATTTTTTTTGGATTATTTCAGGACATTTTTCAATTTTTATGATTTTGCCCCCAGTGTCTAGCAAGGCAAGGAATATGACAGGTGAATAAATAGGCTTTCTAAAATGTTGGTGGATAGAGGGAAGACAAAGGCCTTTTATCATGGAGACAATACGGATGCAATTTTCAAGGGTTATGGCATGATGGGACAAGAGACTGGATATGAAAATGTAAAGCAGTGGCATGGCATGAGGGACATGTCAAGAGGTTTTTGAAACCATGTCTAAATTTTGTGTCTTTATGTTAGATCAAGATCAAGGAACAAAAAAAGAGCGTATGGATAGTCATAAGATATGGATAGGATAAGCAAGACCAAGAATGGATAAGGGACATGGACTGAAGGTCGGGATAGGATACGGGATAGTGGCATTAAGTTGCAATAAGCCAGGGAATATGGATGAAAGGTTGTAATAAGCAAATGGATAAATGACCAAAAGCTATGATAGACTAAAAGCTGCAAACAAGATGCATGATGCTCATGATGATCCTCAGCCTTGTCAAGATCAAAGGTATGAGGGACAATAGGATATGAAGGGTAATGACATGGTATGATAGGATAATGAAGGGCAATAGGATATGAAGGAGGAAACCTACCCCCAAGTGTGGTGTGCAAGAAGTTCATAGATTATGCATAATGCCTATTTGCCAGGTTTTCATCACGGTACTTGCCTAAGGCGCCTGTTTGCCAGGTTTTCACTAGTGGACGAATTATTTTTTGCATTACATTTTTTTTCTTTTTTTGTCCTTTTTTTTTTCACCTTTTTTTTGGTATTTTGAATTTTTCAATAGAAGATGGACACATGATAAGGGATGGAAGAAGGACTCAAACATTTTTTTGTTTGGATAGTAGCCTTGGAAAAAAAATAGACCATGACCTTTAAAAGTATGCTCAAAGACGTTGGTAGGATAAGGACATGGAAAAAGAGATGAAATTAAGGCAAGGATTTATGCAAAGGATTGGACCAGAGGGATGGAAGGATGGAAAATATGCATTGGATAATGGATAGGGTATTGGAAGAATTGGGCTTCATTGGATGGAAATGAAGGCAAGATCAACATTGACACACACCTTGATGGGTGGTGGATTGATGGAGGAAAAATGGTTCTCAGATTGTGAGACTTGGATGGAGGAATAGCTTGGGATTTTGGGACATAAGGGCCCAAAATGGATGAAGAAGGTGATGGAGGAACAAATTTGAGATGGTTGGATGGAGGAATAGCAACTTTGGATGCCAAGTTGGATGTTTCTTTAGGCTTTTGTGCTTCAAGGAGCCACTTAGGGATCCACATGGTTTTTGATTTTTCATGCTTTTGTGGTTCATTGGAGTGCATTGCTTGCACAAGGGATTTAGGAACCCATATATATTTTGAATTTTGTTTTTGAGCAATGGGCCTTTGTGGCCTTTTGGATATTTCTTTTTCTTTATAGATCATATTGTTCTTTGTTTTGACATGTCGATTATATTGGACATGTTGATCCTTGAATACATGTGGATTGCTAGACTTATGACATTTATACTTGGCATCCAATTTGCTTGGAGGGGGAAAGGAATGCATGGATGGATATGAATGAAACAGACTTCTTTTGCATCGATGAAAGTTACTCAAATATGTGTTCCTTTGTTGACCTTGCATACAAGATGCAGGGATATTATAAGGACCTAAGATGGATGGAAGGGATAAAGGGGAAGGGATATGTTTGGATTTTGAAGGGATGTTGGATTTAGTAGGGGTACCCACGTCCTGAGGAATTTCACTGAGGCCATGACCCTTAATATTTTCTTTGATATGGAGGGGTTCTTTCTCATGAATGTCTACCCCTTTGCCTTTATGAATATTTTGACTTGTAGGATACTCTTTTCTTTGGGAAGAAGATGCGAGTCCATTATGAGGTGGATATGATATGAGAGAAATAATGAGATCTTGAAGTTGATCGGATTGCACCAAAGTGGAAGAACCCATTATGCATGTCGAGGGTTCATGAACATCTTGCACTGACATGTTAGAATCATGAGGGGGATTAGGATCATGAGGGGGACTAGGATTGTGTAGTGGACATGGTTCAATGATAGGCTCTTCAAGAGATGGAATGGGAGAAATAATGGGATCATCAAAAGAAATGCACTCTTGGAGTGTATATGGAGGATTAAAACAAGGAGATGGAGGAACAAAAGGATCTTGTGGAGGATTTAAAGGAATAATTTGATCTTGACAAGGAGGAAGATCATTGGAATCCTCTTTAAAGGTGCTTTGCTCTTGAATTTTAATGGGATCATTGGAAAGGATGGAAGGGATATCTAGAATGTCAATGGGATTTGAAAGGACATTTTTTTCATGAAATGGAAGGGGATCATTTGGGATTGGATGGACTAGGATATCTTGATCTTTCTCAGGGAATGGAGTGTCAATAGGACTTTGGATAGGATGGACAAGATTAGGGGAATCATCGTGAGTGTCTGGGAACATGGGGTCCTGGTCAACAATTGGATGGGATGATAAGGTTTCGGGATCTTGATCTTGATCTTTTTTAAGACACATTTATTCATGCTCTAAATTATCCTCTTGACATGGGGTTGGACTTTGGATATGCATGGGGGATTCTAACAAGGGATCAATGTTTTGGCATGAAGGAAATGCACTTTGAACATTTGTGATGGATTCTGGCAAGGAATCAATGCTTGAACATGAGGAAGAGGGACTTCGAATGGGGTCCTCTAAAATAGGTAATGGCAATAAAGTGCATGGTGGCATTGGGTCTTGTATTTCTAAAACATGACAAGGATGTGCATCGTGAATTGGATTATCTTGGCAATCAATTATGGATAGCCCTTGGATAATTTCATCCTTGGGTGTATTATTTGATGAGGTCAATATGAAAGGTTCTTGTGAAACTTCTAAAGGTGTAGGGATAGATGCCACTGGAGAGTCAATTTGTTTGCAGGGGGATGAGGCATTGCTAGACATAAGTGTATTATTTTGATCTTCCTCAAAGAACTCATTTGGTAATTTCCTTAAGATCCTTGCAATAAGGCCACCTTTCTTTCGAGGTTTTGACATAGTTGTATCTGGAATTTGAACTTGTTTGGAAAGGAGTTGGTTCTAGTCTGATGTCATGTTTTAATTTCAAACTAGATGTTGATCAAATTGGTTTGACATGTTCAAAATCTGACTTGGTGTATGTTGCAAGTTTTGTTTTTGAATTTGTGATTTTAGTTGTTGACATTGATATGTTGATTGAACTTGTTGATATTCCACCATTGGTTGAACTATTTGTGGACATTGTATAGTTGGTTGGACATATTGTTTCAATTGGACCATTGGTTGTGTTGGTTGTATATGTTGGAACATTGGTTTTGTCTGTTGGAAATCTTGGAGCTGTTGAACAATTGGTTGTGATGGTTGAAAATTTGATTGATAGTAAACACATTCTTGTTCTTGTTGTGAAGGCACGTAATGTTGTTGTCTCTTTTCTTGAAATTGTTTCATCATCTCTATTTGTGAGAGGAGAGCTGGTATGTCTGATCGTTCAAAGAGAGATCTTACATCAATTGGCTCAATTTTTGGATTTCGACCTGGAAATTTTTGAAACATTTTGGACATTTGTGATCTATTATTCTCAATGTTTTTCACTTTTTGTTCCAAAATCTCCTTTTCTTGAGCTAGTTTCCCCTCTAGTTTTTGTATTTGGACATTTACATCATCATGATAAGTTTGATCCAAGTTTTGAGACATGTAGAGATTGGATTGACATGATTGATTTCTCAATTGTGATGGCATGGCTTCGTAAGAAGGTTGAGACCTCATTTCAACAAACATGTCACTATGCAATGCAACTAATGGGATTGACAAATGCAACCTAAAAGGATGACAATGTAACTTAATGTTTTTGTTGTTTTTCAAGATTTTGACAAACTTTTTGGAATGCAAACCTAAAGACTGAACCTTGGGAAGTTGAAATGAAGTCAAGACCTTAAAGGACAAAGGACCAAATGACAATAGGACAAATTGACAATGTCTCAACTATATGCTTGGATACTAAGCTAGGTTTGACAAAAATGATATTAATGAAAGGACAAATTGTAGACAAGGTCAAAACTCCCTAACAACAACTTAGGGTATCATCCAAAGTTTTGATTTTTTAAGTTTGACAAACCAAATTTTAGAGACTAAATGCAAGAAGGAAATGATTATGACAATGACTTAGGATATGACATGAAAATGATCTAAGGATATGATATGACAAGATGAAGCCAAGACAAGATGACAATACAATGATAAGGATATGCGAAGACCAATGACTTAGGATATGACATGAAAATGATCTAAGGATATGATATGACAAGATGAAGCCAAGACAAGATGACAATACAATGATAAGGATATGCGAAGACCAATGACTTGGAATATGCAAAATGCTACCTAGGCAAGACCTAATTTTAGCATGACAAGGATAATGCACGAATGTCACCTAAATGGAAATCTAGCTTGGATATGACAATGAAATGCAAACTTAGGAAAATGATTTTGAACCTAAGTGCAAAATAAGGACACTTGCAATGAAAAGGACTAAAATGAAGGGAAATGACAATATGCCCTAGGACCTAAGTTGGACTATGCAAAACCTAGCCTAAAGTGACATGAATTTTGAAACAAAGACATTCAATGTTTTGACAAGCCATGTTTAATGTTGGATGAATACTTGGACAAATTTGGACTTTTGTTTGGATTTTGTTTTGAATTGAAGGTTGTTGATTTTGAAAACCCAAGTTGAATATGAGCACTTTTGAAAGTTTGTTTTTGATTTAACTTTTGACAATCAAGGAAGACAAAATGTTTGTTTGACTTTGAGTCAAGACAATCAAGAAAATTCACAACAAATCCTATGGTTGGCAAGGGCAATATCTATTGAATCCTCTAACCATAAAATACAACACTTAGTCAGATAGCTAGATGCTTGGTAGCACTGGCTCCACCTTACAGTGCACTCACTTCTTGGGCAAACCAAGCTTCAAGTTCAAGGGGCATCACTTCCCAAGAACTTGCTATCTCTAACTAAGGAGTACATGAGAGGTGTCTTTGGCATGCGCATATCACAATGCCCAAGCCAATAGATAGAATGATTTTGGCATCTAAAAACAAGAGATTCTAGTAAGGGCATCCATTTGGGTGGGTATTGATCCGACGAATAAATCATCACAATACCATTCCAACACCCGTTGTCTACAACTTTTGTTGCATCCATAGTTATTTAGAGTGGTTCAGAAGAGCTTGTCTTTAGCCCATCACCACTTTGGGTCATTCCCTCTCACCAATGCATGTGCAAAGTGCCAAGTAAATTGAGAGGTAGGCCTAGTTCTAAGGGTTAAAACATGCAATCAAATTAAAAACAGACAAAGCATGTATGGTGTTCATTAACCTTTAAGAAATTAAATGTGCAACTACTTTAAAAATCGCAAGCAAGATGTTTTAATGAAAGTCTTTGACCGCGTCCTGCATAAGATTCGTTATTAGTTGCATTTTTAGTCTTCGTCACACGTAATGCCAAGGTGCTGCACAGAGAATTAGTACCAAAGAAAACTAGAATGCAAGAAACAAAATGAAATAAACAAATTTGCAAGTAAGAACACTGATTTTACCTCTATTTCTGGCCTTACATAGGTGCAAAATGTCTCAACACAGGTGCAGAATGTATCAACATAGGCGTAGAATGCATCAAAACATACATGTCCTCTAATTGATCCCAACTCAAAGGAGTGCGGCAAGGACGACCATACAATGCCTGAAAGGGGGACATACCTATGGAGCTATGATATCCATTGTTATAAGCAAACTCCACTAGATATATATAGTCCTCCCAATGTGACTGTTGGTCCATCACATACATGCGAAGCATGTCCTCTAATACTTGATTCACTCTCTCTGTCTGACCATCTATCTCTAGATGATAAGCTGAACTAAAATTCAACTGAATCCCCAAAGCATGTTGAAGTGAGGTCCACAATGCTGAGGTAAAGATAGGATCTCTATCAGATATGATCCACCTCAGAATCCCATGCAATCTCACTACTTCTTCTAAAAAGACTCGTGCCACCACTACTGCTATGTAGGAAGCTCGAATAGGAACAAAATGAGCAATTTTAGTCAATCTGTCAACTATGACCATGATGGCATCATGAAGACATGAAGAGATAGGCAAACCAACAATGAAATCCATGGAAATGGTATCCCATTTCCAATCTGGTAATAGATTAGGCTACAAAATCCCTACTGGGTGTTGATGCTCTACCTTCACTCGCTGACACTCTAAACATTTCGACACAAAATCAGCAATGTCACATTTCATACCCACCCAATGATAAATTTGTCTAAGATCTGCGTGCATCTTCTTGACACGAGGATGTGTTGAATAAGGTGCATGATGGGCCTCGGTCATGATCAAAACGTGAAGAAGTCCATCTGCCTCAAGGTTATATCTAGAAAATCTACCCTCTAAAGGCCTTCCGGACTCTATCATAGCTCTAACATCCTAATACCAAGTATCCTGAGGAAGAACTCCAAGAATTCTCTCTCTCAAGTCTACTCCAAGGGATAATGCTGAAACTTCATGCCGCCTAGGACTCAAAGCATCTGCTACTACGTTCTCTTTCCCCTGAATGTAATGAACCTCAAAATAATATTCACAGAAGAATTCCATCCATCTTCACTATCGAGCATTCAAGTTTGGCTATGTGAATATATACTGCAAACTATGGTGATCACTATGCAGCTCAAACTGACGTCCTAATAGGAAATGCTGCCATCGAACCAAAGCATGAACTACAGCTGCCAACTCTAAATCATGAACTGGATAGTTCAACTCATGGTTCCTAATTTTGTGAGACTCATAAGCAACCACACGTCCATCCTACATAAGTACTACACCAATACCTTCCAAAGAGGCATTTGTGCATACCATAAAATCTCTCGATGGATCAAGAACTGCCAAAATCGGAGCATTGACAAGGAGTTCCTTCAAGGTTTTAAAAGCTGCTTCACATTGTTCTTACCAAACAAACTTCTTCCCTTTTCCCTGAAGAGAAGTAATAGGGTGTCCTATGTGGGAAAAGCCTTCAACAAAGCGATGGTAATATCCGGCCAAACCCATAAAACTCCTAACTTCAGAAATGTTGGTCAGTGTTGGCCAATCAACAATGGCTTGGATCTTTGAAGCATCCACAGATATACCTTCTCCTGAACCCACATGACCAAGATAGTTCACCTCAGTCTAGAAGAAGTCACACTTTGCTAAATTGGCATAGAGTTGATTTTCCCTTAAGCACTGCAGTACCTAACATAAGTGACCCTCATGCTCTTCCATAGATCTAGAATAAATCAGAATGTCATCCAAGAATACAACAATGAAACGATCAAGATAGGTGCAAAAAACTCCATTCATTAAGCTCATGAAAACTGAAGGCGCGTTCATCAACTCGAATGACACCACTGTGAACTCATAGTGACCATAACGAGTATGAAATGTTGTCTTATGAATGTCTACATCCTGAATGCGTAACTGATGGTATCCAGATTTCAAGTCAATCTTAGAGAACACCTTGGCTCCCTTACCCTGATCAAAAAGGTCATCTATAGGAGGCAATGGATATCTATTCCGGATGGTTACCTTATTTAGCTATCGGTAATCAATGCATAACTAAAGAGAACCATCTTTCTTTTTAACAAAGATAACAGGCACACCCCAAGGGGAAACACTAGGATGAATGAACCCCTTGGCCAATAATTCTTCTATCTGCAATTTCAACTTGCTTAACTCCTAAGTAGTCATCCAATATGGAGCTCTCGAAATAAGTTTTGCACCAGGAACCAAATCAACACGAAAGTCTATATCTCGCTTCAGAGGCATACCAGGAATATCCAATGGAAACACATCTGCATACTCTCTAAGAATAGGGTGAATATCAAGAGTGATTTCTCACCTCTCTGACTCATCCAATTCCTCAAGAGTGATTGCAAAAAGTTGACATCCTCTATGCATACACCGCTTAAGTTGCATAGCGAAGATCATACGCAAGGATATCGGCCTCTATACTCCAACAATCTCCACTTCTCTGCCAAGGTCATCTAAACATACTATTGTCTTCTTGCGACAATCTACATGAGCACTATGAGATGATAGCCAATCTATCCCCAATACAACTCCATAAGATCCCAAAGGAATAACCCGAAGGTCCACTAAAGTAACTATGGTTCCTAACTTCAACTCACAACTGGGAATAAAGGAATCTACAGAAACACCGACACCTGTAGCCAACTCTACTTGCCACCTATCTGCCTACTTAGTAGACGTAAGTCCGCACTGCTCCACAATGGATGAAGAAATAAAAGAATCAGAAGCTCCAGAATTGAAAAGTACAGAGATAGGGGTTCCATGCAACATACCTACTACCTCAATGACTGTACCCTAATGATCAGCTTGGTGGTCATCTACCGCTGCAAATACTCTATGGGACCTCCCTGCATCTCCTACTATAGGTTTAGATGTTGCTGGTCTCTAACTACCTATGTTGTGGACATTTTGAGGACACTGTGTAGCTCTATGACCAAACTGCCCACAAGAGAAGCAAGCTCCTCTATTACCTATTGGTCCACTTGATTGCTGGAAACTTCCCTGGCTAGGGGCATAAGATGCACTCTGCGAGGCCTACCTAGTAGGGCCCTGTTTGCCCCTCTGCCAGTTCCTACCCTTCTTATACTAAGAATTGCCACCTTGTTCGCCCTGGAATTGTTTTGGTTTTGACTGTTGCTGCTATTGTTGCCCACTCTTAGCGGGTGCTTGAGGAGTTCTAAATGGTGTAGCTGATTAGGACTGATTTCCCCGAGCTTTATTTCCACTGGTAGGTGTACTTCCTATCTGCACACCTGTCTGACCACCAGGTGCACAACTAAGGTTTAGCTCAAGTTATCTAGCCTTTGCCACGACTATCTCCATTGAAGCTAGAAAGAATACCCTCACACCTCCACTGATACGATCATTCAAACCTCTTAGGAAATGTTGGACAAGCATAGCCTCGTCGTTACCAATTTTGGTGTATTGTTTGAGCTCATAGAACCTATGCTCATATTGGTCTACTGTCATCCCATACTGATGCAAGGCATAAAACTCATCTGCTCGAGTCTGCCTCCACTGGGGTGAGAGAAATTGTGCCCTGAATCTCTCTAGAAATAGTTCCCATGTGATGGTGTTAATGCACACACCGATCTTCTCCTCCTCTAGTCTCCACCAGATTGAAGCAAATTTATTTAGACGCATAATAGCACATCTTGCCTTGGTGTTACTATTGTATGGAAACATAGCGAAACACCGGTCCAAGCCAATAAGCCAGGTCTCTGCCTCAAGACTAGTACCCATACCATCAAAGTAAGGAGGATTGGACCTCATCAAGTCCTTTATGTGACCTAAGGAAGGTGGATCTCGGACAGCTGGAATCTCCCCTTGCCTTGGTGATCTCTCTCTCTCTCTCTCTTTCCTCTGGAACCTATTGAAGTGGCTCCTCAACCTGAGCATGAATAGGTTGCTCAAACTCAGGCCTTTGGCCTAACCAAGCCAGAACCTCCTAAAACATCTGTCTCAACTCTTCCCTTTTAGAAACATGTTCTCCTGCATGCTGAGAGTTCTGATGAACAGATTGTTCTTGCTCCTGATGAACTGACTATTCTGGCTCAACACTCACATGAGTGGGTGGTGGTGAAGGACTATGATGGTCAGAACCATGGCCCCATCCTCCACCTCTGCCTCCTTGGTAACCACCCATATGACCACCTCCTCTAGCTTTCTTAGCCATGACCTGATACCATAAAAGAGAAAAAGGTTTAGATCCATAGCAAGGATAAGTCATGAGAGATACAAGCATTTATGACCTAAGCAAGATGGTCAATGAAAGGCAAACTACAAACCCAGAGTACCCAGTGTTGAAACTTGGGCTCTGATACCAAATGTAATGCCCTGCCAAGAACCCTAAAGGAAAACAACACAACTAGGCAACTAAAGGGTGAAATAATTTTATTTTTTTGTTAACTTCTAAGTGTACTAACTATAATCATTGCACGTTTAACAACACAACGGAAGTCTATCATAAGTTTTCCAAAGGGTAACCAATGAAGATTAATTTCATAGATTATATTAACACCACAGTTAATCCATTCAATAAGATAAATTGAAAACTTAAGTTTAAAACTACAAATACATCCCCAAAAAATATACAAGTATTCCAATGTATCCAATTTTCATAAATCATTTCAACATAAGATCAAAACAATAACATTCATTTCACTGACATAATAATATTACAATATCCATAAATACATGGCTTCCAATAATACCACTGGTTACAAAGATACAATATCAAGGTTACATAAAAGTCTAATACAATGACCACAAGGTCTCCACTAAACAATGATCTTGAACAGGAGCTGGTACATAAACCACGATCCAAGAAACACCAGCGAAGCCTTTCCTCGCCTGAAGATACAATCCAGAACATCTGATGGGAAGTGGCACTACCATTCGACCATGTGATCCCGAAATAGAACCACCCCACTGTGCTAGGAGATAGTAGAAAACCCTCGAGCAAGAAAAGTAAGACAAGTACGAAAGGACTACAAGACTATGCAACCATCCATGTAACACAACTCACAAAACACTAGTGACTCTAAGAAGAGAGTGTGATCACATAGCTTGATGGTTACCATGGTACAGCCTCCATAGGTCCCGGTCCCCATACTCAGGTTTCTCCTAGTAACCTCTCCCAAGCCTCTGGTTCCAACTAAGTCTCATGCGGACCCTACCAATCCTTTCGTGAAGACAAGGTGGTAAGTTTGCCACTCTAGGACTTCTTGTAACATCATGAGCCCTATACAAGCACTCACCTATGCATGAGGCACATTTATCTTAATTAATATTTACACTATCCACCCCCTAATCAATTATTAGGTTGTCACTTTTTAACTAACTTTCAACGGGTTATCCTATCATCCACTTCGGGCACGACCCCTGCTCAAAAGCCACTCTCTCTCCTAGGACACTAACAGGAAATGTTTCTCTCTACGAGAACTCTATGGCGAAACAGGCAACCATAAACAATCCTGACAAGCACAGGTGAAGGATACACAAATATCAACCCAAGATTGACCATTTGGACAAAAACACACAATGGCTCATATCAAATAGGTTATACAACAACACCTGATCTAGGAGAAATAATAACATAGGACACAATGACAATTTAACCAAAATTGCAACGAAATAAAAAAAACTTGACTGAGAACATAATATACGCAAGATCCTATTATAGGCAATCTTTCCTTAAAAACAACCAAAGCATAAATAACATGCAATTTACAAATTTTCAAATAACAAGAATTTACAATTTTTTAATACCAAAAACATCCACTTTGTCATTTGTCCAAAAAGATTTAAAATACAAATAATTCTCCTAAATGTATTTTAAACATATTTATTTAAATTAACATTCCAAACTGTAATTAAATAATATTTTAAATAACATTTAAAATCTTATAATAACTACCAAAAGAAACATATTTAATATTAAATATATATATATATAAACACATATATGAATATACATATATTTATTTATATACATATATAATATAATACATATTAATATTTAATTTATCGAATCCCCTGGGTACGAAACCCGAAATAGTGGGCAAGGTTTAGAAATTAATTAAAATTAAAAAAAAAAAACTTTAAGAATTGTAAAAAGCCCCTGTCACGGTAGCCTAAGCTACCGCTGGTAGCTAGTACTACCGTCCAGCAGCATTGCTACCATCGATAGCTAGTACTACTATCCGGTAGCACTGCTACCATTGCTAGTACTGTGTACTATAGCCGGTAGCGGATGCTACCATAGGTAGTTTCATTTTTTTTTAATTTATTTATTTTTTTAATTTTTTTTTTTTATAATTTTTTTTTTTTAATATATATTTTTAAACAAAACCATAAAAACCAATAATTTTTCAATAATTTCAATAAAACTTTAACAACAATAATAACAAAAAACAATATTTTTCCAATAATTCCATTTTAACAAAATTTCAATCCTTCTTCATTTATTTTTTTAAATTTAATTAACCCAAATAAATTTAATGTGTTATTAAATTTATTTTCATAAGGTAATTAAAAACCATTTCTCAGGTAAATACACTTTCTCACAAATCTTGCAAATTTCCATGCATTCTAAAATCTGACAATTTTCTATAACAATTTTCCTAATTTTCACAAAATTACATTCTTTCCACAAACAAGAAATACACATCAGGCATGAATTTTCAAACAAAACTTGAATTCACCAGAAGAGAGTTTTGGATTTGACAATTATTTTACACACATATCAAGGAGAGAAAAATAGAAATATTATTAATAAAACACAAAACTAAGAAATCATCCAACCTGGTATAGCTTTCCTGGAAGAAATTTGTAGAAGAGCCCTAATCCCTTCAATAACTTCCAATAAAATTCTTCACCTAAATTCTTGACCTGTTCCTGTGTGTCCCTCTATGTCCCTAAAATAAAGACCTAACCCCTATTTAAACTAAAATTCTAGGTTCAATAGCTTTTTCACAAAAAACCTACATTTAGAATAATAGTAATTTTTTAATTTTATTTTCTAAATTTATCACATGCAATAATTAAAAAACATTATTCTTTCTTTTCTTTTCTCATGCACATTAATTAATTTCCTAAATAAAGAATTAAAACAATACTTTAATTCCAACTAATTAATTTTCTAAATAAAGAATTAAAACAATACTTTAATTCCAATTAATCCTTTTATTCATTTATTTAATTATAACTTTATAAAATAATAAATACAATTAATCTAATTTATTTTTAAAATAAAAATATATTTTTAATACCATGCAACTTAATTTAATAATTTCTTTAATTAACTAAATTTATAATCTCAATGCATAAACAATACAATAATGAGATAATTTCATAAACTTAATTAATTAATTAATTAAATCCACTAAAACACTCAAATTAAACAAATCTCAAGCAATTACCCATAAAAGATAAAATGACAAAATACGAAGACCGAACTAACTGACAAAACGACTAACTGATGACAGTCATACGAGTGTAACTGAGTAAAATAGGGTCAACTACTATCTCCTCCACTTCCACCGGAAAATATAAGGCACGCTCAGACATGTGAAGCCAGGTGGAGATGATACCCCGCACCTACCCGGTACTTGTACCTGCAATATCCTGCATCACCGAACCACACATGCAAATATATATATATATATATATATATAGAAAACACGACATACACACCGATGAAGGAGAATCGCGATGTTCCCTGTCTCACTGAAATGAGTGAAGGAAAATCATCCCCTTGCATCCAATACACTCGCAAACACACAGAATATAATTCCACATTGCATAAATAAAGTAAAATGTTAGTACATAAAATGCCATAAATCACAAGTACTGAAATACTGCAAATAAATTATACATCTCATCTCCAAATAAAGCATAATGTCATAAAAATCTGAATAATATGTCATGATAATGTATCCACTGAAAAATAACCAATAATAAAATATGATTCTAATGAGTTCAAACTAGTAGGGGTACTACAATGCACATGTCCGGAAATGTGACCCATGTCAAAAAATTTCATCCAAGCTGAAATATGAAGGAGCTTTACCCCTAAATCCAGTCACAGTGGAAGCCCCTTTTGTCCAGTGGGGCATTGATTTTATTGGAGAGATTGTTGAGAAATTAGGAAGAGGTCATAGATGGATCATAGTAGCCATTGACTATTTTACTAAATGGATTGAGGCTATTCCCACAAGGAGAGCCACAAGTAAGGTTGTCATTGATTTCCTGATGGGTAATGTTATAACTAGATTTGGATTACCTGCAAAATTAGTAATGGATAATGCCATGAGTTTCAGGTCAGAAGAGTTTGTTGGGTTTTGTACGAGTCATGGAATAATCATGTCTTACTCTTCACCCTATCACTCTCAAGGGAATGGACAAGCAGAATCCAGC
Source organism: Cryptomeria japonica (assembly GCF_030272615.1). Lineage (NCBI taxonomy): Eukaryota > Viridiplantae > Streptophyta > Pinopsida > Cupressales > Cupressaceae > Cryptomeria > Cryptomeria japonica. The sequence goes on along the minus strand of NC_081411.1, from coordinate 205,721,389 downwards.
AATAAAAGTCTTTTGAACATCATCAAGAAAATCCTGGAAGAAAATAAGAGATCTTGGGATCATAAATTGAAATTAGCTTTGTGGGCAGAGAGAATAACAGTCAAGAAGGCCATTGGAATGTCACCTTTTGAACTGGTTTATGGTACACAAGTCTGATTGCCAGTGAATCATCTTCTTCTAGTTTATAAATTCTTGCAAGATGAGGACATGGAGCTATCTGAACCTATGGAAAATAGAATGATCCAAATTGTGGAGGTGGAAGAGCTCAAAACTTTAGCTCATAAGAGAAATCAGAAGATCCAATTGCAGTCCAAATACCTTTTTGATAAAAGGACATCATTAAGGAAGTTTCAAATTGATGATATTGTTCTTCAGTGGAATGCAAAAGGACAGGACAAGGAAAAACATAAGAAATTTGTATCATTATGGGTTGGCCCTTTTGTGGTCTGTTATTTAAATGGAAAGGATTCATATTTTGTGAAAAATCTGAATGATAAAGTACAAGAATTTCCAGTGCATGGAGAATTCCTTAAACATTATTTGTCCTGATGTCCATGCACAGTAGGTCCTTTGTTTGTATATATTTTGTTTGTTTCCTGTTGTTTTGTTTGGGTCTGTGTTTTGGTCTATTTCTCCAGAGTTTCTGAGTTTCTTATGTTGACCTTGTGATCAACCATCCCCAGTTAGAGCCGCTATTATCACTGTTTAAGAAATGGGTTTTCTTTTCCCATAATTGGTTAAGTTTTTGAAATTTTGAGTCAGACACACTATCAACTGCTTCAAGTCTGTGTTAGGTCTTAAGGGTTTAGGGTTTCAATTTTAAAATCACTCGATGTTTGATCAAGAACCCTCTGGTTTATATTCTTGCGTTACTTTATCCACTTAAGTATTGGGTCTTGGGGTCGTATGAAGTGTTCCCCCTTATCATTTACCTAGGCGGTTGTTGATTAATCGCAAAAATTTATGCCTTATGTCTTTTTCTTTCTAATGTCGTCGGCCTCAGTAAATGTCATGCAGCTCTCAAATGGATCTATGGCTTTTGCCATTTCATTAGGCGAAGTTGTGAGTGTTTTAAGTCTAGTGAAATGGCGAAAGGAAAAGCATGTTCAATGGTGTGCATTTGGTCAGGTTTAATGGGACTCCATCTCGCTCAAGATCTAACAACTGGCATCGATTCATAGCCAAAAATAGCAAGCAAGTTACCTTCGCAAAATGGCGAAAAGGTTTGGCGGGACCCTGCAGCGAAGACTTTTCAAATGGCTAAGAGGTGATCAAGTTCAAGAGAGATCTATGGTTCGCGCTATTTCATGGCTGGTAGATGCTCACGTGTTATGCCTTGTGAAGCAGCGAAAAGGTTTTTGGCCCAAGAAAGGGGTTTTAATAGGAGCATAATAGATGTGCAAGTCTAATTTGATCTGATAGTTAACGCAGCTTCACAGGAGGAAGGTGCTCGACAGTTAGCTTTCACAAAGCAATGAAATGACATGGTGCTCCAAGCAGGCAATCCAGTTGGTCGGGATGGCAAATCAGATAAAGACATGTGGCAGAGAGTCAAAGTAGTCAGCAAGTTGGATCTAAGGCTTAAAAGGTGGGTCCAAGAGGATGACTCATGTCACGGTGTGTGAAAGTGACTTGGCAGATCTAGGTGGCAAGGATGAGGTGGAATCAGATGTTTCCTCTCAGCGAATAAAAAGTGGACATGTCAGTTCAGAAATGACTAGATGTCAAGTGGATAATGCTGAATCAAAGGGACCACGTCTACCAAATTCAATTAAGTTGTTAAGCATCGAGCAAGTCAAATATAATCTAATGGTCCATCTGTATTCGCGAAGTTAAAATGCTCGTGTTTTAAAACCAGCAAAATAGCGAAAGGTTTTTGGGCCCCAAAGAACAGATAAAGCATGAAGGTAAAAAGGGATCAACTCCGATTTGATCTGAGGGCTCACATTGTTTTGTGACTGCGAACCAACCAAGGGATATGCTTCGCAAAATGCTAAAAGAGAAAAGAAGGTTCTTCCTGGTGTGATGCTAGATGGTGACGTGTCGATTGACACATGGTTTCGAAAGAGATTGAGGGCCCACCAAGGTGTAACCGGTGGTTATAAGGGAAATAGAACATGTGCCTAACTCTGAACTAAACTCAAAGAGTTTTCCAAGGCTAATGGCTGAGTTCCATGTGGTATTTGGTAACCAAGGGGAGAGTGGGTAAGCGATGCAAGTGTAAAGGTCTTTCTTAAAGGATGGTCATCTCAGGATTGATCCAATGCATCGCATTGTTTCGTGGCCCAAAGTTGAAAGCAGGTTAAGCTATGTGAAACAGTGAAAAACTGTTAGCGATCAAGAGAAGGCACGTTTAGTGAAAAAGGCTGACGGTCCCGATAAGAGTTAAAGGCCAAGCGGTTAGAGTCCCATCTGACGCCTGGTGTAGCTTCATGAAAGAAAAGTCTCGCGGGTTGAAGCCTTCAAAGTGGCGAAAAGAGGTGGGGTCCGATGCGAACGCAGAGATGTTAAGATAATGTAAAGACCGATTAAGTTCCATTTGATCACATAGCTGGCGTGATTTCATTTGATGAAATTGCTTGAAGGTTATGCTCTACGAAATGGCGAAACAGTGGAAGGAAAAAATGTGCAGGTGTGTTGTGACCCGTTGGAGCAAAAATTTTGAATTCTTTCATGAATTCAATTATGAAGGGATGGTCAAAGCATGCGGTATCAATGTCGCAGTTAAGAGCCTGAGTACCATATATGATCTTGTATCAATTGAATGAAAGTATCATTCTAAAGAATTGTTGTAGAGAAGTGGTTGCAGAGCTATTTTCTTCAAATACAGAGCAAATTTATTTAGTTGCAAAGTGGATTCCTTCAAGAAAAATCAGGTTCTCTTATACTCTTGTTTGGTAATCACTTAGCAGTGTGTTTTAATTAAGGTCTTGATTTGTCATAGAACAGTTGGGGAAATAGTTAAACTACTTGCATAATTTTATGATGGCACCTAAGAGAGAATTCTCAGGAAAAGTTAATTACTAGGAAAGGGCTATTTGTGATGATTTCCTTGAACAATTGACATTGTCAACTAATGTGGCTGCAAAGATAAAAGAACTTGTGCTAAGAGCTCCTCGCCTAAAAATAGGGGAGGGATTGTGTGATAAAGGTAACTGGCTGAGAGACTCACAGGTTGGGTTGTGAAGATAGGTGGGTTGACCATTGTAGGACCCAACACTGAAGAGCCCTTCTCATTAAACTTGTTCACCCTTAGGGCTAAGGGATTATACTAGTCACTCTACCAAATTTTAGGAGAGGATGCTGAGGCAAATATGCCCACTCATTACATGTTAATGATTGCTCAAATCTTGAATCCTTCTCTTGCAGTGACTTTCTTAAATTTTGATAAGTATTTTGCATCTAAGATTAGGATTCTCCTCTGTTCAGAGAATCCAAGAGTCCCCAAGATTCTTTTGGAATTTATTAGGCCAAAGAGTTTGCAGAAAATATAAAATTTGTTAACAATTGGGGAAATATTTACTTATACCCTTTCTCCACAGGTTTCAAAGTATATTGTTTCACAGGCACTCCATTTTTGTTACCATATCAGGTCCCTCTTAAAGTGGGAATTGCAGAGATCCTCAAGCAGATTGGTAGTGTGCAGAAGGCAGAGTTAACAGGTAGAGGTAAATGGACCATTTTCCCTACGGTTACCATAGCACACCAATTTGTGATAGTTAAAAGAGGTTTGAAATGTTTTGGAGATTTCCTTCAACCAGATCATTTGTTAACTGCAATCTCCCAGTGTGCTGACCCTAAAGACTTCTTCAATGGCATGTTTAGAAAAAGGGCAATATGCAGAGGTAAACCCCACTAGTTCTAGTTTCTTGAAGACCTCATTAGGAATGAGTTTGATCTAGATGAGAAAGAGTTGAGGAAGGAAAAGTGGGTGGCTTATAAAATTGCCTTAGATTTTGTACATCAATTTGATACCAACTATGACCCATTGTCTAGCTTCCACCCTTTTGAGGAGAAGATAAAGTTTCTAATTCTTTGTTTTGAGGATGTGATGTAGACTTTGAAAGAAAAGAGGAAGGTTGTAATTAAAAACAACCTTGAGAAAGCAATAATGGTTCTAAGTAGGTTTGCATCAACCAAAGCAATCCTTCCTGGTAACTACATGTTGCATAAGAAGTCCAATTAGAGTGTGTTGATGCCTACAACAGGCGAGCCCTCTACTCCAAAGGGGAAGAGGAAGATACAGGATGTCATTGACATTCAAGATAGCCCAAAGAAATAGAGAGTGGGAAAAGAAATACAATCTGATGAACCCTTGTACTCTCCCTCTCAATCCCCTATCCATATAGGAGATGAACAGGCAGTGGCTGAGCAATTGTTACAGTTAGGCAGCCTTGGAGAGATAGCATATGCATATGATGAAGTGGAAGAGGGAATGCCAGAAGTGCCCCCTGCTGCTGAAATGAATATCACTACTAATGAATCCAAGGGCTAGGAGTGGGATTCTAAGATTAAGCAGGCCAGTGAAGATTTCTTGGCTGCCAATAACTTTGTTACTTCAGGAACATTCATGTAGTTTGTATGGAAGAAAGACATTGACAAGTATAATGCAAGGTGTGAAAAGAGGAAAGGTGAGCAGCCTCATAAAGATCCAGCTCTGGTGGAGGAGGAAATAAAGCAAGAAATGGTTGATGAGTTTAAGACCATCACTCCCGAGTAGGGAAGAGACATGGTGGCATAGGATGGGGTACTCATTCTCCCTGAGTGGGACATAGCAGATGCCTTGGTATTGGAGGCAGTAAGAAATTGACCAAACCTATGGAGGGGGTCACTTTCAGCAAAGACAATGTTGCACTGGTCATGTGGTCTCTTAAAAAAGACATGAATAAGAGAAATAAGGACACCCTAGCATCAAGTTACCTTGGTGGAATGATAGTAAAAAGAGTGCAAAGCACTGGGGTAGTGGAGGTTGCTAGCACTGTGCTAGAAACTACAAAGTTTAGTGTTGCAGTGGTAGAAAGGGAGGCCAAGGAAAAGGCAAATCTCCAGGTTAAGCTGGAGAGAGTTTTAAAAGCCTATAATAGTGCAAAGGAAAAGGTAAGGGGTAAAGATGACATCATTTCCAAGCTACAAAGCCAATTGCCAGGACAGTACCATCAAGGTGAGTCTTCAATACTGATGATCTCCTCTTCTCCTACAAGACCTCCACCTACTAGCCCCATCATTGAGTTCTCACCATCTCCAACACCTTCTGGCTCTCAATTGGTTGAGATTACTCCTCAGGAGTTGGAGGATTTTAAACAAGCTCAGGTCCTGTATGCAAAGAAATATGAGGAGAGAGTAAGGGCTACAATTTTAAGTTTTGCTGACACCATAGGGGCCTCATTCTTAAATAATAACATGAGCAAGATTCTAGATATGTGGAATGAGTTTAATGGAAATAAGGCCATTTTAATGCCTATTTTTGACAAGTGGAAGCCCAGAGGGCAGGATTTGGAGCTTATTTGTGTATCCTATGATGAAGCAGGGGCTGATCCTATCATCAAATCCACTTGTGACACCACAAAGGATCTAGAAAATTTAGTAGAAGGAATTGATAATGCTGACAGGAAGATCAATTTGTACAAGAAGGTGTACACTGATCAGGTTTTCGAATTGCTCCCAAGAGGTTTTGTTAGCCCTAACCAATTGAAGTACAAACAAGTATGGCTTAAGGAATTAGAAGCCAAATTGTCAGCTAGAATAAAAGGAATTATTAGCTTAGAAGATGCTTACTTCTTTGTTGTAACAATTGAGGAGATATAGAGAATCAAATCTCATTATGGTTTTCTCAATTTAGAGGTTAACAAAATGAGGAATTCCTAGAAAAGGTTAGCCAAGGCAAAAGCAAAAGTGATTAACTTTGCATGGCCAGCTGATGATTTATACAATGAGTGGACAAGAAAATATGCCATAAAGGATGTAGAACTGTTAGAAGAGGTTGCAACTGGACAACAATTAGAAGAAGCTGCGGAGGTTGAAAAGGACTTGTTACCATAGATATGTTTCTTAGCTTTTCTCTTCAGGAGGGGAATTAAATATGCGGGAATCACTTCTACCAATAAATTCCTTGTGAGATATTTTGAATCTTGATGAGCATAGTTTAATTTGGTATGAATAAATTCTTATGTGTGTCCGACACATATAAGGATCTACATAAGCCGAACTAATGGGACATGTATAGATATTTGATTGTGGGGGTATTGTTTGAACTTAGATGACTCTGTGACCTTGGATAAGGTACTGGTATACATCAAGGTTGTCTATTACATGTTTTGTAGGTCAATACTGAATATGAGTACAATTTTTATTCTTTTGTTTTAGTTAGTTTTGAGGTGATTAGATCCATTGGTTTTCTAGACTGGTTTGTTGTGGATTTATCTTTTAAAAGTATGAATTTAGTTCACAAAGGTATACCCGCCTGGACTTTGAGTAGGTCCAAAGTGTAGAAGGTTAAATCAAACCTTGTCATATGTTGTCCTGGAAGTTTCCTTCTCTTTAATATCTCTTTTGCACACAGAGTTATCATATCATTATAAGGATGTTGAAGTGAATCAGATTTTGAAGACAACAGGAGACTTCAACATGTAAGGGAGCATTGTGAGGATGTTGTAAGGATGCATCATCATTTTCAGAAAATGATAAGAAATGAGGAGCTATAAGGTGTCCTACCATGTTTTAGAACTGATCTACATCCAAATCTTTTGAAACTATTATTTCAACTAAAACTTTCTCCAAAATTTCCTTATGCATAGGTGAAACCTTAAGAAGTTTCAGAATTGATATTTGAGCGGGTATTCTTTGTAATTTCTCTACTAAATTGTATTGTTGTGATGTGGATGTTGAATCTTTTGCTATACCTATAAAGGTAACCTTTTCTTTGCTTCTTGTAATAACATTGATTGGTTCTGAAGATGGATTTTTGGTAACAATGATCACATTTACTAAATCATCGTATGTATAAGTGTAATTCACTTTGTCTTTTCCTTTGTCATCTTTTAATTGGGACGATTCACCTTTGTCCTAATTTGAAAGTGGAGTTTTCAAAGCCAAGTGTGATTTGTTTGTCTTATGGCTATCCACTGTGATGGTTCCATTATCAATTAGATCTTGGATAAGGTGTTTCAATCTTTGACAATCATTTGTTAGGTGTCCTTTATTCCGATGATAATTGCAAAAATGATTGTCATTCCACTAATTGGGCTTAACTAGTCATTCATAACTTCTTTCTTCTAGTAAAACAATTAATTTGTTGGCAAGTAGAGTTTTTAGAGCTGATTCCAAACATTCTCCAATGTTTGTGAATTTCCTCTGAGGATTGGAGAAAAAGGACTTGGCTTTATGGTTTTCTGGATTGTTATTGCTTGGGATTTGACTTGATAGATTAAAAATTGGTTGTTGTTTTTTTGTAGTACTATTATCATCATTCCCTTCATTGCTGACATTCCTATTCTTTGACCAAAAGTTGGGTTTGTCATTGTTGTTGTTGTTGTTGTTGTATGAATTATTGTAAAGTTTTAGTTCTCCTTTCTTTACCATTGCGTTCTCTATTTTCAGACCATTCTCGATCATTTTGGCAAAAGAGGGAGGACATTGCATCCTTAGTTGATAACTCATTTCACTGATAAGATTATCAATGAATATGTCAATTTTTTCTTGATTAGGTACATCTCAGGGATACCTATTAAACATGCATTTCCACCATTGTAAGAAAATCATAAGGGATTCGCCATTCTTTTGTTTAACATTGCAGAGATCCAACATTGTTATTTCATTCCTTATATTGTAGGAGTATTATGAAATAAACCTATTCACAAGTTATTCAAAGGATTTGATTCCGACTGGTAATCTTGAAAACCACTCCATTGATTGTCCATTTAAACTCCTAGGAAAAAGACGCATAAGGCAAGTTTCATCATGAGCAAATTTCATACTCATAGTACAAAACTCCCTAAAGTGATCTTGAGGATCAGACTTTCCATCGTATTTGTCATATTTAGGAATCTCGCAATGTTGCAGAAATGGTATCATATTCAGATTTTTATTGAAGGAATATGGGAATATATCTTCTAGTGAATACTTCTTGGAGTTGGTCCAATTTTGCATGTCTTGCATCTGTTGTTGTAGAGTTTGTATTTGTTGAGTAAGGTTTGACAATGGGTTATCCACATAGTTTCTCCTTGTTTCTTCATGAGTTTTCTTATCACTACACTCTTTTCTTGTGTCATCCCTTTCTTTCCTTGTTTCTTCGTGACTTTCTTTGTTCATATCTTCATTATTTAGATCATCTGTGTTTTGGGTGTTACTTGCCTCTACATCTTGTTTCAAGCTTTCTATGTTAAAGTCTTATGGTAGTTTAGCTCTAGATTTTGCCAACATCAAGAGATATTTCTCTTTTTGTTTTGCCAACAATGTTTCCATTAGCCTATCAAATTTGAAATCTTGCTCAAGGTCTCTAATGGTGCTATTGACTGCTTCTTCCTCAACAACGGTAAATCCAAAAGTGTGGAATACAGGAGTATCTTCTTCCTCCATTTTTTGTTGTTTTCTAAGTTGTTTGTGTTGGGCTCTAGTCCAAACTAGCATGTGATTATTTCAAAGTTGTTGAAAGTTCCAAAGGATAAAGTCAATAGGTGATTATTGGCTTAGGAAGATATGCCTTGTTGATTTTACCATTATTGTTTGTTCATTGGGATAAAGTGTCTCTTTGTTGAAAATCATGTCTTTGCAAAATTTCACCATTAAATTTTGTACCACAACCATGTAGGTAGTGACGAAAACAATGTAGGAATGTCCTATGTTTCAATAAGATCTTGCGATTGATATACAAGAATCTTATCCTTTTCTAAGTAGCTTTATAACTGGGTTTTCTTTTCTTAAGGTGATACTTAAAAGTCATATAAGCATTCAACAATTCACAAGTTTGTTTGATTCCAATGTTGGTGCGATTTTGGTTTTGATATAACCTAGGTTCAAAATAGGAAAGATATATCCAAGATTAGGAACCTAGTATAGATTGATCAAGCTTCATGATAGAGGATTTGATTATCCTGATGAAAAACTTGACAAGGATGTTGATTTTTGCACTTAAGACGTTTGAATCAATAGCTTGTTGAATGTTGATGTTTATAGAACCTTTTGGGTATAACCTGTTGGATTAGTGACTTAGTTGTTTGAGCTAGTTTGAAAATACGTGATGGTTTAGAGATAAATCTACTTCAAGAGTTATTTTGATATTGATGTTTTGACAATTTGATTTTGATCTAGTGTTTCAAGTGTTGGGAAGCTTTTTGTATTACCCTTTTGATCACACTTTTTCAGTAATTTGTTAGATTTTTGCTCTCTTGTAGATGATAATTTTCTTCAATTTTTGACCATTTAGAACATGTTACAGACATAGAAGACATAATGTTTAATAAACAAAATGCATAAGAAAGTACAATCCCTATGGCAGGCTGAGACAATAGTTGTTGAATCTCACGTGGGGTTTCTCCTGAGGCTACGCTATTCAAAGCAGATATTTAGATGCTTGACCTCACTGGCTCCACCCTCGGCACTCACTTCTTCAAGGTAGCCAAGCACTAGTTTCCATGAAAACTCCTCATGGAAAACTTTATATCTCTACTAGGAACTGTATGTATGTGAGCCGCTTCAGAGGTCCGACCTCCTGTGCCAGCAACTAGAAGGATTTTGGCAATTAGTACAAGTGGTTTTTAGTAAAGGCTTCTGGTCATGTGGCCATATATGCGGCACTTTCAGCTCTGTAAATACAAAAGGTTCCTAGCCTATAGAGGTTACACTCCATAGGGTGTATGGGAAAACATAGTGTCGGTATGAACTTATCAGCACATGTTGTTTGCGACTTTCGTCACAAACATGATTATTTATAGTGGATTGGAAAGACTCGGTATTAGCTCGTTTCCACTTTAGGTTGTTCCCCTCTCACTGGCCCCCTCAAGGCAGCTTGGGAAGATAGGCCCTCTAAAAGATTTAATTTCTTGAAAGTATAGAAAGTTTAAAAGAGTGGGTTTGGATTTTTGGTCACCCAATTAAGGGGAGAGCATATACCTACCACTTTCGAGACATGGAATATAGGTGTTGTTTTTAACCTTTTCAAAACAATTGTTGGCTAAGTCCTATTTGGAGATGTTGCTCCAACAAGCATGGTGTTTATTTTAGCCCTCTTAAAGGTCTATGTGCAACTATTTTAGAGAAAATACTAAAAATACAAGTTGCATGTTGTCAATTCATCCTCTTAGTTAAACTAGATGAACAAGATATGACAGATTACTTCCCAAATGAGGACTTTAAATTAACTAGATGAGAAAATGCATAAAATTTGCCGTAAATATCATCCTACACATGCATGTTAGTAATCTATAAAATTTCATTTCTTGGACATTCGGACTTGCAAAATTTTTTTGTCAGTCTGTAAATAGAAGCGCTAATCTAACACATGCGCTATCTTTTTTCTCAAAAGTGCTAACCTACAGGTCAAATGTGCTAACCTAGACTGCAAAAGTACTGCTCTGTGGATACAAAAGCTTGATTTCTTTGACAAATTCGCTAACCTAGGACACAAATGTGTGAACCCGTAATGCAAATGCCCAAATTTTAAAACAAAAGCGCTAACCTAAAATGCTCATGCGCTAACCTATAGTGCAAATGCACTAAACTAGAAGGAAAATGCGCTAACCCGCGGAACAAAAGCGCTATCATAAATCACACATGCGTGAATCTGTTGGTAGTTTGGTATGTTTTTTCATTGATGTCAACACCTACTGAATACAACACTTTGGAGATCCAACAACATTCACCGGCAAACAAGTAAACTGTGCAACAGTTACTGGTATATGGTTCACCGACAGGATATAATGTTCACCGGTATCTGGAATGATGTGGAAGACACTTGGTAATGTTGAAGACATCATGTGGACACTTTGTTTTGAAGAATTAATCATTGATATATTGATATTTGCATATCTTCTTTTACCGACAAATAGGTCCAGGTTATCTAGGGTTACACCGGTAGGTTTATCTTTTTCAGATCAACATGCCATGCTATGGAGATGATTTATTGTTGATGTAAATGCATTAAGCTGACATGTTTAAGTGGTTATTGGATCGGATATTATATTGTTTGTAAAATGTTTTTATTGTAATATCTTGTAGAGACGACCTACTAAAATTGGTCTTAGGGTATGGTATAAATGTAAGATCTTATTTTTAAGATCAAGTGTGGAATGCGAAAAATAATTGAGTGAAGGTATATGCGAGATCAAGCAAGGATATACACGAAGACATCATTTGAAGGTGAATTTAGGTTTTTGTATAAGCATTTCAACATTACACCAGTACTGAATCTAGCTTATGAAGATGCTATTTTGTGTAGTACATTCTTATTGGATTTAACCATCCAACTGTAGCCAGTGTGACTCCCATTTTGTGATTGAGCAGTGAGCTCTAGGCTGTTGGCCTTTCTGCATGTGCAGACCCCATTTATGTACACTTACTATCTATAGTAGTATCATCTGATTGTGGGTAAGGTTTCCCACCATGGTTTTTCCCCTTACACGGTTTCCACGTACAAATATTGGTGTTATATGTTGTGGATAACTTTATGTTTATGTTTCATGCATTAATCCTTACCCGTATAGCAATTTACTATTAACACTATCTACCGACATGCTTAACTGGTTTACCGGTATTAAGCATTAAGTTGGTTAATAAGTTTTTGGTTTGAATTTATTTGACAACTGATTCACCCCCCCCCCCACCTTAGTTGTCTCTGGGACCTAACAATTGGTATCAGAGCCTAGTCCTCTTTTGCAGAAGTTTAACAACTTTAGGAGATCCAATGTCTACTAATTATTTCAGGAAGGACAGTCCTAAACTTGATGGAACCAACTATGGGATATGGAAGATCAGAATGGAGACACATCTGAATTGCATTGGTAAAGACATCTGGGAAGTTACTAAGAATGGTTATACTGTTGTTGTAGCTAGTCAAACTACTCCTACTACCTTAGCTAAAGATGAAGAAAATGACTACAAAGCAAGAGAAGCACTTTTGAGTGCATTATCAGATCAACAAATTACAGGATTATCAGATAGGTCTACTGCTAAAGCTATTTGGGATCATGTCGAAACACTGAATGAAGGAGAATCCACAGTCAAGATTGTAAAACTTGAAAGCTTCCGAGTTAGGTATGAAGATATGAAAATGGAAGAAGATGAAAGGATTTCTACTTTTATGGAAAGAGTAAATGAAATTGTTTTGGAATTAAATGTTCTTGAGGAACCTTGAGTGAGGATGAAATTGTTTCAAAAATCTTAAGAGGTTTTCCACCGGCATATAAAATGAAGGTTACTGCTATAAATGAGTTGAGAACAATGCCTAATACATCAGTAACTAGGGATACATTGATTGGAAAACTTTCAGCCTTTGAAATTGAGGAATTTGGTCCTGTTGCTACTATAAATACTGATTTAGCCTTTAAAGCATTAACATCATCTACTCCATCGTTTGACAAATCAGACTGGAGAGCCTTTTATGCAAGAGAACTTGAAGAATCCAGAAAGGAGAATGAAGAGCTTGAAGAACTTGAAGCACTATCTGCAAGAAAAATGCCAAAAGGTCCAATTGGAAGTATGTATGAAGGTAAAGCACCCTTTAAATGTTTTAACTACAATAAGATTGGTCATATGGCTTCAAGATGCCCTGATAGACATGCTAGACTAAGACAAGAAGCTAGAAGAACATACAAGGCTAATCCTAAATATTAGAGATACAGATTTAAAAAATACAAAGATAAATCTTGTTACATTGCTTGTGAAGGTGTGACTGATGATTCTGATGAGGATCTAGTAGACAATGGATGGGTCTTTGTTGCTATAACAAAAGATCAACCGACACCTACTGCTCAACCGATAGAACAAGCCCTAACAACTAAAGTTGAAACAAAGGATGAATGGGTCATTGACTCAGGATGCTCACATCATATGACTGGAGACAAAGGTAAATTCTTCAACTTTCAAGAATACAATGGAGGTTTACTAAGATTTGGAGATGAAATAGCCTATTCAATCAAAGGTAAGGGTTCAATATCTCTTGATGGTAAGCATAACACTGACAATGTTTACTATGTTGAAGGATTAAAGCATAATCTTTTAAGTTTTGGTCAATTAGTTGAGAAGAGATTTCAGTTACAATTTAAAAGTGGAAAATGCAAAATCATGAATAGAACTAGTTTGGAAATTGCAACCGGTAATCAGACTAGAGACAATATCTTTCATTTGAATAATAGTGAAAAGGCATGCTTGATTGCACATATAGATGAAAGTTGGTTGTGGCATAAGAGACTATGTCATGTAAATTTTGATTGCATGGTAAAAATCAGTACTTCTAAGGTAGTTAGAGATCTACCTAAAATTGTGAAACCTCAGAATACAATTTGTAAGGAATGTCAATTTGGAAAACAAGTTAGAGCTAGTTTCAAAAGTATTCTAGAAAAATCCAATAATGTTCTTGATTTAATTCAGACTGATTTATGTGGTCCAGCTAGAACTAGAAGCTTGCAAGGTGATAGATATTTCATGCTAATTATTGATGATTATTCTAGAATGTGTTGCGTTACTTTTCTCAGAGAGAAATTAGAAGCACTTGGAAAGTTCAAACTATTCAAAGCAATGGTTGAAAATGAAACCGGTAAGAAAATCAAATGTTTAAGATCAGATCAAGGAGGAGAATTCACATCTAAGGACTTTAATACACTCTATGAAGTGAATGGAATCAGAAGATAGTTATCAGCACCTCAGACACCATAGCAGAATGGAGTTGTTGAAAGGAAAAATAGAACTATCTTAGATGCAGCTAGAAGTATGTTATCAGAAGCAGATCTACCACATGTGTATTGGAGAGAGGCTTGGAGAGAGGCAGTTAGCACTGTTGTCTATACATTCAACAAAGTTCACATCAAAGGTGAAACCAGTAAAACCCCTCATGAACTATGGTCTGGTAATACTCCTACTCTTAAGTATTTCAGAATTTTTGGAAGTAAATGTTATATTAGAAGAGATGAGTATATTGGCAAATTTGATCCTAGAAGTGATGAAGGAATATTTCTTGGTTACTCATCTAAGAGCAAGGCATATAGATGTTTTAATAAAAGATTGCAGAAAATTGTTGAGAGTACAAATGTAAAGATTGATGAACAATTAAAAGGAATTTCAAGGTATTAGACTCTGAACTAGTAATAGAAATTGTGACAAATGAACCTATACTAAATCCACCAGTACAGAATGAAGATCCAGTTACCCCGGTATCATCAGAAGATTCCATAGTAATTGAAGAACAACAACAAACTAAGACACCCCGGTATGTAAGATTGAATCATTCTGAAGATCAGATAATTGGAAACAAATTTAAAGGAGTTATGACAAGAGGAAGATTGGCAAATGAAGAGGTATGCCTTATTTCTCAAATTGAACCATCATCTATCAATGAGGCATGTGAAGATAAATTTTGGATTAAAGCTATGGAAGAAGAATTAGGACAAATTGAGAAAAATAATACTTGGACATTAGTTCCCAGGCCTAAAGATAAAAATGTAATTGGAACCAAATGGGTATTTAGAAACAAACTTAATGAAGATGGTAAGGTTGTCAGAAATAAAGCAAGACTAGTGTGTAAGGGATATTCTCAGAAAGAAGGAGTTGATTACAATGAAACCTTTGCACAGGTAGCCAAAATTGAGGCAGTTAGATTATTTTTGGCTTTTGCAACTCACAAGGACTACAAAGTTTATCAAATGGATATTAAATGTGCATTTTTGAATGGAGATCTTGAAGAAGAAGTATATATTGAACAACCTAATGGATTTTATTTGATATATGACTATGATATGGTTTGCAGGTTAAGAAAAGCTCTGTATGGATTGAAACAAGCCCCAAGAGCTTGGTATGCAAGGTTGGATAAGTATCTTTTGAAGATTGGTTTTACTAAAGGAAATGCAGATAGAAATTTATATTAAAAAATAACTAATGATGACATCTTGATTATTGAAGTATTTGTTGATGATATAATCTTTGGAGGAGAAGATGGATTATGTAAGGAATTTTCTATTAAAATGCGGCAAGAATTTGCAATGTCTATGATTGGAGAAATAAAATTCTTTTTAGGTTTGCAGAGTTCTCAAACTGATAAAGGTATATTTTTGAGTCAATCCAAGTACTTCAAAGAATTACTAAAGAAATTTGGGATGGAGAACTCTAAACCAATAAGCACACCTATGACTACAAATGACAAATTATCTCAAAGGGATGAATCTACACCTATTAATCTAGCTAGATACAAATCTATGATAGGAGGTTTACTGTATTTGACACAAACCAGGCCTGATATTATGAATGCAGTATGTATTATTTCTAGATTTCAGAGAAATCCTAGGGAAAATCATGAATCAGTAGTAAAAAGGATTTTCCGGTATTTACAAGGCACAACAAATCTTGGATTATGGTATCCTAAAGATGAAAATTTTGATCTATGTGCATACATAGATGCAAATTGGGTAGGAAATGTGGGTGACAGAAAGAGCACCACTGGAGGAGCATTCTTTCTTGGAAAGAGATTAGTTTCTTGGTTGAGTAAGAAACAGAGTTGTACATCTTTATCAACAACAGAATCAGAATATGTTGCAGCACCAACTAACTATACACAGGTATTGTGGCTTAAGCAAATGTTAAAAGACATAAAGGTAAAATGAAAGGAACCCATTACTATATATTGTGATAATACTGCAGCAATTGATATATCTAAGAATCTGGTATTACATTCTAAAACTAAACATGTTTCTATCAAACTGAATTTTCTAAGGGAAAAAGTTGAAGAAAAGGAGATAAAACTGGTTTATGTGAATACTAAAGAACAACTTGCAAATATTTTCACAAAACCTTTGCCTAAGGAAAATTTTGAGTATCTCAGAGATCAGCTTGGAGTCATACCACCACCGGTAGAGACTTAGACAGTTGATGATTGTCATCAACCGACAAAATTAAAAAGACAAATCTTTATTCCAGTATTTGATGAGGAAACTACTTCTGAGGGGGAGTAGTTAGTATTTTGTATGGACTTGAATTTTGTAGCTTTGGCATTTGATGTCAAAGGGGGAGATATATCTATGGAAAAACACATTATCTTTTTGGGGAGAGATTTTTTTTGAAAAACACATTTAAGGAAGAAATTGATATTGAAAATAATCTTTGGATAATCACATGCTACTCCCAGGGGGAGAAATGGAGATTGTTGGTTTTTGTATTTGGTACTTTGATGGTTTTTCCATATTGTGTTGCCATCAATGCCAAAGGGGGAGATTGTTGGTATTTTGGTATGGTTTTGTCATTGATGTCAACACTTACTGAATACAACACTTTGGAGATCCAGCAACATTCACCGACAAACAAGTAAACTATGCAACAGTTACTAGTATATGGTTCACCGGTACCTGGATTGATGTGGAAGAAACTTGGTAATGTCGAAGACATCATGTGGACACTTTGTTTTGAAGAATTAATCATTGATATATTCATATTTGCATATTTGCTTTTACCGGCAAATAGGTCCAGGTTATCTAGGGTTACACCGGCATGTTTATCTTTTTTAGATCAGCATGGCACACTATGAAGATGATTTATTGTTGATGTGAATGCATTAAGATGACATGTTTAATCGGTTATTGCATTGGATATTATATTGTTTGTAAAATGTTTTTATTGTAATATCTTGTAGAGCCGACCTACTAAAATTGGTCTTAGGGTATGGTATAAATGTAAGATCATATTTGTAAGATCAAGTGTGGAATGCAAAAAAGAATTGAGTGAAGGTATATGCGAGATCAAGTAGGGATATACATGAAGACATCATTTGAAGGTGAAGTTAGTTTTTTGTCTAAGCATTTCAGCATTACACCAGTACTGAATCCAGCATATGAAGATGCTATTTTGTGCAGTACATTCTTATTGGATTTAACCATCCAACTGTAGTCAGTGTGACTCCCATTTTGTGATTGAGTAGTGAGCTCTAGGCTGTTGGCCTTTCTGCATGTGCAGACCCCATTTATGTACACTTACTATTTGCAGTAGTATCATCTAATTGTGGGTAAGGTTTCCCACCATGGTTTTTCCCCTTACAGGGTTTCCACATACAAATATTGGTGTTATATGTTGTGGATGACTTTATGTTTATGTTTCATTCATTAATCCTTACCGGTATAGCAATTTACTGTTAACACTGTCTACCAGCATACTTAACTAGTTTACTGGTATTAAGCATTAAGTTGGTTAATAAGTTTTTGGTTTGAATTTATTTGACAACTGATTCACCCCCCCTCCCCCTCTCAGTTGTCTCCGGGACCTAATAGAATCTGCATTACAAAAGCGTTAATTTAACTTTTTTGATATTTTCAAAGGTATATGCGAGGTCTATGAGCCCCATGGTGGGTGCGAAAATGTGTCGACTTGAATTTCATCCTCAAAATGTTACCTGTAATAAGTTAGTTTCACAAAAATAAAAATAGAAATACTACAAGAAATCCAAACTCAACCAATGAAACTACATGAAGTACATATGAAATAAAATACTAATATTACCTTCATGGCTTATGTCTTATTGTGTCCTAACTCCACTATTCCTGGTTGCAGATGGTATGCTCTCAAACAATGCATTGATGGCTTCCAAGATGGCACATGAATAATGGACTGATAACTTGTAGTTAATTGATACTATGATATGCAATACTACATGATTATGCTAAAATGATTATTCTATATGATAATTGCAATTGCTATTTGCTTCAAAAACTCATGGATGCATATGATTATCTTGTAAAATGCACTTGAAGTCTCTTGAAGTCTCACTTGAAGATTCTTGAAGGTTTACTCTCCCAACAAAAGCTCTAGATTTTATAGACTTTGAGAGGATGAGATGATGTGGCTTGGATCAATGGTCATGATCAGATCTATAGATTTGGATGGTTGTGATAAAAGGTGAAGGTTGAGAGGAAGGTGGAAGGAGAAGACAAGTGTCACTCATCTCACCCTAACTGGGTTGTTGACTGAGAGAATCTAGGGATGGTTGGAGAATATTTAGGCATGATAGGACAAGTGGACTCGAGTCCTTCCTAAGATGTAGGGGGTGTTGGAGAGAATATAGGAAACAGTTATGAAATGTGTGTACGTACACAATTTTCATTAAGTTTGGAAGTTGAAGATAAATGATGAATTAATATTTAAGAAATCTTAATTTCCTTATCCACATGTTTGATGAGTTCACAAAGGGAAGATGAAGTGGAGATGGAGGGTGAGTTGGGAAAATAGATTAAATAATTTAAGAAATCATTTAATATTTGAGACTATAGGATAGGAGAATAACTATTAAATATTGGATATTTAATTGATTGGAGAAGATAATTAAATATTAGATATTTAATTAATTAGAAGAATAGGATAGATGAATTAATTAATAAAATATTAATTAATAGAAAGACATGAAAATGAATTAAATAAATTAATCTTTTCAAATTAACTATTTAAAAGAAGAATAATTATTAAATAAATATATAATATTTATTTAATCGCTCATAGCCATTTTTATGTGTATACAACTGGTATTGTGCCTTCTACAATTGCTCTTAAAGAGTGATCCAATCTGGATTAAACAATAAGATTGAATCTCCACCATTCGGCTAGTAAGGATACCTTTCTTCAACCTGCACCCTTCCATTATTATTGTTTGTTAAGTCTAATTGATGCATATCATTTATACTTAATCAATATTTGACTTGGATGAATCATTATGTAGTGAGGATCATTTGGTTAGTAATAGGAGATCGTTGTATTCCTTATCATCAATGTAGTTGTCCTTCTTGCCATAGTGGGTTGTTCTTGAAAATCAACCAAAGCTTGTACTCCACTCTATTATCTTTATTCACTCTCTTGTATATCCAACTTGACTACATATATTATATGACTCTGGTTCCTCATCATTGTCTTTTTAATGGACATCGGCTATCTTCTTCACATATTAAACATTGTCCCTATAATTTTTGTTGTAGACTAATTATTGCTTCTACAACTCTCAAATCATTACATATATAATATGTCTCCTTGATTAGTAATAGTTATTTCTTATTGCCGAGTGGTGTGACTTAGTCCCAGGGAGTCATCTTTCATTATGCCTATTGATATTGATATCAAATCTTTATTACTATCTTCAATATCTTAATGGAGTCACTAATACGCTTTACTTCCCTTTATTACTTCAATGCATAGTTACTATATGTTATATATGACTGGTGGCTTGTTTTGTATTTTCCTTATTGTCATTCTCCATGATGTCCACATTTATGTGTTAGATTAATGGTGAACTTCCTTTGAAATGAGTCATTTCTCTTTCCTTGTATTTGTAAAGATAATACAAGGAGATTTCTTTAAGTTGTTTTGTTCTAGAGGTTTAGAATTTGGATGGGGACATCACATCATTTCTAGTTAGGGTATTGCAGTGTATTCCTCTAAGATTTATGCTATCATGGATTTGTTGATGCCTACTAATGTGCTAGAGGTTCAAAGTTTAATGGGTTTGGCAAGCTACTACCATCATTTTGTGAATTATTTCTTGAAGATAGCTCACCCTATCACTTCTCTCTAGAGGAAAGGGAAGAACTTTGAGTGTTCAAAACAATGTGAGGCAACATTTTAGATCCTTAAGAAAATTTTGACCAATGCACCTAGCCTGGTAGTTCTAGATCCATTTAATGATTTTTTGGTGTGCACTGATGTAAACTTGGAGGGTATAGGGGTAGTTCTAATGCAAAATGGACATGTGATATCCTATGAGTCTTGAAAACTCAATGATCATGAGATGAACTACCCTACCCACAATTTTGAGCTAGCAGTGGTTGTTCATACTCTTGTGCATTGGATACATTTTCTCTTTTGTCACTAGTTTGAGTTGCACACTGATCATCTTCGTTTGTAGTACATATTTACTTAGCCAAACCTAAATTCTAGGAAACAATGTTGGATGGAGTTCCTGTATGAGTATGACTTTCACATTCACTATATCCAAGGAAAGGAGAATGTGGTAGCAGATGCCTTGGGTAGAAGAAGACATGAAGTGTCTATGATGACTCTTGGAGTTTATTTGTGCATTTGTACACTTGGAGCGCTTCCTAAGGATAATTGGTATCAGTAGGAAAGATTGGAGATTGAGTGAGGGAGACCCTTGTATAACGGTCACCAAAATGTAAAGGTGGGTGAAAAATGTGTGAATGAGAGATCAAGAGGAAAGCTAACCTTTCCCTCCAAGGAGAGATGATATTTTCACTATGGATTTCCCTTCAAACACTTTTCATGTATTATATTGGAAGAGGGTGGGGCTAAATTTACTATATTAAACCTCGAAAGAAGAAGATATAATTCTAAATGAAATGAGAATAATAAGTAAATCCCCTCTTCTACTCGGAATGGAAAGGAATTGATTGAATTATGTATTAAGACTAAGTGAAAAGAGATGAAGAACTGATAATAACTCAAGATCAAAGTGTGGGATGAAGTTGTGCACCTTGATTTGGTAGTAATATGTAAAGACGAAGCCACCTTGCGAATTTGAGGAAAAGTTAGCCAGACTGTGGTGAAACTGTACACGATCCTTTGAAAAATCCACGAAATGAAAAGGGTTTTTCTGCCTTTGCAAATGGAGTCCAAATCCAAAAGTATAGCTGCGCACCTATAACCTACACACAAAAAAGAGAGAAAAAGGGGTTGGGATTGGGGTTTTCCTTCAAGTCAAACCCCAGATTTGGAACTAACCAAGTAATGAAAGAAAGTACTTGTAAGTAAATGTAAATGGAAGACTGAAATGTAAATCACATCAAGGGAGGTTTTGATAAAAATGTTGATAGAAATGCTTGTATGAAGTTGAATGTTGAAATGGATCTACTCTTTAATGGTTGAATCCTTGACTTGAATGCAACACCTAGCCTTTAAGGGAGACTTGAGATTCTCAATCATTGAAAGGGATGCTTGAATTTTTGAATGCTCTTGAACGGTTGAGCACCAATTTTCACCTTATTGAACTTATGCAAATGAGAGGTCAAATGCAGCTTTTATACTTGTCAATTAGGGTTAATGAAATCAATTTTCATCACAGCATGACATTGGGGAAGTTTTCCCATTCATTGCACAACCTTCAGTGCAAACTTAGGAAGGGTCCTACCCCAAAATAGAGTAGGGGACAGGGGTGCCACACCCCTATCCTAGGAGGAGATGGGTGCCATGCCCCTTTCCTACCCTTTTTTGCAAGACAAGATGCAAGTTAGGTAGTGCAGAGGGCAAGGGAGATGCATTTTTTGGGGGTTGAGTAGTCTTTGATCTCCGATCAAACTAGGTGATTCAATTTCACATGCATGGGGACCCTAATGTGGTCAAAAATTGCTAGGATCGCAATTTTATGAAACTACACTTAGCCCCCACTTTAGTGAGAGTATGAGCATACGCCAATACTATTAGTAAAGTACAAGGAAACAAGATTGAAAGACTTTTACCACATCAAGGAGGCAAGATGTGCCAAGCCCCCAGTGGACTTAGTGTCTTACAACTTTGATTTACAAAGTAAAAGAGAAGATTGTGAAGGGGAGAACCATGACTGGAAGTAGAAAATTTCCCCTCACTAGAGTCATGAAAGCAAGGATACCAAAGATTACAAAGAAAAACAAAGTTCACTAAGTAATTCTTAAGTATCAAGAAGGAGAATATGAGCAGAGTGTATGCCCCCATGTTAAAGCGATCATGCACACCTTATCGGGAGCGATTGATTTAAGGTAGGATACACCTAAGAGAGAGAGAAGAGAGGGAGCACGTTATCTCAAGGATTTATCCCCCAATCCAGGAATAAACCCAAGGATAATGAACACAAAACATGAGGTAGTTTCACTTTCCTCAGGGTCAGTATGTTGTATGATAACCTATGTATGTCATATATGCATGTGCATATAATAATTGTCATTCCCCAAAGAAAGGAAACTTCCCTGGAACTAAGGGAAGATAAGAGTCTATTGAGTCAACATGAAAGAGACCAAAAGAGATCACAATGCTTTTCATTGTCCTCAAGTAGACATTAAGGGGATAATAGAAGAATAGGGATACACATAGAAGAATAGTCATAGAAGAGAAAGAGAGGAGAGAGAGAGAAAATCTACAGTGTCAATGTTGCTAATCTAGCACGACATCCACCTCTCAATCTAGCTAATCACTATTTCAAGAAGGTGATCAACACACCAGAGGAGCGACATCAATCATAGAAAATGGAGCTATCACAAGATCCAAACAAGGACTATGCTTAGGTGGTAAGTCACTTTGTTCAACTCTGGGAGCTACGATTAGGGCTTTTGAAAATTTAGCTAATAAATGCTTGTCAACATCAACATATTCATAATCACTATCAGAAGCATTAGGAGTTTTATTTCCATCATGAATATCATGTTCACTCATTTCCTCATCAAGATTTATAGAAAGAGGAGCTCGCACATGAATAGAAGTAAAACCATCACATGTTTTTTACAACTTATGATTTGGAGATTTAGTTTCAACAACTCGCTTAGGAGAAAATTAAATCATGTCAACTGTTGGAATTCTAGGAGATTGAATAGTTTGAAGGATAGCTTCACGAGCTTGAACATGACATCTTCACTACCATTCTCTCGCACAATGATTTCGTTGAGTCTTAGTGGAAGAATGAGAAGGAGGAGTAATATTTGGTGAAGGAGGAATATTCTCATCTTTGATAGTTGATGTTTTAGGTTGAGGTTTTTTAGGTTGAATAAGGGGAGAATTGGTCCTCTTCTCTCTATAAGAGGAAGGAGGCAGAATTGCACCATATAAAGGAGGAATATTAGGTGTAGGAAGAAGAGTAGGTCTATCATGAGGAGGAGGTATGGGTCTAAGATTAGGAGGAATATTGTTTTGTTTCTTAGGAGAAGGCATAGACACATCCATAGGAACAGGTTGAGGATCTTCCTTAGGAAGAAGATTAGTTCTATCTGTTAGGGGGAGAACTTCATCTTCAAGAATGATAGAAATGTAAGTGTTGGGGATCTATTTTGACTTAAGGATAATATGATATCTTTCTTCCATTTTTTATAAGATTGAAAAAGGTTGATGGAAGAGATTGAAATTGCTTAGGCCAAAAGAAATCAATAGGAACACCTGGGCTTCTTTCAAATGGTTTAAATAAGCTATGGTTCATAGTTATGATTTTGCCATTGTGAGGAAATTTCAAAAACTTATGGATTGGAGAAGAAATAGCCTTCATAGAAGATAGCCAAGGATTGCCCAGCTTCACATGGAATTGCTTAGAAGAAGGAATGATAACAAAGTTAACATCCATTGATTTAGTATGAACTTCAATAGGAAGGGTGATAGATGTAATGCCCCTACCCTAGTCGGACTTGTAATACCCATTTGACCTTGGTTGACTTCCTATGTGGCATTCTTGAATGGTAGGTTAACCATGGTGCAATGTGTAGTTTAGATAATATAAATAATCGTTCATACCTATTATTGTGCTTTTGCATCGATTCTTGTGTAAATGTAATTGTTCCTAAACCTTGTGATAAATCTTGAGCTAACATCTTCATTGAATATGTATATGTATATGTATGCTTGCGTGATTCATGGGTGCAGGAGATTGCAGGTACGACACTGCCTAAGGCGAGGTTCATCTCCTTCGGGGTTCGCAGGTTTGAGTAAACCTCCTCCATCCTTAGAATTTGGATTTGGGGGTCATTAAAATTTCATCTTGCCTTAGCCATGGTCAAGTGAGCATCGTGTGTGGATTCATGGGGCTTTCCTTGCATGGGGTTGCGTGTCATGTGATTTGGTGGACTTCCTCGATTTGCGTGCCTTGCGCAGGGTAAGTGGAGTTTGTTATCCTAAGTATTAAATTCAATTTAATGAGTAGATGTACACATTAGTGATATAGAAATTTAAATAGGTAGCTTCTTTTATATGATTAATCGTTAATTTAAAGAGATCGTTTTAATTATAATTGTAGCAAGCTTAAGGTATTTAACTTGGATTAGTGTGCTCATTTACGCATTTGTAGTTGAGAAATTAGAATAAATAAGACTCTTGCATTAGATTAGTCATTCATTTAAAAAGGTTGCTTTATTATGTTATAGCAAGTCAATTTAATAGTTAAATTTAATAATAACAAATTTAATGAGCTATGCGTTTTAGAAAGGAAAGGTTTAAAGTCATTTGAGAAATAGAAATAAATTAATCATTTTCACATGTTGGAAGAGAAAGGGTAAATTTTATTATTTAAAAAGAAATTATTTCCTTTTTACTTGTATAGTTGATATAGTATAAAAGATTGGTTGTTAGAGAATCAAATTAATCAAAACGCCTTACCCGGTCAATAGTTTCGAAATTTGAAGTAGGCCTAAAATTTATATTGAGAAATTCAAATTTAAAACTCAATAAGAAATAGAAGCCTTTTAATTTTAATAAGGAAAGCGAATAAGATGTAATAAATAATGGAAAGTAATGACTTCCATTTTCATTTTCATTCATTTTATTTTAAAAATAAATGCCTAAATTCGAAATTGAAAATTAGGGCAAAAATAGGGTTTCTCATTTAACCTAGTTTTAAAATGTTTTGGGGGTTCTTTTCTTGGGAGTTTTTGGTTTTTTTTTGGAAAAAAATGGGGGAATTTGCTTGGAGTTGCAGGTGGAGCTCTTCATCAAAATCTTTTCCTGGAATGCGTTTGAAGGTAGGATTCCAACCCACCCTCTTGTTTAATTGTTGGATCTTTGTGTGGAAAAAGGAATGCAAACATTGTTTTGGAATTGGGGTTTTTAAGTTTTGTTTTGGGTTGTTTTGTTCATGTTTATGTCAAAAAAAATAGTCTCCAAGTTGGTTGTTTATTATGAGCAAGATGGAAATTAAATGGACTGTGTTTTCCTTTCAAAATAGGAGAAGTTGCTGGAACATGCTTTAAATCCCTGTCTATAAGACTGTGGGACATGTATTTGGGGATTGGCTAAGTATTTTTATTATTACCAAATTATATATGCCTAAAACTATAAAAAAAAATATATAATAAACAAAAAAAAAAGAATTATTATATGTGTTTGGGGCTAGGGTTTGGCGGGCGGAGGAGCCGAAGCTTGGCTCGCGCCGCCGCCCCCTCCCCCATTTCTCCCCCCCACGGCACCGTCGAAGTCCGCAGTGCTCCCCGCGACCACGTTGTGGGTCGCAGGCTGCGTCCATAGCGTGGGCCACTGGGACTACGTCCACGTTGTCGTCCGTAGGCTGCGTCCACAGCGTGGGCCGCAGGGACTATGTCCACGTTGTGGTCCGCAGGCTGCGTCCACAGCGTGGGCCACAGGTTGCGTCCACACTGTGGGACGCAGTGCTATAGTTAGGGTTTAAACAAAAACAAAAAAAAAATGTATAAAGTTTGTTTCATTTTTTTGATATATTTTATTTGCTATAAAAAAAAACAATATATATAATATTGACAAATATGAAGTGAAAGAAAAATGTCATGAAATAAAGAAGTTGTGTTAAGTTTGTAGCAAAATCTATTTTTTTCTATTAATTTAGATTTTATTGCTAAATATTTTATATATTTATATATATATATATATATCAAATAATGGAGTTTGCATATTCTTTTCTTATTTGTAGATTAATTAAGATTTATCAATCTTGGATTATTAAATTGATATTAACAACGTTTAAAATTGGAACTTCTTTTAATAGGAAAGGTAATCCTTGGAGAAGAGATCAAATATTGTCTGTATTTGAAGGCCTTTAAAATAAAACACCATTGCTAACGTTATGGAATGCATTTTAATAAGACGTTGTATTTCGTTTAAACAAGCATTGTCTTTCGATTTGATTGATAAAGACCTTCCAAGAATTTTAGAAATGAAAACTAAAGTATAGGAGAGAATTAAATTTGAACCTAAATTATCTTCATATATTTTGTTATTACTTCATCGTTATGCTAGTAGAATGAATGGAAGTTGGACAATGTATCAATTTGGAAAGTTATAAGTTTAAGTTTTGTATTTGCTTTGTTAAAGTGATGGCAAACCTTGATGTATTTGTTTGGACCCTGTCGTGTTGTCATTAGGACACCTGTTAAGTCTTGGTCTCTAACTAGGATATTGTTGGGCAATGGACCTTGTACTTCCTTTTAGCATGCACTATTGGTTTTGCCTCTACGTGGAAGTCAATTAGGATTTGTGTATCAAAGTGGCCATTTGTAAATTGGTTGTATCCGCTTAAGTGGCAAAGATGTAAAGGACATGTAAATTTGTAATCTTAACTATATTAAATGCCAGAGGGGTCTTGCAGTTGAGCAGACCCAGAGATGTAGACCCTTAGGGGTGAACTCCGAGATCATATCTGTGTTATGCGATGTTTTAGTTTCCTTTATTTCATGCTTTAAGTTATCATGTATGGTTGTTATCTTGTAAAGTGTACGATAGGAATTAACGAATTTAAATCTAAGTGCATAAAATTATTCATCTTGGCAAAAGTAGTAATCAGGTTCATGGAAGTTTGTAATTAAGTTTATGGAAAAAGTATTTTGATAATGTGAATTAAAAGTAGTAATAGTGGAAAGAATCTTGCTAGGTTACATCATTGGATTAACTTGTTATTAAGCATGTAAATTGAACAAATGAGTATGGGAAAACAAAGATAGAATTAACGTTATAATTTCTAAGTTGGATTCTAAAGGATAAACATCATATAGGTATTCACTTTTATCTTCTGAAATGAATTAACACCATGTTAATTATGTTTCACTACATTGGGACGAATTTGTTTAGTTATATCACGTTTTAATCTTAACAATAATCCTTACCAAAATTAACTTGATAATTGGGTGGACTCAACTATTTATCCATAATTGCAATCCTTAATAAAAGAATCCCTTATAATTGCTAAAATGGAACTAAAATGGGAAGTATGGGTATAGTTGATTTTATCTCAACCTTAGTAAATGTATCTCTTCATGTTAACCTTATTTGATTAAAAAGGAGTGACATGCAATAAGATAATTATACTTTAATCCTAATGAAAGAACGTCACTATGTACTCATGTTTTAATCATGTAATGATGAATATCATCTTGCTAACTATATTTTAATCTAAGGGATGCTCTCATGCATCCTAATACATTTTCACCTTAATGAATTTAGCCATCTATTAGTATTAATAAAACTTCAATGAATTCTATGGCTACTCACAATTTATCTTTCATAAAAGAACTACAACTCATTAGTTGGCTATGAATGAAATCAAATGAAGGGACCTCACTCTATTAATTGTAGTTCATTCCTTAATGAATGTATCTCATCTTATTAGCCATACTTATAATATTAAAGGATGATATCAATTGTGAATGGATACCCTAAACCCAATGAATGAACTTTGTTATGTTAAACGCTTGAACCTATTGGGAGGCCTCCTAGTGAAATTATGAATTAAAGTGCATTGAGGAAATAACCTCTTGATGGCCTCCCAACCACCCAAAGTAAATGAACGTTTCCTAAAATTCTAAGATGTCATATCATCGAACATATATATAATCATGTCTTAAGCATTATCTCACAATTAAGATATCCAGATTAATGGATCAATTGACGCAAGTTGAGTTAGGTGTTAGGTTTTGTAATCATGTTGGGAAACCTCTTAGGATCATTTAGCCTTCTGCTATGTTATCTAAGTTTCAGATAACTCCAAATTATCTTAATGTTGTAACTTATAATTAACTACTCTTAGTATTATTATAAAAAAAAAATATTTACACTCTAATTGAGTGTTTTTAACTTAAACCCTTTAGGGGTTTCCTGGCGGGGCATTACAATAGAGACAATGGTAGGACAAGATAATCCATAAAATAAATTCACAACCATATTAGAAGCATCATATATTGGTTTATGCAATCATAAAGTGAAAAGATACTCCTCAGTGATGATATTAACCATACAAGAGGGATCAATAAGGGCACCATGACAAGGTGTATTGTTAACCTTCGCAACTATGTATAAAGGGCCATCTAGTGCTATAATGGTCTCACTAGGTCAAATATAATACAAGGATCCATAGGCGTATCTTGTTTTTCTACCATATTTACCAAGTTCATATCCATAGAGGTGAATTCCTTAGAAGATAAAGAAGTAGCCACAATCTCAATCACGTTAGAGGTATGAGAAGGTAAGGGATTAGTGAAAATCTTAATATTTTGATTATGAGGAGCTACTGATTTATTCCCTTTATCATTTACACCTACCACAGATATAGTATTATTATTAATCAAATCTTGAATCTTATTTTTCAATGCGAAACATTTCTCAGTATCATGACTAGGATGATGATGAAATTGACAAAATGAATTGTTATCAAAATAAGGGGATGCAAGTTTAGAAGGATCAGTTGGTTTTATAGGAGGAAGTTTGATAACATTTCTTTGCAACAACTGAGACATAATACTATGCAAATATTCATTCAAAGGAGTATACTGTCTTTCTATTTGGAAAAATTTAGAAATAGAAGGCACACCTATTGTAGCATTCACATTGTTGTTGTTGATTATATCATTGAACTTGATGATGCTTTTTGTTGGTTTGAACTTCACAAATGGTTGTTGAGCACTCTCCCCCTTATCACTCAGAGCCATAGGACTGGATTGCTCCATTTGACTCACAACCAGTTGATAATTGTGGAGTGTTGCTCACAATTACAGAAAGGAAGTAAACTCAGACAAAATAAGCTTTTCCCCTAATATCTTTTTGCAAATTAGAAATGAAAATTATTTGAATATCATTATCTAGTATAGGAAAAAAAATTTGAGCGCAAAAATGCTTATATCTACCAATGAAACCAGTAACTTTTTCTTTAACACCTTGTTTACAATGCATTAAATCAATCAAAGTGATTTTAGGACCAATGTTGTTTTGAAATTGCTAGATGAAAGCATTTCCCAATTGTTGAAAGGAAGTGATAGAATAAGAAGGAAAAGAGCAATATCATTGTAAAGCCTTATCTCTTAGTGTTCTTGTAAACAGTTTTGCAAGAAATCTTTGATCATAAGAAAAGTCAGTACACAAGGTTTGGAATGTTTTGAAATGCGTAAGAGGATCACCTTTTCCATTATAGAGTTCTAATTGAGGGACCTCAACATGTTTAGGTGGCATGACTTTAACAATATCAAGAGAAAGTGGGCTCTCAACATCAAAGGTGGGCACAATAAACTTGGATTGACTCATAGAAGCAATTTGTTGTTGTAAGGAAGACACAATTTGAGCAAGATTGTTAATTGTCGCTTCAGTAGAAGAATTGATGTTAGACATAGTTGATTGAGAATGTGGTGTGATGTTATTGAAAGAAGGCATGGACTGAGAATAAGGTGGTGGTACATTATGATAAGTAGGCATAGGTGATGATTGGGTAGGAAAAGGGACACTTAAAGGAGGAACAAAGTTGTTGAAGGAATTTACCCCTTGTGTCACATTAATTGGTTGAGGGATAATAGAAACTTTTATTGAAGACATAGGTAAAGATGGAGGATTTAATGAAGAAGAGGGATTGGCCCCATGAATAATTGTTGTAGGGATGACATTTTGATTTGAAGTAGCCATGATGTTGGAGGTAAAATTAGGAATACTAATCATAAGAGTAGTCAAAGGAATTGAAGGATTGACTTGTATTTAAGGTTGTGAATAACCTAGGGTTTTGGCACAACCCTTGATAAGAATGCCATTAGAATCAACAATATGTGTAATGCCACACAATATATCAATTCCATTCTTATCACTTTGAATCATGTGCTTAAGGCCTTCAATTAATGGAATACTTCACTATTAGGGTATTCTTGGGACATCCATTGTTGAAAGTTATCAAATTGATTGTCCAATTGGGAAAGTTGATCTATAGAGACCCTAGTAAAACTTTCTTCTTCATCATGGGATTCATCAATGCGGTAAATAGGAACATGATTAGGAGTGAAAGAATTAGCATGATCCTCATTAAAGAAGTCACCTAAATTAGGCTCCATCTCCTCAGTAATTAAACCTTGGGAGGCCTTAATTATAATGATTCATCTAATAGGGATAGTATAGGTAGGACTAATAGTGGTAAAACTCATGCACTAGAGGGAAAATTTGAATTTTGAGTTTTGAATTTAGAAGTATAGGAACAAAGATTAAAAAATTGTGTAATGCAAAATTTAAGAAAATAATGATTACACAATTTGAACTTTGTTGGAGAAAGAAAAAGACACAATTGGAATTTTAAAATTAGGGCCAAGGGGATACCACTAAATTTTAAAATTAAAAGAATTTTTAGAATTAGGGTAGACTATAATTAACAATTGACAAAATCAGCCAATCCTTTGGATTTAGGCTATTAAATACAGTCATAACAGTCTCCCGAAATTTTGGGGAAAAACTCGAGGACCGTGCCGGAAATGCACATGGTCCAACCAACTTTTTTCAAAATTTTAAGGGATGAATATTATGATGATTTCAAAGATAACCCCCCAAAATTAGCAAATTTTACAATTTCTAGATGGGAGAAATTAATGTTCAACTTTAAAAATAGGACCCTATTAGGGTTTTAAAGAAAAAGAGGAATGAAATTGCAATTTTGAAAAAGGTCAAACCTAGTGGATAGGGACACCTTGGAAAATGTTTAGAAATCTAAATTTGAGTGAAATAGATTCAAATTCACACAAAATCCGATAAAATTTAAAAATTAGGATTTTATGACTTGTAGGAAAAAGGAGGGAAATTGAAAATTTGAATTGTAGGAATGAAAACAAGTCTGAGAACAATCACAAAGCTGAAAATTAAATGGAAATCCAATTTTTGCACAAGTTCAAGATGATTTTTGAAAATTGGGGTTTTAACAAGTAACCGCTTAATTTTGTAAAGAAGACAATAAGGAAATTGAATATGACAAACAAAATAATTTTTAGATCTAAGATAACCACAAGCAATTTTTACAAATCACAAGTTCAATTCCAATTTTTAAAAAAACTAGGGTTTTGAATGAATGAACCACTAAGTTTGTAGAAAAATTAAACTTGTAAATGAAAAATATGCAATTTTGTACAAAGGAAAGCATGCAAGAAGTTGGGTTCACCAAAATGTAATGGTGGGTGAAAAATGTGTGAATGAGAGATCAAGAGGAAAGCTACCCTTTCCCTCCAAGGAGAGATGAGAGTTTCTCTATGGATTTCCCTTCAAACACTTTTCATGCATTACATTCAAAGAGGGTGGGGGGAGGGGGGAATTCACTAGATTCAACCTCCAATGAAGTAGATAGAATTCTAAATGAAATGAGAATGATAAGTCAATCCTCTCTTCTACTCGAAATGGAAAGGAGATGATTGAATTATGTATTAAGACTAAGTGAAAAGAGACAAAGAACTGATAATAACTCAAGATCGGAGTGTAGGATGACATTGTGCACCTAGATTTGGTAGTAATATGTCGAGATGAAGCTGCCTTGTGAATTTGAGGAAAATTTTCCTCAACCATGTCGAAAGAGTACAAGGTCCTCCCCAAAATTTGTGAAATGAAAAGGGTTTTTCCGCCTCTACAAATGGAGTCCAAATCTAAAAGTACAACTACTAACCTGCAACCTACACACAAAAAAGAGATGAAAAGGGGTTGGGATTTGGGGTTCACCTTTGGGTCAAACCCGAATTTTGGAATTAACCAAGTAATGAAAGAAAGTACTTGCAAATAAATGTAAATGGAAGAGTGAAATGTAAATCACCTCAAAGGAGGTTGTGAAAGAAATGTTAATAGAAATTCTTGTATCAATTTGAATTTTGAAATGGATCTCCTCTTTAATGGTGGAATCCTTGACTTGAATGCAATGCCTAGCCTTGAAGGGAGACTTGAGATGCTCAATGCTTGAAACGGATGCTTGAATGATTGATCACCAATTTTCACCTTATTGAACTTATGCAAATGAGAGGGAAAATGAAAACTTTATACTTGTCAATTAGGGTTAATGAAACTGATTTTTGTCACACACCAACATCGAGGAAGTTTTCCCACTCACTGCACAACCTTCGATGCATACTGAAGAAAGGTCCTGACCCAAAATAGGGCAAGGCCACGCCCCTATCCTAGGAGGAAAGAGGTGCCATGCCCTTGTCCTGCCCTTTTTTGGAGGACACGATGCAGGTTAGGGAGTGCAGAGGGAAATGGAGATGCAGTTTTTGGGGTTTGAGCAGTCTTCAGTCTCCAATCAGGCTAGGGGATTCAATTTTGCATGCATTAGGATACTAATGTGGTCAAAAATTGCTAGGGTCACAATTTTATGACACTACACCTTGGAGGGTAGATTTGTAGGATTATCTTTAAGAGTGGATGGTTTGCTAAGACATCTTGGTCATATTTACATTCTAGATATTGAGGGTCTTCTAAATTTAATTCTGTTAGAGGCCCATTAAACTCTGTTGGCATTGTGTTGTCATTGATGTGAACTGGTATAGGATGGCAACCAGTATGGGAGATGTATGTGTAGTACTGTCATTGGTACATAGAGGATGTGATGCCATTGATTTAATCTAGCATAAAAGGTCACCAATAAGGAAGAGAAGGTATTCTAGCATAATGGCTATTGGAGTCACTGGTACATAGGTTAGTATTGACTTATGTTGAAGACATAAGGAGTGCAGACTAGTAAGTGAAATGTTGGTAGTACATTGTTGCCAACTGATAAGAGAGAAAGATGTTGGGTTGTTGATTGTGTTGAAGAGGCAAAATGTTACAAAAATCA
The DNA here is from genome assembly GCF_030272615.1 of Cryptomeria japonica. NCBI lineage: Eukaryota > Viridiplantae > Streptophyta > Pinopsida > Cupressales > Cupressaceae > Cryptomeria > Cryptomeria japonica. The sequence continues at coordinate 205,688,478 of NC_081411.1, read as the reverse complement.
CATCAACACCGAAGGTGAAGTATGTGCAGGCCACTAGTATGTTGTGTGGATGTCAAACAATAAGACTCCCACCATACAAACATGTAGTCACCATATGAAGAGATGAGAGATAGTGAATGTGCCCAATCCGATCATATGTGCCTATTTAAGGATATGCCTACTCAAACAAGGAAGCCATATTGGTGCATTGCTAAATGTAGATAACAAGGATCCACTCCCATCGCTAAGTGTAGTGTATCTCCTATTATGCATGGAATGCATCATAGTCCTTTGAGATAAGATAGATAAGTTAAAGGCGGGTGTTTGAGGGTCACAATAGATCAACTAGTGAAACACTAAGTTTCCATAGGTGCATGAGATCAGATATATGCACCGGATCCGTCAGGTAGACATGATGAGTTGCTAGTACAAAGAAGGAAGGATATGTTTGTCACTTTGACAAACTAATTGATAGGAGAACCCATCTATTGATGAAGAAGGAAAGTTTGAAAAGTTGCAAATAGATGGAGATTGGTGAAGGCTCATGGCATGGTGTCATCAAGGTGTTTTATCGGTAAATATGCGCATGGTATCTTACCAATATACATACAAAAGATACTAATGGTATAGATGTTAACTGGTAAGCTGACAAAGTGCAGATGCAAAAGGCTCCCATCTGTAGATGATGTGCATGAGGTAAGTTAGCAAGTGTGTTGGTGGGGTTGAGTGTTCCACTAGAAGAGAAGCAAAGTGCAAGGTTGAAGGCAGACTGATTAGGGATTCACTGATAGGGTTTGGGAACCAGTAGATTAACCCAATTGTGTGGTTGGTCGGTGATCTGGTTAGACCAACATAGTTAGCCAAGGCAGATGTTGACAAGGGTGCAACATGAAGGTGAAATGACATGCATGCATAGGTCGGTGTGATGTATCGCTAAGGTCGTTGGTGGTTGGTCCAACATTAATTAGCAACTAGAAAGCTTGAGGAAGGATGGCAGAGGATTGCAGCTCAAGATCAAGGAAACAACAAAGATTTAGCATAGAGTGATCTTGTAGATCAAAGAGGGTGAAGGAAACAACATCATGCACGTGATTGATCAGACAAAAGGCCTAAAATTGTGCTACATATGGCTAAAGATATAAGATGTGATTCACAAGGTAAACAAAATGGTGATGATCATTGATGGAGTGTTGATCATAAATCAAGGACATGATATCTGATTAGATATGATATGTAACATGATCAAAGATCATATCAGATGCAGATTCAGTGCAAGGTGAAAACCCTAGCGTGCCAATGTTCAAACGAACGTTTAGGCTGGAGACTCTGGATTCAAAAGTGCAAGCCAAAGATGTAGTTGGTTTATTTGCATATGAGATAAAATCAGTCAAGTGCTCAATGACAATCCAAGAAGAGACTGAGTGTGTGAGAGAGAATCGGGTTGAAGAGTTCAACTGGCAAGAGCAAGGCAACTAGTAGCTTGCCATTAAGTTTGATAGATGAGTATATCGGGGGTTATTGAACTGACAGAGAAGAGTCACATAAGATTATAGTGAATATTTAGTAAGTTGAGAATCGACAGTAATCATATGGTAGACATTTGACTGGGTGAAGAAGACCAGTAGTGACTGGCAGCATTGTGATAGAGAGGAAGGACATCTGGTAGAGAGCATAACCGATACAGAAAAAGAACATATTGAACCAATAAGGTTGTAGTAGAGAGAAAATTGCAACAGGAGATAAGGTTGCAACAGTGAGAAGTTGAGCAGGGAATCGATAGAGAATTGAAGAGAGGAGAACCGGTGGAGAGATTTGCATAAGAGTTACAAAGTTATTTTGTAACAAAGATATTACTTTTGTATTTGATATATGTCTATTATAGATTACTGAGTTGGATCTCGGTGCAATGGTTGGTACTCAAAAATTAGGGGTTGGTGCTCCTTGGGTTGGTGCCCTAAAGTAGGAGTGGTACTCCTTGGGTTGGTGCCCTAATGTTGTAACCAAATATTTCATTATGTGGCTAGATTGGAGCAGCATACTCCAACAACATTTCTCACCAAGGTTTTTCCCATCTTGGTTTTTTGTTGTACATATGGTGTCCCTTTTATGTGTGGTTGCATTTTTGTCATCCTCCTATCTAGCCTATATTTCTTCTTTATGCTAGATATATTAACCAGTATACACACATAAGATAGAAAAGGGTTAAATTTGGAAATCACTAATTCACCCCCCCTCTCATTGAAATCTTGTGTTCAACAATTGGTATCAGAGCCTAGGTTATCACTTGATAAGATTTCTCTAGCTTGGGTAGATTCTGGTATTTGAACAAAATGTTTTGTTTAGTGTCAATCCCTACTCCTATTTTTTATGGCTCAAATTATTGTATTTGGATTTGTAGGATGGAAGTTTACCTATCCTCTTTAGGTTTTGATGTATGGATGTCGGTTGTTAATGACTTCCCTAGTAAATTTGGTCCTCCCACTGATTCAGATGCAGAAAGGAGATAACAGTGTAATGAAATAGATATGAAGGCTATACTCCATGGGGTATCAGATGGTGTTTTCTCACAGGTGAACATATGCAAATTGGCAAAATTTTTGTGGGACAAATTAAAGAATCTCTATGGAAATGAGCCTACCACTGCAAAACTAGTTTGTGAAGACAAGACAAGAAATGCAACTCATGTGTCTGGAGGTGATGAATGTAGATTTGCTAGTAGCTGCAACAATGATGAAGAAGAAACCCACCTCTTCATGGCTCAAGAGTTAGATGATGAGAGGAACACATTTGAGAATGATCATGTAGATCATTTCTACCCACAAGATGTTTTTGGAAGTGATAGTGAAGGTGGAGAGGAAGATGAAGTAGAAGTTGATCTTGAAGGAGAACTTGTAAGTGCACTTGAAGAACTTAGTAAAGTGAGGAATGAGTACAAGTTATTCAAGAATGTTCCACTTGTGGAACAAACCCCGTTGATTAGATGCCTTGAATAATCTAAGAAATGTATCTCAGAGTTGAAGAATCAATGAGAAGACACCAAAGAATGAAGGTGTAAATATCTAGCATCTGAGCTAAAGGAAAAGGATAAAAAGTATCAACAACTAGAAGGAGAAATGGTGAATCTCCAAAATTCCCTTGAGAAATGTCAGGATGAACTCAAGGTAAGAATTTGGTTTGATCAAAAAAGTGATGCCCTTGATAGAATGTTGAAGAAGCAAAAGCAATCCAAGGATACTAGAGGATTAGGTTGTGGTACTGGTGAATGCTCTACAAGCAAGAATGTCCCCCACAATGACATTCTGTTTATCTCCTCAAATGGAGATAATAAGGGACAAACCTTCATTGTCCAGAATTATCCCTAAAAGAAGGTTGATCTAACCACTACAAATGAAGACATGAAGTCAGGGATGAAGACCAATGTTACAAGAAGAAGCAACAATGCAGATCACAAAGGAAAAGGCAATATGGGAGAAGGACAATTCACCAGAAGAAAGAACATGAGAAGATAGCATAGAAGACCCCCTTCCAGTAGAAGACAAGGAAATGCTACTGCCCACAAGACAAAGCAAGTGTGGGAAAAGTGGAAATCAGATGGAAGAGTTGCAGAGCATGGACAATCCAAGATCCATCCCCAAAGAAGTAGAAATGGAAATACTAAACCGGTAAGATCTCCACACGCATGGCAAAAAAAATTTGTAAGTTATGGTCCCCCTTTCTTTGGTTATTGTTTTGCATACAAAGAATATGGACATAGGAAAGATGAATGTCAAATGAGGTCTAGGAATAGACATAATATTCTTCCTAGAAATAATAATGTTATCTGCCAAAGATATAATAGTTTTGGCCATAGAAGACCTAATTGCAGAAAGATGGGATTGCAATCATATGACAGTCGGTATAGAAGAAATGCGCAACATGAAAATGGATATAGAGCATATGAGGGACAAAATGTTGCATGGAACAAAAGGAGAAGAGGTTTTTTTCTTGTAAGATCAAGTGGTTCACCGGTTCCGGTAGTCGGTTACAATGGCATGACCAGAAAAAGATGGTCAAACCAGTTTGAAAGAACATATTCCAATCATGCATTTGGCATGAACATTGTTTGCTTCTACAACAAAATCTCTAGTCATGAGGAAAAATCTAGTAGAACAAGGAGCAATCAGCAAAAGAAGGAAAGACCTGCTCCCAAGACTAAAAAAGGGAAGAAGAATGAGACCAATCAGGTTTGGAGGAAGAAGCAAGAAGATGCAACCATGGACCGACATTGTGCATTCAATGCACATGTAATATCTCCTAGGGATTAAAGGAGATGTGGGACCTTAGGGGGAGTAGTACACTGACCATATCATTCACCCCCTCAGTGGAAGAGGAAACATGGAAGAACAGGTTGTTGTCAATATGAAGGAAGGAAATGAAATGATAAGTGTGTGTAGTGGTTGCCTTGGCTACACACCTACGAATCAAAAATGGATCACTACTGCATGTGTCAATGGATGAAAAAATTTCAATTAGGATTAGAAGAAAATTGATACAAGATAGGAATTAGAGAAAAGTTCTATGATGGACCAAGATAGGAAACTGGTATGTACAATAGGTTACCAGTATGTATACTAACTGATAGTGTAGGTTATGTAAAAATGAGGTCCAGGATCATTGCATTAGCTCCAGTAGCATGAAATGAAGAATTTATGTCTCAAGTGGTGCTGATGAAGATTTGAATGATATATGTTGGCCCGATTGTTTATCATGTAGGCATGCATGTTTTTGGGCTAACCGGTTTGTTTTTTATGGCATGATAGTGATATTGTATGGCATTGTGTACACATAGGATCATGTAATATGTTGTGGTAGAAATTGTAGAGATAATAGATCATTGATTGATCACATATGCACAACTCAACTAGTATAAGGGGCAGTTTGGCTTTGGTTTTAGATCCTGACAGGCAATGAGGACCTGAAAAATTATGACTCTTGGAGAGTTGATAGCCATGTTTTCTAATTTATATGAAACCTGCTAAACATAGGGGGAGTAAAAATGTCTCTGGCTATACCAGTATGTTTGTGTCCTTGGAAGTATTTGGGGTTGTGAGATATTTCATTTTATATCCAGTTTAAATCACAACTGGACCACCAAGAGTGCTACCTGGAAATAAGGAAAGTTACCTACATAGCTGAACATGCATTTGGTATCAGAAGAGATACAATTGGGATCAGTGTTAGCTTCAACACTTGGTATAAACACTTTGGGGTCAGAATGGCTTTCATATCAAGGGGAGATGATGTAGTCTGACTGATAGGTATGTTGTATTCACTCACTCATGTGCCTTCAATTGGTTTCAGACTTGTATATGCATGTGTTTTCAGTTTTCATATAGACTTGGTTGCTGAGCAATTGGTGTGAGCTGGTGGGTGAGCCCTCCATCTCAAGTTTTGTGATTTGAGAGGGTGCAATGTATGATGGTTAAAGGAGGAGAAGTATCTGGTAGAGAAAAAGAAGGAGAGAAACCCTTACAGTGCCCTTTATCATTATTGTCAAAGGGGGGGAGAGATTCTTTAGTATGTCACATACTACATGTGTGAGAATCTATGGGACACACAAAGGGGGAGAGAAATAATTTGTAGTATGTTAGATACAAGATGTTTTGACATCAATGCCAAAGGGGGATATTGTTGGTATTGTGTTGTCATTGATGTCAACCTGTATAGGATGGCAAACGGTATGGGAGATGTATGTGCAATACTGTCATTGGTACATATAGGATGTGATGCCATTGATGTCATCTAGTATAGAAGGTCACCATTAAGGATGAGAAGGTCATCTATCATAATGGCCATTGGAGTCATTGGTACACAGGTTAGTGTTGACTTGTGTTGAAGAATAAGGACTGTAGATCAGTAAGTGACATGTTGGCAGTGCATTGTTGCCAACTGACAAGAGAGCAAGATGATAGGATGTGGATTGTGATGAAGAGGCAAAATGTTACAAAAATCACATCAACACTAGAGTTAAAGTATGTGCAGGCCACCGGTATACTATGTCGATGTCAAACAATAGGACTCCCACCGTACAAAGATGTAGTCACCATATGAAGAGATGACTGATAGTGAATTTGGCCAACCAGATCATATGTGCCTATTTGAGGATATGCCTACTATGCATGGAATGCATCATAGTCCTCTGAGATAAGACAAATAAGTTAAGGGCAGGTTTTTGAAGGCTCACACTAGATCAACTAGTGAAACACTAAGTTGTCGTAGGTGCATGAGATAAGAGATATGCACCAGATCTGCTAGGTAGACATGATGAGTTGGTGGTACAGAGAAGGAAGGATATGTTTGTCACTTTGATAAACCAATTGATAGGAGAATCAATCTATTGATGAAGAAGACATGTTTGAGCAGTTGTAGATAGATGAAGACTGGTGAAGGCTAGTGACATGGTGTCATCAAGTTGTTTTATCGATAAGTATACCCACTGGTGTGCATGGTATCTTACCAGTATACATGTACAAGATACTACCAGTATAGATGTAAACTAGTAAGCTAACAAAGTGCAGATGCAAATCTATTGATGATGTGCATGAGGTAAGTTGGCAAGTACCAACACAATGGTGGAATAACTCAACGGTGAACCACTAGTACCAAACCGGTACTGAGAGGGGGGGGTGAATCAGTACCAACACAAATACAATCCAAAACTGGTTTGACAACAAATACTCCAAATGACTAACAAACAGGGATACCAGTAAAATAGAGTGCAACTGGTAACATTCAGTACAGCTCAATCAGTCATGAACCGGTCACTCAATAAGCTTTCCTCTTAGCTCAATACTACAGTATCATTATATTCTCATGCATAAACAAGTAAACTTAACCATCAGATCTTCACAACAGTGAGTTCAATATATTTTATAGACAGGCATAAAACATAGAACCTTCATGTGCTTAATAGGTAAAACAAAGCATCATAAGACCAGAGCATTTCACATGACACACATATTTTTTCACATGGAAACCCAACTTGGAAAAACCACGGTGGGGATGAATACCCACAAGCTACTTTTTGAACTCTTTAGAAGTCCGCTCTGTTAGGAGCCTTGTCCGATTAAGGACATTACAATAGGTTCTGGTAGGAACTGATCCTATTAGGGATCACCCGGTTAAGGGATACCCGGTTAAGGGATACCTGGTTAAGGGTTAAACCTGGAAGGGTCACCTTGTTAGAGGATTTCAAGAACTCAATAGCTGAAAGGATCTCCTAAGCTCTCTAGCTTCTCAAAACTCATTAGCCTCGAGTTACCCAGTTAAGACCACCTGATTTAAGGGATTTTGAATCAAGCCAGTTAAGGCTCATCTATTAGGGGATTTTACAATTGTTGAAGTGGTTAGAGATCAACAGGTATTACAATGATCTGTTAACAAGACTCAATGCTAATGCAGATCCGTTTAGGCTCCTCTTTTCCTTCTACACATTGACTTTGTAGGTATCTCTTCTCTCCTTTGGTCTTGTAAGAATTACGTATCACTTCCCTTGGATACACACTCACAACTTTTGCCAACAACCTTAGAAAGAAACACAACATCGACCTTATAGGAAACATATAGGTCGGTAGCAAAAACCCTAAACCCTAAACCTGTTAGGTTAAGCAATTCAAGCAGTTCAATCCTGACCGTTGAATCATACTGCATTAAATGCAACAATCTTGAATCGATCTCAAGACATTCTCCATCATCCATTATCCACTGATTTCTTGGCAGCTGATAACTCATCACACGTTATCACTGTTTGACAGACTTTGCACATTCTCGAGGTAGATAGGAATAGTATTCTTCATGCAAGATCCTTCATGCGCACAGAGATTACGTGGCAACACAATCTGTCCTCCATCATACTGCTAACTCATCACACAGAGATCACTAGTTGAGTCACACAAACTTGAGGTACTCCAACCAAAAATCCTGAAGCGGAAGCTACCTACCAACCGGTAGTCATACAATGCTTCCATGTTCTAGTTCCCATAACTACATGCTGGTTTACCTTGAACAAATATGCTGCTTCACTTTCCTTGAACAAATATGCCGCTTCACTTTGGCATATAAACTGGTGCATACATATGCCGACTCCTCTCTCTCTTCACCTATCGCATGTGCCGGTTCACACCATGTCTCATATTGACATCAATGACAACATACAATATCATTATGTCTTCATGTCGGTTCACATAATGCCAACAATCTCCCCCTTTGGCATTGATGGCAATATACAAAAGATATCTTCTCTACTTCACATCTTCTCCCCATTTGCTGCAGATATCTTTTTGCTTCACTTCTTCTCCCCCTTTGACAACAATGCCAAAGTGGAGGTACAATCATCTCTGTTTCATCATGCTGCTCCCCCTAAGGAGTAGCATCCTTCAACACACCAATCAAACAAAAGTTTGTCTTTCTAGTACTTGACTAATGTGGAACAATCACTTTTAGTTCACCTCCTGAAGGGGAAATACCCCTAATTCACCTCTCAAATGCACAAATGTTGTCTTTGGGAGGGGCTTGGTGAATATGTCTGCTAACTACTCCTTACTGGGCACATTCTCCAGTGCAATCTCTTTATTCTGAACCTTTTCCCTCAATAAATGATACTTAAGCTCAAAATGCTTGGTTCTAGAATGTAAAACTGGATTCTTTGATATATTGATAGCACTTGTGTTATCACAGAATATGCTTACCAGTTCAGATATAGGGATCTTGAAGCCTTCCAGTACATGCTTCATCCAAATTGTCTGAGTACAGTTCATAAAAGCTGCAACATACTCTGCTTCTGTTGTAGACTAAGAGGTACAACTCTGCCTTTTACTCATCCATGAGACCAGTCTACCACTGAGAAAGAATGCACCACCAGTTGTGCTCTTCCGATCATCCACATTACCTACCCAATCAGCATCTATGAACACTTTTAGATTGAAATTATTGCTATATGGGTACCACAATCCATAGTCAACTGTTCCCTTTAGATACCTAAGAATCCGCTTGACTACAATCAGGTGAGATTCTCTTGGACTCTTCTGGAACCTTGCAGTAATGACAACTACATGTGTAATATCTGGTCTTCTATGCACTACATAATGCAACTTACCAATCATTGATTAGTACTCCTTCTCATCAACCAGTGCAAAATCATCCTCCTTTGTCAATTTGCAACTGGTCACCATCGGTGTACCAACTGGTTTGCTATCTTCCATGCCAAAAGTCTTCAACACCTCTTTGACATATTTGGACTAAGTGATGAAGATTCCATCTTCCATCTGCTGGATCTGCAGTCCAATGAAGAACTTAATCTCCCCTATGAGTGACATCTCAAACTCTTTCTTCATCTCATCAGCAAACTCATGACTCATCTTGTCATCTCCACCAAAGATGATGTCATCAACAAAAACTTCACAGATCAAAATCTGATCTCCTTCAGACTTCAAGTAGATATTTCTATCTTCACTTGTTCTCTCAAATCCAATCTTCACAAGATGGGAATGTAGGCACTCATACCATGCCCTAGGTGCTTGCTTTAGACCATATAATTCTTTATGTAGCCTACATACCATGTCACTATCTTCAGATAGGGAAAACCCATCTGGTTGCTCAATATACACCTCCTCTTCAAGTACACCATTTAGGAATGTAGATTTTACAGCCATTTGATATATCTTGAACCTCTTAAAAGCTGCATATGCAAGAAGCATACGAACTCCTTCCAATCTGGCTATAGGAGCAAAGGTTTCCCCATAGTCTTCACCTTCTTCTTGAGCATATCCTTTGCATACTAGTTTGGCTATATTCCTAATCACTGTGCCATCCTCATTCAACTTATTTGTAAACACCCATTTGGTGCCAATGACATTTTTATGCTCTAGTCTGGGTACCAAGGACCATGTACCATTTTTCTATATCTGGTCAAGTTTTTCTTCCATTGCCTTGATCCAGTCTTCATCTTTATGAGCCTCTTTGAATGACTTAGGCTCAAATTTAGAAATCACACATGAGTTTTCTCTGATCTTTCTTCTAGTAAGGATTTCTGCATCCTTATCACCTATGATCTGCTTGGGATCATGATTCAACTTGACATACCGAGGAATTGTCTTAACTGGTTCTTCTTGCTTTTCTTCTTCATCCTCATCTTCATCAGTATCAGCATTCACCGGTTCAGGAACACTGTTACTGGTACTCGGTTGACTGACAACTGGTTTCCAGAAGGTTGCAACCGGTTCATTTATAGCTTGCTCACTGTCAGTTTCCTTAGTCTTCTCAGAGGATTCATCAACTCTTACATTGATGCTTTCCATAATTCTCTGAGTCCTATTGTTGTAGCACTTGAAAGCTTTACTCTTGGTGGAATATCCTAGAAATATTCCCTCATCACATTTAGCTTCAAATTTTCCCTGATGTTCACTTCTCTTGATGTAACATTTTCTACCAAATACCTTAAAGTAGTTAACCACAGGTGTCTTACCAGTCTAATACTCATAAGGAGTTTTGTCCTTACCCTTTTTGATGAGTACCCGGTTCATAGTGTAGACTGTAGTGCTCACTGCTTCTCTCCAAAAGGTGTGAGCTACCTTTCCTTGGATCAACATGGCTCTAGCTGCTTCAACCATAGTCCGGTTATTCCTCTCTGCTAGGCCATTCTACTATGGAGTCTGGGGGGCAGATAGCTATCTCTTGATGCCAAATTCTTCACAATACTTGTTGAATTCACCAGAAGTGAATTCCCCTCCTTGATCAGTTCTGAGACACTTGATCCTTTTGCCACTTTCCTTCACCACTAATGCTCTGAAAGCTTTGAATTTCACAAAGGCCTTAGACTTTTCTTTCAAGAATGTGACCCACATCATTCTTGAGCAGTCATCAGTGAGAATCATGAAGTACCTATCACCCTGCACACTTCTAGTTATCATAGGACCACATAAATCAGTATGCACAAGATCAAGCAAGTTGTTAGCAGTGAAAGATTTACCTTTAAAGGTTGAGGAAGACATTTTCCCCAATTGACATTCTCTACACAGGGTATTATCCAATTTGCTTAGCACCGACAACCCTCTAACTACCTTGATCTTACTAGCCTTCACAATGTTATCAAAGTTCACATGGTAGAATCTCCTATGCCATATCCAGCTATCATCAAGCTTAGCCATAAGACATGTAATTATATTTGCATTCAGATGAAATAGGTTACCTTTAGTCTGCATGTCAATGGCTACCAATTTACCATCTTTACCTTTGATTCTGCAAACTCCATTCTTGAATTGCAGAGTGAGGCCACTGTCATTTAACTGGGCAACACTTAGAAGGTTGTGTCTGAAACCATCAACCCAGTACACATTGTCAGCACTACTCTTTCCATTTAAAGAGATGGACCCTCTACCTTTGACCATGCATGCTGCATCATTGCCAAAGAGAACCACACCACCATCATACTCCTCTAAGGATAGAAACTTGCTCCGGTCACCAGTCATATGGTGAGAACAGCCACTGTCAATGATCCACTCATTGGAATCATCAAACCGAGAGACAAGAGCCTTCTTGTTTGCCACATCTTCCTTTACAACAGCAAACACAATGTCTTCATTCTCTTCATCTTCTTCTTCCTCATCTGTGACACCTTCATCAACTGCCACAAAACAATTTCTCCAGTTTCCTCCTTTGAATTTCTTGAACCTTTTCGGTTTATCCTTGTTGTCACTATTAGGATAGTTCATAGCAATATGTCCTATCTAGTTATAGGAGAAACATTTCAAAGGTAGCTTACCTTTGTATTTACCAGTTCCTTTTGAGAATTTCCTGGCAAGAAGTGCTTCAAATTCCATTAGAAACTCTAAATCCTTCATTTCTCTATTCTTATTAGGTTCCCCACTAGTGCTAGCCTCTTTTCCTTTTCAAGAAGGTATAGCAGAGGCTCTAAAAGTTGATTCTATCTTTTGAACACTAGCATCATAACTTTTTAGCTCATAGGCTATCAACTTGGCTATGATGGAGTCCAAGGACACCTTAGACTTGTCTATTGATCTCAGCTCCTGAATAGCAGCAACCCTTATTGCATAGACCGGCAACAGGGATCTCAGGACTTTTCTTACCACAGTGGAATATTCTATTTTGCCACCTGCACTCTTTATTTCTCCAACAACTATTTTGATTCTTATTCCATACTGTTGAATGGTCTCTCCTTCAACCATCTGCATGTCTTCAAACTTATCTCTTAGGCTCTCTTCCTTAGCCTATTTTACATGCTCATCACCACCATAGATATTTTCAAGAGCATCCCATACCTCTTTGGGATTTGCCTTGTCCTAAACATCAATGAACTCAATGTCGGATAGACTACTGATGAGGGCTTCCATGACATGCCCATTTTCTTGTATCTCTCTCTTTTGGTCATTGGTGAGAGTACTGGTAGGAACAACATATACATTTTCAATATAACTCCACTGTTGAACACCCGTGCTTTTTTTGAATATCTTCATCTTGTCTTTCAATATACCAAAATTTTCCCTGTTAAACTTTGGACCTTCCCTCTTCATCATTTGACTAGGATCTTTTCCTCAAGCGGTTAAGCTTACAACATAGAGGACCTGGAGGGCTCTGATACCAATTGATAACTCAACGATGAACCACTAGTACCAAACCGGTACTGAGAGGGGGGGGTGAATCAGTACCAACAAAAATATAGTCCAAAACTGATTTGACAACAAATACTCCAAATGACTGACAAACAGGGATACCGGTAAAACAGAGTGCAACCGGTAACATTTAGTATAGCTCAATCAATCATGAACCGGTCACTCAATAAGCTTTCCTCTTAGCTCAATACTACAGTATCATTATATTCTCATGCATAAACAAGTAAACTTAACCATCAGATCTTCACAACAGTGAGTTCAATATGTTTTATAGATAGGCATAAAACATAGAACCTTCATGTGCTTAACAGGTAAAACAAAGCATCACAAGACAAAAGCATTTCACATGACACACATATTTTTTCACGTGGAAACCCAACTGGGAAAAACCATGGTGGGGATGAATACCCACAAGCTACTTTTTGAACTCTTTAGAAGTCTGCTCTGTTAGGAGCCTTGTCCAGTTAAGGACATTACAATAGGTTCTGGTACGAACCGATCCTATTAGGGATCACCCGGTTAAGGGATACCCGATTAAGGGTTAAACCCAATAGGGTCACCTTGTAAGAGGATTTCAAGAACTCAATAGCTAAAAGGATCTCCTAAGCTCTCTAGCTTCTCAAAACTCATTAGCCTCGAGTTACTCGGTTAAGGGATTTGAATCAAGCTAGTTAAGACCACCCGATTTAAGGGATTTTGAATCAAGGCAGTTAAGGCTACCCTGTTAGGGAATTTTACAACTGTTGAAGTGGTTAGAGATCAACACGTATTACAATGATATGTTAACAGCACTCAATGCTAATGCAAATCTATTTAGGCTCCTCTTTTCCTTCTGCACATTCACTTTGCATGTATCTCTTCTCTCCTTTGGTCTGGCAAGAATTACGTATCACTTCCCTTGGATACACACTCAAAAATTTTGCCAACAACCTTAGAAAGAAACACAACATCAACCTTATAGGAAACATACAGATCGGTAGCAAAAACCCTAAACCCTAAACCTATTAGGTTAAGCAATTCAAGCAATTCAATCCTGACTGTTGAATCATACTGCATTAAATGCAACAATCTTGAATCAATCTCAAGATATTCTCCATCGTCCATTATCCACCAATTTCTTGGCGATTGATAACTCATCATGCGTTATCACCATTTGACAGACTTCACACATTCCTGAGGTCGATAGGAATAGTCTTCTTCATGCAAGATCCTTCATGCACATAGAGATTACGTGACAACATGATCTGTCCTCCATCATACTGCTAACTCATCACATAGAGATCACTGATTGAGTCACATAGACTTGAGGTACTCCAACCAGAAATCTTGAAGTGGAAGCTTCCTACCAACCTGTAGTCATACAATGCTTCCATGTGCCAGTTCCCATAACTACATGCCGATTCACCTTTAACATATATGCCGCTTCACTTTCCTTGAACAAATATGCCGCTTCATTTTGGCATATAAACCGGTGCATACATATGTCGGTTCCTCTCTCTCTTCACCTATCACATGTGCCGGTTCACACCATGTCTCATATTGACATCAATGACAACATACAATATCATTATGTCTTCATGTTGGTTCACATAATGCCAACAGAGTGTTCCACTGAAAGAGAAGCAAAGTGAAAGGTTTGTGAATTGGTAGATGAACCTGGTTGTGGGGTTGGCTGGTGATCTAGTCAAACTGACATAGTGAGCCAAGGTGGATGTCAAAAAAGCTTCCACGTGAAGGTGAAGTGGCATGAATGCACAGGTTGGTGTGATGTGTCGGTAAGGTCGTTGGTGGTTGGTCCAACATTAAATGGCAACTGTGAAGCTTGAGAAAGGATGTAAGAGGATTGTGGCTTGAGATCAAGGAAACAATAGATATCCAACATAGAATGATCTTGCAAATCAAAGAGGGTGAAGGAAACTGCATCATGTATGTGATTGATCAGACAAAAGTTTGAAAATCATGCTACAGATGGGTAAAGATAGAAGAGGTGATTGGCAAGGTAAACAAAATGGCAATGTTTATTGATGGAGTGTTGATCATCAATTAAGGACATGATATATGATTTGATATGATATGTCATGATGATCACAGATCATATCAGATGTAGATTCAGTCCATGGCAAAAACCCTAGTGTACAAATGTTCAAACCAACGTTTAGGCAGGAAAATTTGGATATAAGAGTGTGAGTCAAAGATGTAGATGGTGCTATTGCATGAGAGAGAAAATCAATCAATTGCTCAATGATAATCAGAGAAGAGGCTGAGTGTGTGAGATAGAATCAGGTTGAAGAGTTCAAGTAGTGAGAGTGAAGCAATTGGTAGCTTGCCATTAAGTCTGACAGAGGAGTATACTAGTGGTGACTGAATCAACAGAGAAGAGGCATAGAAGATTGCAGTGAAGATCCGGTAAGATGAGAACTAACAATAATTAGATGGTAGACATTTAACTAGGTAAAGAAGACTGATGGTGACTAGAAGCATTGTGACAAAGAGGAAGGAGATCCGGCAGAGAGCAGAAACGACATAGAAGAAGAAGAGGTTGAACCAATAAGGTTGCAGTAGAGAGTGAGTTGCAGAAGGAGATAAGGTTGCAGAAGTGAGAAGGTGAGTAGAGAACCGACAGAGAATTGAAGAGAGGAGAACTGGTGGAGAGATTTTCTTAAGAGTTACAAAGTTCTTTTGTAAAAAGATATTAATTTTATATCTGATATATGTTTATTGTAGATCATTGAGTTGGAGCTCGGTGTAGGGGTTGGTGCTCCTTGGGTTGGTGCCCAAATATTAGGGGTTGGTGCTCCTTGGGTTGGTTCCCTAAAGCAGGAGTGGCACTCCTTGGGTTGATGCCCTAAATGTTGTAACTGAATGTTTCATTGTGAGGCTGGATTGGAGCAGTAGACTCCAGCAACATTTCTCACTGAGGTTTTTTCCATCTTGGGTTTTCCTCATACATATGGTATTATGTTGTGTCCCTTTTATGTGTGGTTGCATTTTTGTCATCCTTCCATGTAACCAATATGTATGCTTTATGTTAGATCTATTAATGTGTATACACACATAGGATAGATAAGATTAAGTTTGGAAATCACTGATTCACCCACCTCTCTCAGTGACATCTTGTGTTCAACAAACTCCGTATTCAACACATTTTGGTGTTAATAAAATTCATGCGGACCTAAAAAATTATATCAATGGTTGTTGATGAGGAGTGACATTGTGGACTTTGTTGCTTAGTTTTTGGAGTGCCAAAGAGTGAAGGTGGAACATCATTATCTCACACTCTTTAGTAGTCAATCATGGTTTTGGGATTGATGCGGCACATTATCTTGATGGATTTCATAGTATAATCGTCACCATTTTCACATTGACATGATGCTATCATGTTCACTATGGATAGGTTGACCAAGGTGGCACACTTTTCATCCATCCAGTCATCCTATACTACTGCCATGGTAGCATAAGTATTTATGGAGGATGTTGTATGCCTTGCATGGAATTCCTAGAAGGATTATCTCAAATCAAGATCCTATCTTCACTTCTACATTGTGGACTTCTCTTCAGCATGCCTTGGGACCTCAATTAAACTTTAGTTCTATATGCCACCCTAAGATTGATGGACAAATAGAGAGGGTGAATCAAGTGCTGGAGGATATGTTGTGTATGTATGTCATGGATAACAGACTTGTTGGGAGGACTATTTGTACCTAATTGAGTTTTCTTATAAAAGTGGGTACCATAGTTCAATTTCTATGTCCCCATTCTAGGTATTTTATGGTCATCTATGCCATACTCCTTTGAGTTACGATAGATTGGAAGATCATGTGATTTTGGGTCCAGTGATGCTTTAGGAGATGGAGCAACAAATGGTTTGCATTTGTGAGCATTTGGTTACTATGAGGGATTAATAAAAGAAATAAATTGATTCTCATAGAGGAGATTGTTAGTTTTTTTTTTGGAGATAACATTTTTTTAAAGGTACATCTATTATGGAAAGGGTTCTAAGTTGGCACCTCAATTTTGGGGACCCTTTGAGATCCTAGAGAGGATTTGACCCATTGCCTACTATCTAGATTTGTCACTTAGCCTATTCTGCATCCATGATGTATTTCATGCTTATATGCTTAGACATTATATTCTTGATGTGAAAAATGTACTTGATTGGAATCCTTTACAGGTCGAGGATGACCAACTCTTTTTGGAGCCTATATGCATACTCTAGCATCAGGAATTGACCCTCAAGGATTAGGACATTGAGCAATTAAGGGTCTACTAGGACCCCAATCATGAGACTTTAGCTACATGGGTGGATGTTTTGTGGATGAGAGAGTTGTACCCCTATTTGTTTGTAGGATTTTAGGAGTAAGCATAATTCTAGAGGTGGAGTATGCAGTACCCTTCCATTTTTTCTTTGATTGTTTCCTACTTTAACTTGATAGGCTTATGTTTGACTTTCTTTGTGTGAGTTATTTTTCTTGTGTGTGTGGATACTTCCTTTTCATCTATGTGGTTGGAATATTTACGATGTCAGACACTATTGGACATGTTTATTACTATGTTTTATTGTAAGGGCATATCGATGTTATTGATGTACTATGTGTACGATTATGTTTCTTTATGGTTATGGTATGTGATGATGGTTTAATATTTTTATTATGATGTGCTAAGTCATGTTTTAGGAGACACTTATGGAGATCGAATGAATTAACAAATGTGATATAACAATATGAATTTGATGTTTAGACTAGAACATTTCATGATGCTTTACTGTAATTAGGAGTGAAAGGAATGCTATCACATTATTCATTCATGAGATCCATGTTATGTCATGATTTCCTTTCAAAAGATTTGAATTGGTTTATATGCATATATATGTTTGGCTAGACGTTTTGTGGTATGCAGGATGCAGGTACTAGACATCGAATCCACTTCACTTCACAAGTCTAAGCTTGTCTTTATACCCAATGGTGATTATGGAGATATCATTTAAGGCCCAAAATTATTCATATCCCTAGTCATTGTCTCAAAATAGGGACAATTATCTTTTCTCATCTTACCTTATCGAATTGTCATCAAGGCAATATACAAATATCCTTGTGTCGATAATTGCATTGTGTTGTAGTGATATTAATTATTAAGGTTGGGGTTAATTATTATTTAGTAGTGGTATAACTGATGTGTATTTAGTATTAATATAAAACCAACCTAAGCAGGATGATTATATTAATAGTTAATTAATTAGTTAATTAATGTGCTCATATTTCCAATTAATAAATACATATTTTAGTAGGTCGGCTCTAGAAGATATATTACAACAAAATCATTTTACAAGCAAAACAACATCCGATGCAATAACCGATTCAACATGTCAGCTCAATGCATTTACAACAACAATAAGTCATCTCCATAGCATGCCATGCTGATCTGGAAAAGATAAACTTGTCGGTGTAACATGGACCTATTTGCTGATAACAACAAATATGTAAATATGAATATACCGATTAACAAAACTCCAAGACAAGGTGTCCACATGATGTCTTCAACATAACCAAGTGTTTTCCATATCATTCCAAGTGTCGGTGATCATTATATCCTATCGGTGTACCAAATACCGATGACTGTGCATGAGTCACTTGCTTGCTAGTGAATGTTGCTGATTCTCCAAAGTGCCAAAGTTGATAAGTCTTTAGTAGGTGTTGACATCAATGACAAAATCATACCAAAATACCAACAAGAAGGTCTCTAATGACACTGTGATGACCCTAACTGGTGCAACCCATGATAGCAGATCCTTGAGAGTAAATGATGTCAAAGATATAAATGTAAGATTAATTAGCATGATTCTTGGATACAAGACTACACATGCTAATAGATTAAACTATGTTTCCAGTTTATGTATCAAGAGTGCTTATGACATGGTAAACAGTAATGCAGAGATTGACATATGTGAATGGTTAAAAGATGAACTAATTGATAATCTAAAGAAAATCAAAGGAGAAAAGAAAGGCACATTCAAATTTGGTAACTTACTTGTATGTCTACTGCTATACATCACATAGGAAGTTCCTGGTATAGGTAGAAAATAATTTGGTTTTTACATACCGGTAGGAAAACAACTTTTGGATATTTTTAACAACATGGGAGATGACAGGGAAAAGAACATAATTGAATACTTTCAGGCATTTAAGGCTAGAATGAAGACTAGGGAGAGACTATCTCAAACCATAGTTGACAAATACCAAAAGGATATATGTTTTGTTATAAAGAAGGAAGAAATTTGGATGGAGGCAGTGGTTCCTAGAATAGTTTGGGTAACTGAAATGGGTTATGATGCAGATGAAAACATAATAGAAACATATGCTAAAGCCCTCCTTGAAGCCCCTAGAGAACCTGAAGAGGAAGTATTTGGAAATGCTGAAACCATTGAAAGCAAAGTACAAACCATGAAACAAAGGAAGAGAAGAGAGAAAACAATCAGAAAAGTAACTAAACATGCAAAATAAATTAAGGGAGACTTGTTGAAAAAGACTGGTATCAAGGAAAGTGACCTGGAAGGTTTACAATTGGAAGCACATCTTTCACCGATTGGTACCTCCTCTGACAGTGAAATACTGACAGATTTTCAGAGAGTATAAAGAAAAAGGAAACCTTCACCGATACCTACTCCTACACCAAAGAGAACAAGAAAGAAATAATAGGAAGTAAGTCCCCCAACAAAGAAAATGACACCCAGGAAGAAGAAGGAAAAACAAGTTATCCCTCCACTTGATAATCTTCTAAATGAAATTACTGAAGATGGAAACTTGTCAAATGTTAGAAAGTTGTATAGTACTTTTACAAATGAGGAAAAGAAAAGTATAGAAAATAGTGTTACTCTACACTTAGACATATATAAGAAATTTTTGATAGAAGTTGTAGATGATTTACCAAGTGATTTGTATAGGAGACTAGATGCAAAGAGATTAGCAATTGTGGAATTGGATAAGAAGATAAATGTAGAAAAATTACTTGCAGTTCACCTAGTGAAATCAACAGAAGAAATTGATGAATTGATAAGTGAGGCTAACATGACTATATTTTCCACTGGTCATTGACATGTAGCTTTAATGGCTGGCAAAATGAATGAGATCACTAAAGAGACATCAGATAAATGGGATATCTTCTTTGTGGAGAAGGAAAATAAAGAAGAACTTAAAAGGCCCAAAGCTTTCAGAGTCTATCAAAAGGATAAGGATAAAGGTAAAGGTAAGGTAGGTGGTCCTCCAAGCATAAAAGTAATAGATAACTTGCCCCCACCTCCTTCTGATGCTCCACCAGTTGAGACTATTGGTACACCACCAGTAATAGATAATGTTGAGAGCATGGAGACAACACATGAAGACATCAATCCTGATTTAGAGGTGCTATATACTATGAACATTGATACACAAGAGGTTAACATTGTGGTTGATAAGGAAACCGCTGAGAAGAAAGATGTGGCGACTGAGCCATTGGTTGAGAATATTGTTGTAGAAACATATATTGAGGATAGATTTGAAAATGTTGAGATTGGGATTGAAACACACACTGAACAATCAAATGATCCCCTGGATACTAGAAAGATAGATACCACTGATTTACACACTGAAAAACCTATTGAGTTAGAGAAACCGGCTACTGATAACACAGTAAAATCTATTGAGATACCGACAGTAGACAGTTCAGAGGTACATATAGAGAAACCGATAGAAAACACTGAGACTTCATCAAAGAAACCGATAGAAGATAGCACAGAGAAACATACTGAGGTACATTCTAAGAAACATGAAGAGAAAAAGGTTGAGATAGAGACAGTGCCACCGGCAACAGCTGAGAAACCCAAACCTTTTCTTGTTGAGATATAGACACAAACTGACCTACCAGAGGTCAACTCATGCAAAGAGGTTACTCACACTGGCGGAATGCAGATTGTTAAGGTAGTTGGACAATCTTCTGGTTCTTCCATGACATAATTCAGACCGACAAATGTAACAAAACTATTATTGGATTCCATCAAGAAAACTACAGATTGCAATGCACTTTCATACAAGGCAATTGATGACACCATCTCTATTTTGAAATTGATTGCACCCAAGTGCAATGTGGACAATAAAGATTATTTGAGTCAACTAGACACATTGTCTAAATATATCACTGGAAATCTTTTGATTGTTGATCAGATTAATGAGGAGACTTTCATTGAGAAAATGATTAAGGAAAAAGAAAAATTCTTTGATGAGACGATAAAAAAGTGCATGGAACACATTGACACCCTCCTACCGTCACTAAACAAAACATTAAAGGAATTTAAGGAGTTGTATAGAGACACATGCAAGACAAATATTTTGACAACAGATATAGACAAGGAGATTAGCATAGTACATATAGAAATAAATGATACAGCTGATAATCTCAAAGTTTCATCAAAACCCATATCGGTAATAGAACAAGAAATTGCAGGTTTTGAGGAAAAACTTGATAAATTGGAAAATAAAAAGTAAAGAAAACAATACAAGGATAAGGAACTAAAATGTAGACTTGGTCCAAAACTTGACATCCTCATGTCTTTGAGAAAAGAGATTTCAGAGGCACTTGTTCTAGGACTTAAGACACCAGAAGATCAAATGCACATACTAACTGGTACAATTCAAAGGACAGAAGCAGAATTAAAAGATAGTGAAAGGTTCACTAACAGCTTAAATTTTGTACTGGCAGACATATTTCAGACTGTAACCCACTAGTTACAGGGAACCAGCTGAGAACTACACTCAGTTGACATTTTTGACAACCTTTGTCATTGATATCAAAGGGGGAGTAGTGGAGATGAGAAAAATGATGACAGAAGAGATCATCTGCTCAGGGGGAGCACATAGTTTTGGCAAATTTTTGGACAACATATTTTGGATACATTTTTTACTTTTTCTCATGGGTGTTGCCATCAATGCCAAAGGGGGAGATTGTTGGAAAATGCACACTCCAATGAGAAATTGTAGGTGATTGAAGGTATTGTCATTGATGGTAACCTTGCAATCCTATGGCACTGGCATCAGCAGACTCTACACCGGCAGATAGTTTATCGGCATCGGCAAAGATGATTACCAACACCCTAGCCGACAGGATTTTGTTTATTAAATTTTGTATTTAATTGTAATATCTTTTTGGTAAGCCAACAAGGCGAATTGTAATAGGACTCATATATAAGTATGAGATCTTGTAGATCATTTAATATTCAGACATGGTTAGATTATTGCACAAGTAATATGTGAATATTAAGGCAAATTTTGGAGTAAGGTTTATAGTTATTATATGAGCTTAAACCGGTATTGAACCTGGCATAGAAGATGCTGAACCGAAGCAGTACATTATATTGGATTTGCATAATCCATTTTGTAAGTCAATGAGACTTCCCTTTTGTATTTAAGCAGTGAGCTTTAGGCAGTTGGCCTTCTTGCATGTGCAGGCCCCTATTGTAAGTAGTATTCATTTATTGGCCAGTGAGTGAATATTGTGGGTCACAAATCCCACCAAGGTTTTTCCTGCATCGGGTTTCCTCGTTAAAAATATTGTGTTATTGTGTGCTTTCTATGTTGTTCTTATTGTTCTTATTTACTGCATTAATTCTGGTTTACCGGTACACTATTGTAAGTAATATTCATTTATGGGCTAGTGAGTGAATATTGTGGGTCACAAATCCCACCGAGGTTTTTCCCACACCGGGTTTCCTCATTAAAAATATTGTGTTATGGTGTGTTTTCTATGTTGTGCTTATTGTTTTTATTTACTGCATTAATTTTTGTTTACCAGTACACTATTTTGGAATGCAATTTACTTAATAAGTTCAGAAAATCCATTTACCGGTTAGACATTGATTCACACCCCCTCTCAGTATCTTTGGGAATCCTAACAGACAAGTGTTGACATCAATGACAAAACCAATGCAACACATCCATAATGGCAACAATCTCCCCCTTTGGCATTGATGGAAACACAAGATGGAAAAACCATCTAAGTGTCAAAGCAGAAATGCCAAAAACCAAAAACTAACAATCTCCCGAAAAGATCATTAAAATACAGATACAGAGAGTAACAATCTCTCCCCCAATGAATAATCTCTCCCCAAAAGATAATGTGTTTTTCCATGGATATCTCTCCTCGTTTGACATCAAATTCCAAAGCAATACAAAACCAAATAAAATCAGTTCATAGAACTTGTTACAAATACCAATTGCTATAACCAAAATTATTCAATCTACTCCCCCTGAGAAGTAGCTCTCCTTCATCAAAGCCGGAAAAAGATTTCTCTATTAATTCTCCTGGTCTGATGCCATACTCCAACTGTCTAATTTTCTACCAGTGAGGGTATAACTCCAAGCTGCTCTCTTAGATATTCAAAAGTTTCCTTAGGCAAAGGCTTAGTAAAGATATCTGCAATCTGCTCTTTAGTATTCACATAAACCAATTTCACTTCTTTTGCTTCAACATTCTCTTTCAAAAAATTGAATTAGATAAAAACATGTTTAGTTTTAGAGTGAAATATTCTTAGATATATCAATTGCTGCCATATTATCACAGTAAATGATAATAGGTTCTTTGCATTTTACCTTTATGTCCTTCAACATTTTCTTAATCCATAATACCTGTGTACAATTAGTTGTTGTTGCAACATATTTTGATTCTGCTATTGATAGTGATGTACAACTTTGCTTCTTGCTCAACCATGAAATTAGTTTGCTGCCAAAAAAAATGCTCCACCAGTGGTGCTTTTTTTGTCATCTACATCTCCTGCCCAATTTGCATCTATGTATGCACATAAATCAAAATTTTCATCTTTAGGATACCATAAGCCAAGATTTGTTGTGCCTTGTAGGTACCGAAAAATCCTTTTTACTGTTGATTCATGATTTTCCTTAGGATTACTCTGAAATTTTGAAATGATACATACCACATTCATAATATCAAGTCTTTTTTGTGTCAAATACAGTAAACCTCCTATAATAGACTTGTGTCTTGTCAAATCAATAGGTGTTGATTCATCCTTCAATAATAGTTTATCTATTGTAGTCATATGTGTACCTACCGGTTTAGAGTTTTCCATGCCAAATTTCTTAAGTAATTCCTTCAAGTGCTTTGATTGATTTAAGAATATAACTTTATCAGTCTCTAAAATCTACAATCCTAAAAAGAATTTTATCTCCCCAATAATAGACATTTCAAATTCTTCCTGCATCTTATTAGAAAAGTCTTTACACAATCCATCTTCTCCTCCAAAAATGATATCATCAACAAAAACTTCAATAACCAAGATGTCATCATTAGTCACTTTATAATATAAGTTTCTATCAGCATTACCTTTAGTGTAACCAAGCTTCAAAAGATATTTGTCCAATCTAGCATACCAAGCTCTAGGAGTTTGCTTTAATCCATATAAAGCTTTCCTTAACCTACAAACCTTATCTTTGTCATCTATCAAAGAAAATCGATTAGGTTTTTCAATGTAAACTTCCTCTTCAAGATCACCATTCAGAAATGCATATTTAACATCCATTTGATATACCTTATAGTTCTTGTGTGCTACAAAATCTAAGAATAATTTGTGTGTCTCAATTCTAGCTATCGGTGCAAAGGTTTCATTGTAATCAATTTCTTCTTTCTATGAGTATCCCTTACATACTAATCTTGCTTTATTTCTGATTAACTTACCATCTTCATTAAGTTTATTTCTGAATACCCATTTAGTTCCAATTGAATTTTTATTTTTTAGGTCAGGGAACCAATGTCCATGTGTTATTCTTTTCAATTTGTTCTGATTCATCTTCCATAGCTTTAATCCAATGTTTATCTTCACATGCCTCATTAATAGGTGCTGGTTCAAATTGAGAAATTAGACATACCTCTTTATTTGCCAATCTTCTTCTAGTCATAACTCCTTGATACTTATTCCCAATTATCTGACTTTCAGAGTGATTCAATCTTACATACCTGGGTGTATTCACTTGCTATTGTTCTTCATTCAATGTGGAATTCTTTGATGATGTCGGTGTGACTGGATCAACATTATGTACTGGTGTACTCATAGTAGGTTCATTTGTGATTATCTCAACTACCATTTCAGATTCTATAGACCTTCTAAACTATTTATCAATCTTCACATTTGCACTTTCAATGATTTTCTGCAATCTCTTATTAAAACATCTATATGCCTTGCTCTTAAATGAATAACCAAGAAATATTGCTTCATCACTTCTAGGATCAAATTTGCCAATATAATCATCTCTCCTAATATAACATTTGCTTCCAAATATTCTGAAATATTTAAGAGTATGAGTATTACTAAACCATAGTGTTGGCATATGTGCAGAGTTTGATGACATGATGATAATGTATGTTGTCATTGAAGTCAATATGCTGAAGTGTGAACTAGTATGATGGTGTGAACCAGTATGTTGGAGTAAGTAAACTAGAAAGTGCACCGGTATGATGAAGTGTGAACCGGTATATGCAAAGTTTGTATCGGGGTTTCATTTGATATGACTACCGATTGGTAGTCTCAACTTCAGGGTTTCTGGCTAATGTATTCCAAGTCTTTGTGATTCAACTGATGACATCCTGTGATGAGTTAGAATTGAAATGAAGATTAAATCACGTTGCCATGTCAGCCTTATGCACGTGAAGGATTTCCTTGAGGATCTTACATGAGAAGATTGATTCTATCTACCTCGGGAATGTGCAAATCTTAGTAAACAGTGGAGAGCACGTGATGGGTTATCAACTTCTAGAAGCGGTGAAGAACGAATGATGCAGAACGTGTTGAGATTTTTTTAAGATTGTTTTACCCTATGTAATGTGATTAAATGGTTAGGATTGGACTGACTGTATTGTTAACCTAGATGCTTAGGGCTTTAGGTTTTGGCCACTGACCTAATTATTATATATAAAGTCAATGATGATTTTCATTTGAAGTTGTTGGCAAATGAATGTATGTGAGGTGATTCTTGCCAGACTAGAGAAGTGAGGAGATTTGCAGAGTGTGATTGCAGATGTAAAGGAACTAAAGTGGATCTGTCTTGGCATTGAGTGCCTTTATTAGATCAATGTATTACCTGTTGACTTCTAACAATTTCAGGAGTTGGAAAATCCCTTTACCGTGTAGCTTTAACAGGATTTTTGTAAATCATTTAACACGGTGACTCAAAATCATTGAGTTCTTCAAATCCTCTTGCGAGGTAACCTTTAACAGGGTCCCTTAACCAGGCCATCCCTAGCAGGATCAGTTCCTAGCAGAACCTATTGTAAAGGCTTTAACCAGACTAGGCTCCTAATAGAGTGGACTTGAGAACAACTTAAGAACAACTTGTGGGTATTCATCCCCACCATGGTTTTTCCCAGTTGGGTTTCCACGTGAAAAAAATTAGTGTGTTATGTGTGATGCTTTTTCATGTGATGATTTAGTGGTTTCTGTTAAGCAATAATGCATGTTGATCTAATGGTCATTGTATTTCTGATGTATTACTTGGTTAAGCATATGGGTGAAGTTGAGATGAGATATTAGGTTTTGAGAAGTTCTAAGCATTACCGGTTTATGTCTTTTACAGTTTTACTATGTTTTACTGGTATTGTCTTGGTTTAGATTGGTGATGCTATTTGTCAGTTAGTACAGTCCTTGCAGTTTAAGTTGTAAGAGAATTTTTTGTCTGTACTGATTCACCCCCCCCTTTGAGTACCTATTGAGTATTTACTGTTCATCATTATTCATCAATTGGTATCAGAGCTTCCTCTAGGTCCTTGGTGCTATAAGCTTAACCACTTGAGGAAAAGATCCTATTCTAATGATGAAGAGGGAAGGTCCTAAATTCAACAAAGATAACTTTAAGATATGGAAGGATAGAATGAAGATCTACATTAAAAGCATGGGTGCTCAACACTGGAACTATGTTGAGACTACTTATGTTGTCCCTACCGGTACTCTCATCGATGATCAAAGAAGAGAGATTCAGGAGAATGGGCAAGTCATGGAAGTTCTTATCAACAGTCTATCTGATATTGAGTTTATAGATGTTCAGGATAAAGACAATCCCAAAGATGTATGGGATACTCTGGAGACTATCTATGGCGGTGATGAGCATGTGAAGCAAGCTAAGGAAGAGAGCCTTAGGGGAAAATTTCAAGACATGCAGATGGTTCAAGGAGAGACCATTCAACAATATAGGATAAGAATTAAAACTGTATACACATAAAAATTGGCTATGAGCAATTAAATAAATATTTTTATATTTATTTAATAATTCTTCTTCTATTAAATAGTTAATTTGAAAAGATTAATTTATTTAATTCATTTTTGTGTCTTTCTATTAATTAATATTTTATTAATTAATTAATCTATCATATTCTTCTAATTAATTAAATATCTAATATTTAATTATCTCCTCCAAAGAATTAAATATCTCTTATTTAATGGTTATTCTCCTATCCTATATTATCAAATATTAAATAATTCTCAAAATTATTTAATCCCTTTTCCAACACACCCTCCATCTCCACTTCATCTTCCCTTTGCCAACTCATCAAACATGTGACTAAGAAAATTAATATTTCTTAAATATTAATTCATCATTTATCTTCAACCTCCAAAATTTAATGAAATTGTGTACGTACACATATTTCATAACCATTTCCTATATTCTCTCCAACACCCCTTACATCTTAGGAAGGACTTGAGTCCACTTGTCCTCTCATGCCTAAATTTCCTCCAACCATCCCTAGATTCCCTCAGTCAGCAACCTAGTCAAGGTGAGATGAGTGACACTTGTCTTCTCCTTCCCCATTTCTCTCAACCTTCACCTTTGCTCACAGCCATCCAAATCTGTAGATCTGATCATGACTGTTGATCTAAGCCACATCATCTCATCCTCTCAAACTCTATAAAAGCAAGAGCTTTAGTTGAGAGAGAGTTAGACTTAAAGAGACTTCAAGAGAATTTGAGTGCATTTTACAAGCTAATCATATGCATCCGTGAGTTTTTGAAGCAAATAGCAATAGCAATAGCAATTATCATATAGCATAATCATTTTAGCATAATCATGTAATATTTGCATATCATAGTATCAGTTAACTACAAGTTATCAGTCCATTCTTCATATGCCATCTTGGAAGCCATCAGTGCATTGTTTGAGAGCACACCATCTGCAACCAGGAATAGTGGAGTTAGGACACAATGAGACATAAACCATGAAGGTAATATTAGTATTTTATTTTATATGTACTTCATGTAGTTTCATTGGTTGAATTTGGATTTCCTGTAGTATTTCCATTTGTATTTTGTGAAACTAACTTATTATAGGTAGCATTCTGAGGATGAAATTCAAGTTGACACATTTTGATGCCCACCATGGGGCTCATAGACCTCACATATACCTTTAAAAATCTCGCAAATAATAAAATTAACGCATTTTTAATGCAGATTCATGCATGTGTGAATTCTAACAGCACTTTTGTTCTGCAGGTTAGCACATTTGCATCCTAGATTAGCGTATTTACCTTCTAGGTTAGTGCATTCACACCATAGATTAGCGCATGAGAATTTTAGAGTAGCGCTTTTGTCTTAAAGTTTGCACATTTGCATTACAGGTTCACGCATTTGTGTCCTAGGTTAGCGCATTTGTAGTCTAGGTTAGTGCTTTTGACCTGCAGGTTAGTGCTTTTGAGAAAAAAAGGTAGCGCATGTGTTAGATTAGCGTTTCTATTTACAAACTGATAAAAATTTCTTCCAGGTTCGAATGGTCAAGAAATTAGATTTTTCAGATTACTAACATGCATGTGCAGGATGGTATTTAAGGCAAATTTTATGCATTTCATCATCTAGTTAATTAAAAGCCTTGTTTTGGGACGTAACATATCATATCTTGTTCATCTAGTTTAACTAAGAGGATGAATTGACATCATGCAACTTGCATTTTAGTATTTTTTCTAAAATAGTATCACATAGACTTTTAAAAGGGCTAAAATAAACACCATGCTTGTTGGAGCAACATCTCCAAATAGGACTTAGCCAACAATTGCTTTGAAAACGTTAAAAAGAACACTTATATTCCATGTCTCAAAAGTGGTAGGTATATACTCTCCCCTTAATTGGGTGACCAAAAATCCAAACCTAGTCTTTTACGTTTTCTTTGCTTTCAAGCAATTAAATCCTTTAGAGGGCTTGCCTTCCCGAGCTGCCTTGAGGGGGCTAGTGAGAGGGGAATGACCTAAAGTGGAAATGGGCTAATACCGAGTCCTTCCAATCCACTATAAATAAATCGTGTTTGTGATGAAAGTCCCAAACAACATGTGTTGATAAGTTCATACCGACACTATGTTTCCCCATAAACCCTATGGAGCGTAACCTCTATAGGCTGGGAACCTTCTGTATTTACAGAGCTGAAAGTGCCACATGTATGGCCACATGACCAGAAGCCTTTACTAAAAACCAATTGTACTAGTTGCCAAAATCCTTCTAGTTGCAGATTGGAGATCGATAGGACTAGAGAGATCAACCGGTGAGGGTTGACTACCAGTTGCCTTCACAGTCTCCACCTAAGAGCTTTTTTTTGCTTCTCGTTCCTTGGCTTCTTCAGCTTTCTTCTTTTCCGCTTCTCTTCTCTTCTCTTCTTCCTTGTCTTCCTCTGCCTTTTTCTTCTCCTCTGCTCTCCTCTTCTGCTCTTCCTTTTCTTCTTCTTCCCTCTTCTTCTTCTCTTCCTCTTCCTTCTTATTCTCTTCATCTTCCTTCTTCTTCTTCTCCTCTTCTTTCTTCTTCTTTTCTTCCTCTTCCTTCTTTCTCTTTTCTTCTTCTTCCTTCTTCTTCTTTTCTTCCTTGTCCTCTTCTTCTTTCTTCTTCCTTTCTTCTTCTTGCTTCTTCTTCTCTTCATCTTTTCTTTTCTCCTCTTCCTCTTTTCTCTTCTCTTCCTCTTTTTTCTATTTCTCATCTTCATCCTTCTTTTTCTCTTCTTGTTCTTTTGCCACTTGCTATGTGTCCACAACTTGTTCACCACCCTGATTGGCCTGTTGCCCCTATTCAGTTCCCTTAGAAGGTATGTCCTGAGTGACATCTTCTATAACCAAGGCATCGACATCTATGGTGTCGATTGGTTCCTCCACCAGCTTTCCTTCCTCATCGAAAACCTCATCCGGTTTGGAAATAACCGGTTCCTTTTCCGCTTGGAGGTTGGCCATTCGAGCTTTGTGAAAGCTGATAGCATGGGCCATGTGTTGATGTGTATCCTTTTCTACATCATCAACTCTCCCCTCCAACAACTAGAGTCTTCTTCTCCTTGTGAAGAAGAGACCTTTATTTTGATCCAATACATCAAATAATTCTGAATTTGAGAGTTCGGGGAAGTACTGTGCAAAAAATTTCTCCCTAATCTCTTGTTCCTTTTCAATGGCAATGTGCTATTTGTTATCTAATGCTTTAAATAATGAATCTGATGTTTGAGATTTAATCTCTAATGGTGACCAGTCATTTTTACATAAATAAAGAATGATTTCCTACAGTACTTCATCTTTTTCTTCACTATTGAATTCATCATAATAATCTATTAAGTCATGAAGTAACTTTCTCCTAATATTCTTTACTGTTCTCTAACAATGTGTCAAAGGTTTGTAAGAGGAGATATCTATATTTACCAATACAGATGTTGCTGGTTCATTCTTCTTCATCTTCTTGGTCTGTCTAGCCTTCTTCAGCTGTTCATCAGACTCAGTTTCTTTGGAGTTTGGTTCATTTTCCTTAGTCTTCCTCCTTCTTTCAAAGACTTTTGCCGGTGTTACCTCTGGTTCCTTCTTTATTGGTGACCTCTTGGTCACTCTTGGAGTCACAGTGGTAGCAGGTGCTGATCCTGCAGGCACTGCCTTAGCTTTCTTAGTTGTTGGTTCTTTTCCCTTCTTCACCGATGGTTCTTCAATCGGTGCGATCCTCTCCAAGTAGGTTCTAGTTCTCTTAGCCTTTGGATCAAGAGGCAAGGCAATAAGGGTTGAAGCATACCCTTCCAGCATGTCAAACATGACCTCATAGCCCATAGGCTTCACTTCCTCCATTCTAAGCTCAACAGCCTCCATTAGACATTTGTCCACCTGAATAGTGAAACAGATGTCATCTTCATACTTCTTCACTATGTCACCTAAGATTCATACCCTCTGACTAATCTTTCTTCTGAACTCATCAAAGTATTTGTTCAGTACCTCAGGGTAGCCAATTCCAATGGCTTGCACACTTTCCTTTATCTGCTTGGTTACCGGTTGGTCAGGGGACCACTGGACATCTCCTACACCCGAAAAGTAGAATTGGAAATAGAAAAACAACCCTACCAGTAGTTGTCCAAACTTAAATCTCAGTGAATTGTCCTTTTTGATTGCCTTAAGATTTAATAGGAGTTTCCTCTACATACCGGTGCATAATTCAAATGATTTATCCTCTATAATCATCCAGTAAGCAGCATTTACCGCTGCAACAGATACAAAATTAATCCTGCTGGCTAAGAATGTTCTGTAGCCTATCACCATGCAGGCGTATCTTACCAAATCATCCTTGATAGGATTAACTATCATATCTCATGAATCACTTGTCGAACCGGTGAGCTTGGTCATTTCCATTTTGCTTACTGTTCTCAGGGCTGGCACTTACCCTTTGTTGCAAAAACTGATGACTGCATGAATTGCCTCAGGCGTGATATCATGTGTTCTCTCTAGGTACATCTTGTCACCATGGACTCTTCAAAAGATGATCCTAATGTGATCCTTTGTGAAGTCTTCCAGAAAATATACCACATTATGGAGTTTCTTCTTCTCTAAGATACTGAACTCCGGTTTGATCCTTTTGTCCTTTCCGCAAAATAGACCTAATTGAGTATGAATGGCTAAGGACCCTAGGTCTTCTATCTTGCAATCAATATAGTTTGAAATTCCTTCTTCGACTATGACTCCAGTTGGAACTTGTGACAAAGCATTATACTTGGACTTCCTCTGAATGAAACTTTCTAACTCAATGGATGTGCTTGAACTGGTATGAGATGCGGAAGCCATTGAAGAGTATTTCAAGAACACGAAAAAATACCTTTCAAATGCGAATTTAGGGCTTTTTGATTTTGCTTTACTTCACTCTCCGTTGGATGCCAAATCACCGCTTTGAGTTCTCCACTACTACTTGCAAGCTAGATTTGAATCTCTTTCAAAGTTATCCAATTTCTTGAAATCTAAGCTCAAATCGCCTTTTCTTCGCTCTGCACTTGAAAACTTTTCTTCGCTTGAAAATAGATAGTGAAAAATGATTTGAAAAATGCATTTATACATGTCTCTCACCTACCATCATTAATGCTCCTCTATTAGGGTGTAAACCCTAATTTGCCTTTTTACCATTTCCAGTCTTCTGCCAAGCAACAGGTGTAGCATATTGGTTAAGGTCTTTTACTAGTGTTAACCGGGGGTTCGAAAGCATTTTGCCATTTGCTCCCCCTAAGCCTTTGAGGCTTAGTTTGCCAGTTCTGATATTTCCACACTAGGTGTAGAAATCGGTTCCTCTTTCGACATTGTTGGTTTCTTCTTCCATGTTTTCTTCATGTCTCCTTGAACTTTTTCAACATCTATTTCTCCTTCCTGAGTGACCGGTATATCATCAGATATACTTTTTTTGCTTCTGCAGAATCTTGCAATGTGTCCCAATTTGCTGCAGTGATAGCAAACAAGTCCAGGTGCTCTCCAAGGTCCATTGTACATGTTTCCATTCTTCCTTCTGCATGTTGCAGCAGTGTGACCATGACCATGACAGATAATAAAACTTTCTCTCCATCCAGTTGCCACTTGATGACCACCGCTTCTTAACTGATGATTGAAGTCATTGAACCGGTTGTGGTTCTAGTTAATAAAAGATTCAAGACTAGTTCCTTGGGTCCTCTAAGGATATATTCCAGTGTTATCCACTATAGACCTGCATTCAAATGCTCTATGCCCAAACTTGTTGCATGCATAACAATGACCATTGAACTTATTGAATCTAGGTACATTGTTGATAAAATAAGGAAAATTATTGTAGGCTTTTGCTCCTACATACATTAGCAGTGTGTCCTTTAAGACAGTTAAAGCAAACAGGTTTGAATTTTTGTTTACCTTTTCCTTTGAGTGCCAGTTGCTTCTTTGATGCTTCAGTATTTGTTCCTGAGGATTCTCCTTCCTCATGTCTAGAAAAACCAAGACCATTGGTATTCTTTGCTGGTCTAGATGACTCAAGCTTTTGCTCTAGCTTGACTGTACTTTTGCCAAACTTAGAAAGTATTTCCTTTGACTCAAAGAGTTATTTGGAAATAGCAGTGTTTGTCTCCATAAGACTTGCATTTTCAGAGATGGCAATGTTCAGTTCTCCTTGCATGTCTTCTTTTTCCATTCTACTCTCATGAAGGCGAGCAGTTAGTGCACTAATCTCATGTTTCAACTTGGAGATCTCATGATCTCTATCTTTTACCAGATCTTCACCTTTTCTCTTGTTGTCAAGCTCTTGACTGAACTGAATAGTCAGTCCTTCCAACTCCTTTCTCAGATTGGAGTTTGAATCATTCAGCTTATTCACTTCAACAATCATAGCTTCCATGTTAGCTTTATCTTCAGAACTACTTTCAGATAGTTCCATCAGCTTTTATGCATGTTCTCTTCTTTTTGCTTGATATGCCTTGTATTTGAGAATAAGATCATCATAGGCTTGCTTAGACTTAGTGAGCCACTAAGTAAGTTCCCTCAAGGTGTATTCCCCCATATCTCTTTCCAAGTGGTTAAACTTATAGAAAGGTTGGCTCTGATACCAATTGATGAATACTAAGAGGGGGGGTGAATTAGTATGCCATAAATCTTTGCACTAAAACACTTACATAGTCTAAAGATAAACTGGTAAAGCAGTCTGACAGTCAAACTGGTTACCACACATACAAACCAAAATGCAAATAAAACATTCACCCACAAAAGCAATACAACCATAACACAAGATATTTGACGTGGAAACCCAACTGGGAAAAACCATGGTGAGATGGAACTCACAAGTCACTATCTGTAGAATAGAAACCAGACCAGTTAAGGTCAGGCCAGTTAAGGTCTTATAATGTTCTTCACCAGAATAGATCCTGTTAGGAATCTCAATCTCTGTTAGGAGATAAGTCTGATTAAAGACTACTTTGTTAGAGGATTTTAGATTCACATGTGTGAACCACCTTGTTAGAGGATTTTACAAAGGCTTTGAGGCCTACCTGGTTAGGGGCTACTGACTTGTTAAAAATGTGAGTAATCAACAAGTGTTTGATCTATCTAATAGCACAAACTGCTTGGTTAGATCTAGTATTTCTCACAGCTAATGCATTCTAGCATTACTTCAGTCTTCTCTATCTCTCTCTCAGTTACAACTCGATCTTCTCAGATAAGATCGCTCTTCCAACAACTCAACATCCACCTTAAACCCTAGCTCAACATTAATCCTTTTCGCAACAACCTAAAACCCTAGACATGATGTCCTTTTAAAGGAATCTGATTTCATGTCGGTCCAATAGGATTTCTTTACAGTTTCCTAGGTTCAATGAACCTAGACATACTTAGTAACATGACACAAGAATTGCCGTTAATGTGTCGGCACCGTCAAACAATTGGTGGATTGGTAACTCATCACAAAATGTCAGTTGGTAACTCATCACAAAGTATTACCGGTTCATACAAAATACCAGTTGCCGGTTTGACCAAAAATGAAGACTGGTAAGAATGTGTTGTGCTGCTTTGCACCCTTGTACTGCTTGTGATCTACGAACCGCTTGGGGTCGACATGCCACTTCAGACCGGGAAACACATTCTGCACAATCACTACTAGTCTAAAGACTAGAATACAACATACTGGTTGAGCATGAGCTCATACATATAAAGGGGATCTCAATACAAGTGTGTGTCCATCAATGACAATCACAACATAAACATCAAAAATGCCAATAGTATTTACCTTCTAGGTTAGCACATTCACACCATAGATTAGTGCATGAGAATTTTAGGTTAGCGCTTTTGTCTTAAAGTCTGGACATTTGCATTACAGGTTCGCACATTTGTGTCCTAGGTTAGCGCATTTGTCAAAGAAATCAAGCTTTTGTATCCACAGAGTAGCACTTTTGTAGTCTAGGTTAGCGCTTTTGACCTGCAGGTTAGTGCTTCTGAGAAGAAAAGGTAGCACATGTGTTAGATTAGAATTTCTGTTTACAAACTGATAAAAATTTCTTCCAGGTTCGAATGGTCAAGAAATTAGATTTTTCAGATTACTAACATGCATGTGCAAGATGGTATTTAAGGCAAATTTAATGCATTTCATCATCTAGTTAATTAAAAGCCTTGTTTTGGGACGTAACATATCATATCTTGTTCATCTAGTTTAACTAAGAGGATGAATTGACATCATGCAACTTGCATTTTAGTATTTTCTCTAAAATAGTTTCACATAGACTTTTAAAAGGGCTAAAATAAACACCATGCTTGTTGGAGCAACATCTCCAAATAGGACTTAGCTAACAATTGCTTTGAAAAAGTTAAAAAGAACACTTATATTCCATGTCTCAAAAGTGGTAGGTATATGCTCTCCCCTTAATTGGGTGACAAAAATCCAAACCCACTCTTTTACATTTTCTTTGCTTTCAAGCAATTAAATCTTTTAGAGGGCCTACCTTCCCAAGCTGCCTTGAGGGGGCTAGTGAGAGGGGAATGACCTAAAGTGGAAATGGGCTAATACCGAGTCCTTCCAATCCACTATAAATAAATCATGTTTGTGACAAAAGTCCCAAACAACATGTGCTGATAAGTTCATATCGACACTATGTTTCCCCATAAACCCTATGGAGCGTAACCTCTATAGGCTGGGAACCTTCTATATTTACAGAGCTGAAAGTGTCGCATGTATGGCCACATGACCGGAAGCCTTTACTAAAAACCACTTGTACTAGTTGCCAAAATCCTTCTAGTTGTTGGCGTAGGAGGTCGGACCTCTGAAGTGACTCACATACATACGGTTCCTAGTAGAGATATAAAGTTTTCCATGGGGAGTTTTCATGGAATTTGGTGCTTGGCTGCCCCGAAGAAGTGAGTGTCAAGGGTGGAGCCAGTGGGGTCAAGCATCTAAATATCTACTTTGAATAGTGTAGCCTCAAGGGAAACCCCACGTGAGATTCAACAACTATTGTCTCAGCTTGCCATAGGGATTCTACTTTCTTGTGCATTTTGTTTATTAAACATTGTGTCTTCTATGTCTGTAACATGTTCCAAATGGTCAAAAATTGAAGAAAATTATCATCTACAAGAGAGCAATAATCCAACAAATTACTGAAAAAGTGTGATCAAAAGGGTAATACAAAAATATTTCCAACACTTGAAACAGTAGATCAAAATCAAAGTGTCAAAACATCAATATCAAAATAATTCTTGAAGTAGATTTGTCTCTAAACCATCACGTATTTTCAAACTAGCTCAAACAACTAGGTCACTAATCTAACAAGTTATTCACAAAAAGTTCTGTAAACATCAACATTCAACAAGCTATTGATTCAAACATCTGAAGTGCAAAAATATCGACATCCTTGTCAAGTTTCTCATCAGGATAATCAAATCCTCTATCATGAAGCTTGATCAATCTATACTAGGTTCCTAATCTTGGATATATCTTTCCTATTTTGAACCTACGTTATATCAAAACTAGAATTGCACCAACATTGGAATCAAACAAACTTGTGAATTGCCAAATGCTTATATGACTTTTAAGTATCACCTTAAGAAAAGAAAACCCAGTTATAAAACTACTCAAAAAAGGATAAGATTCTTGTATATCAATCGCAAGATCTTATTGAAACAGAGGACATTCCTACACCATTTTCGTCACTACCTACGTGGCTATGGTACAAAATTTGACAGTGAAATTTTGCAAAGACGTTCATTTCAACAAAGAGATGCTTTATCCTAACAAACAATCAATAGTGGTAAAATCAACAAGGCATATCTTCCTAAACCAATAATCACCTATTGAGTTTATCCTTTGGAACTTTCAACAACTTTGAAATAATCACATGCCAGTTTGGACTAGAGCCCAACATGAACATGAACAACCTAGAAAACAACAACAAATGGAGGAAGAAGATAATCTTGTATTCCACACTTTTGGATTTTACCGCTGTTGACGAAGAAGCAGTCAATAGCACCATTAGAGACCTTGAGCAAGATTTCAAATTTGATAGGCTAATGGAAAAATTGTTGGCAAAACAAAAAAAATATCTCTTGATGTTGGCAAAATCTGGAGCTAAACTACCACAAGACTTTAACATAGAAATCTTGAAACAAGACGTGGAGGCAAGTAACACCCAAAACATGGATGAGCCAAATAATGAAGATGTGAACAAAGAAAGCATTGAAGAA
Organism: Cryptomeria japonica; assembly: GCF_030272615.1. Lineage (NCBI taxonomy): Eukaryota > Viridiplantae > Streptophyta > Pinopsida > Cupressales > Cupressaceae > Cryptomeria > Cryptomeria japonica. The sequence continues at coordinate 205,651,384 of NC_081411.1, read as the reverse complement.
ACAAGGAAAGAAAGGGATGACAAAAGAAAAGAGTGTAGTGATAAGAGAACTCATGAAGAAACAAGGAGAAACTATGTGGATAATCCATTGTCAAACCTTACTCAACAAATACAAACTCTACAACAACAGATACAAGACATGCAAAATGGGACAAGCACTAAGAAGTATTCATTAGAAGATATATGCCCATATCCGTTCGATAAAAATATGAATATGATACCATTTTCGTAACATTGCGAGATTCCTAAATATGACAAATACGATGGAAAATATGATCCTCAAGATCACATTAGGGAGTTTTGTACTATGAGCATGGAATTCACTCATGATGAAACTTACCTTATGCATCTTTTTCCTAAGAGTTTAAATGGATAATCAATGGAGTGGTATTCAAGATTACCATCCAGAATCAAATCCTTTGAAGAACTTGTGAATAGCTTTATTTCACAATACTCCTACAATATAAGGAATGAAATAACAATGCTGGATCTTTGCAATGTTAAACAAAATAATGGTGAATCCTTTATGATTTTCTTACAACAATGGAAATGCATGTTTAATAGGTATCCTTGAGATATACCTGATCAAGAAAAAATGGGCATATTCATTGATAATCATATCAGTGAAATGAGTTATCGACTAAGGATGCAATGTCCTCTCTCTTTTGCCAAAATGATCGAGAATGGTCTGAAAATAGAGAACGCAATGGTAAAGAAAGGATAGCTAAAAATTTACAATAATTCATACAACAACAACAACAATAACAACAACAACAACAACAACAACAACAACAACAACAATGACAAACCCAAGTTCTAGTCAAAGAATATGAATGCTAGCAATGAAGGGAATGACGAAAATAGTACTACAAAACAACAACCAATTTTTAATCTATCAAGTCAAAACCCAAGCAATAACAATCCAAAAAACCATAAAGACAAGTCCTTTTTCTCCAATACTCGGAGGAAATTCACAAACATTGGAGAATCTTTGGAATCAACTCTAAAAACTCTTCTTGCCAACAAATTGATTGTTTTACCAGAAGCAAGAAGTTATGAACCGCTAGTCAAGCCCAATTGGTGGAATGACAATCATTTTTGCAATTATCATCGGAATAAAGGATACCTAACAAATGATTATCAGAGATTGAAGCACCTTATCCAAGATCTAATTGATAATGGAACCATCACAGTGGATAGCCATAAGATAAACAAATCACAATTGGCTTTCAAAACTCCACTTCTGAATTATGACAAAGGTGAATCATCCCAATTAAAAGATGAAAAAGGAAAAGACAAAGTGAATTACACTTATACATACGATGATGTGGTAAATGTGATCATTATTAATGAAAATCCATCTTCAAAACCAATCAATGTTATCATGAGAAGCAAAGAAAATGTTACCTTTCTAGGTAGAGCAAAACATTCAACATCCACATCACAACAATACAATTTAGTAGAGCAATTACAAAGAATACCCAGTCAAATATCAATTCTGGAACTTCTCTAGGTTTCACCTATGCATAAGGAAATTTTGGAGAAATCTTTAGTGGAAACAACAGTTTCAAAAGACTTGGATGTAGATCAATTCCAAAACATGGTAGGACACCTTGTAGCTCCTCATTGCTTATCATTTTCTGAAAATGATGACGCATCCTTACAACATCCTCACAATGCTCCCTTACATGTTGAAGTCTCCATTAATAAAACTCATGTTAAATGTGTGCTCATAGATGGAGGAGCTGGCTTAAACATTTGTGCATTAAGTTTGATAAAAGCTTTGGGATATTCAGAAAATGTAGTAAACTCGAAAAAGAAAATAACCATCAAGGCTTATGATGAAGCAGAATGTTCTTCTAAAGGAATTGTTGTGCTACCAATAAGGATAGGACCTATGGAAAGGGATACATTGTGTCAAGTTTTAGATTTGAACCTCTCTTACAAAATTCTTCTAGGGAGACCATGGATTGACAAGGTGCAAGTAGTTCCTTCTACATATCATCAATGTGTGAAATTTCCTCATGAAGGAAAAGAAATCACTATAATTGCAGATTCCAGTTAATATTGGAATAATTTGAAGCCAACACAACATACAAGAGTTCCACATAATAGAGAGTCAACATATCCTACCAAATAAATTCAAGCAAAGTTATGGGAAAATTTTAATGAAAAGCTCAAATTAAATGATGAAGGAATGGGAAAGTATTCTTTGCAAAATTTTCCACTTTCTCCTAAGTCATATGGAAAGCCTACAAATACTCAATCAAAGACGTCAGGAAAATCAAAACATATGTTTAAAGGAACTTTTGTTAGTGCTTGAACTCTTGAAGAGGAAAATGAAGACAAAGAAATTCTTGGTTCGTTGTACAAGGATGAAGATAAAACTATAGCAATAACAACATAAGTCAATATTCCCATAAAAAAATATGGCAAAGGATATGAAATCATGCAAAAGATGGGATATGAAGGAAAAGGACCAATTGGTAAGCAACATCAAGGTATTTCAGAACCTATTTCTCCACACTCACAATCCACAAAAGATAAATCTAGGTTGGGATATCTAAAATTAAAGCAAAAGCAACATAATCATCAACAGCAAAACTGAAGAAAGAAATCAGTTTCTAAAGAAGAAAATTGGCAAGAAAAGATACATCAAGCGATCGAAACAGTAACCAATAAACAAAAGAAGCAAGAAGAACATGAAAAGAAAGAAGAGGAGATTACCATCAAAGGTGAAGAAAAATCTTGTCAAACAAATGCAAAATCTGAACAAGATATTCCAGAAGCAGTAAAAATAGAGACGACAGAAATCAGAGAACTTTTTGCACCATATGATATTCTAGTATGGTATAGTGGAGTAATCTTAGATCAAGATTCGGAAACAGATTCCAATGAGTATGAATGGGGTCCAGATGTCTTATCTACTACATCAAGTAAGGAACATAATGAAGATCAAACAACTATCATGAAAGAAGACTTGTCTATTGCAGAACAAAAGATGAAGTTAGAAAGAAGGCAAGAAACACTTAGAATTCAAAGAAAAGAGGCATATGCAAAAAGGAAAGGAAATGACAAAGACAAAGAAGTAATGCCACAAGAAGTACAAACAAGGATAGATCAAGTATCTGAAAATACAAGATTTTCATCAAAATAGGAACAAGATGTATCCAAATGTGGTAGAACCCTAGAAGAACTAAGAGATAGTCAAGTTGGATTGACTATTAGTCTAGAAGAAGTTGAGTTTGAAAGGAGACAAAATCTATTAAAAGAATCCTCTTTATCAGGTGCACAAATATGTCAAATTCTAAATGCAAATGAGGTCAATCAAGAAGGGATTTGCAGTATTAAAGATGTGCATGTGGATATAATCCATTCATTTAAGGGACAAACGTTAGTTGAAGAACCACTTGAGTGTAAACTAGACAATGCTAATATTAATTTTGTCAAGACTACTTCAGAAATGCTTGAGAAAGACAATTCTCAAAAACATTTAATCTATGATAGTAACTATTATACGCCAAGCTATGATCATTATGTCATGAATGTTGAAACACCTAATGATGAGAGTGATTACAATTTACCCCTTCTTCATCCTGAATTAATTGATTGGGATAATTTAGATAACCTTGAACTGAATATCTTTTCCAATTATCATGACTTAGTCGTGTGCCTTAACATTGTTGAACCCATCCCACCTAAGATATCTTCCATTGCAGAATCAAGTGATGTTTCTCATAGTCAGGAAAATGCCAAACTTTCCAGTCGCATAAACAAAATAAAACAAGGAAAGAGACCTATTGTTGAAAACCATTTCATGGCAACATTAGATCAATCAAAAGAGAAAACAAAGGACGTATCTGATGGTGGAAAAATTCTTGAGGTGCCAAAAGACGGAAGGTTTGACATTCTTCCTACATATTTTCAAGAGAGATTTGCTATCCTGATAGAACCAACAAAAGTAGTAAACACTGGAACATCAAAGGATCCTAAAATACTTCATTTTGTTACCTCATTGTCAGAAAAAGAGAGGAAAGAATACATGGAGTTCTTTATGCAAAGATGAGTAAATTTTTCTTGGTCTTATGCAGATATGCCAGGACTTAATCCTAATCTTATCATGCATCATCTTAATGTGGATTTAAAAACAAAACCTATTAAGTAGAAGCTAAGAAAGATGCATCCACACATTTCTCTTCTTGTAAAAATTGAGCTGAAGAAACTATTAGAAGTAGGTTTCATAAGACCAATTGCTTATCTAGAATGGGTTTCAAGTATTGTACAAGTATCAAAGCTAGATAAGAGCATAAGGGTTTGTATAGATTTTAGAGATCTAAATAAAGCATGTCCAAAAGATGATTTCCCGCTACCAAACATCGATATCATAGTGGACTTATCAGCAAGACATGAGATGTTTTCAGTAATGGATGGCTTCTCAGGATATAATCAAATAAGAATTGCACCTGAAGATCAAGAGAAGACAACTTTCACCTATGTATGGGGAACATATTGCTGGAATGTTATGCCATTTGGGATTAAGAATGCAGGAGCGAATTATCAAAGGGATATGATGACAATTTTCCATGATATGATGCACAAATTTATGGAAGATTATTTCGATGACATACTTGCAAAATCTCATATAATACAAGAACATTTGAACATTTTAAGCAAGATTTTTGACAGGCTAGAAATATATCAATTGAGATTAAATCCAAAGAAATGAGCATTTGGGGTGATCTCGAGAAAGCTCCTTTGGTACATTATATTAGCTCATGGCATTGAAGTAGATCCTGAAAAAGTCAAAGCTATCATGGAGATGGAGTCACCTAAGAACATAAGTCAATTGTGATCTTTACAAGGAAGATTGCAATCAATCAGGAGATTTCTTTCTCAGTTAGTGGATAGATGTCTTCCATTCACCCATCTTCTACATAAAAATGTTTCATTCAAATGGGATCTAAAATGTGAAGAAGCTTTCTTGCAAATAAAATAATATCTTATGAGTCCTCCAATACTGATATCACCAACCAAAGGGAAACCATTGTTACTCTATGTCTCCGCAACAAGTGTATCATTAGGTGCTCTCCTAGCTCAACATGATGATGAAGGAAAAGAAAGAGCAATTTATTATATCAGTAGAACACTTGTTGGCTACGAATTAAATTATTCCTGAATTGAAAAGATATGTCTAGCAGTTATATTTGCAACTTAGAACCTACGACATTATATGTTGATTCATTCTGTCAAACTAATAGCAAAGATAGATCCTCTCAAATATCTGTTGAGAAAGTCAACATTGACAGGGAGACTAGCCAAATGGGTTATGATACTGAGTGAATTTGACATAGAATATGTTGACCAGAAAGCTATCAAGGGACAAGTCATCGCTGATCAATTGGCTGATGCACCTTTACAAAATGACATGCCTTTGCACATCGAATTTCTTGATGCAGATATCTTAACAGTAAGTACAAACTTTTGGGAATTGTACTTTGATGGTTCTTATACCCAATATGGATCAGGCGCAGGAATCTTTTTTATCACACCTCAAGGACACACAATTTTGAAATCATATAGACTACAATTTCCATGCACCAATAATACTGCAGAGTATGAAGCATTGGCTATAGGGCTTAAAATGGCCATTGAGTGGAACGTCAAAGAACTACATGTCTATGGTGATTCACAAGTTATCATAAACCAAATAAATGATGAATATCAAACAAAGGATGATAAGATTTTTCCATACAAACAGTTGGTGGAGGAGTTTAAAGAACACTTTAAAGAAATATCATTCACCTAGATTCCAAGAAACGAGAATAAAGAAGCAAATGCAATGGCTACAATAGAATCTCTCTTTCAAAATAAGGAGAATAAACAACATTACGAATTTCTCATGGAAGATATCTTAACCCCTACCATTCAATCCCAACATACCTATCAAATTTGCCATATATTAGGGACCGATCAATCCTTATATGGTCAAACTTATCAGTATTTAAAAGATCATATCCTTCCTCTTGAATTATCTCATAATAAGAGAAGAAACTTTATCCGTCAGTCCTCTTGCTATACTATTATTGTTGATATCCTATATAGGCATGGTCTAGATGGTATGTTGTTGCGATGTCTTGAAAAGGATGAATCTGAGAGAATTCTTAATGACATTCATGCGAGTATTTGTGGTACACACTCAAGTGGTTTAGCATTGGCTAAGAAACTTATTCGTATGGGTTACTTTTGGCCTACTATGGAAAGAGATTCTTTCACATATGCTAGAAAATGCAAATAATGTCAGATCCATGGAAATCTCATTCATGCGCTAGTGCAAGAGTTATATCCTATGACATGATCATGGCCATTTTCACAATGGGGCCTTGATTTTGTAGGAAAGATCAATCCCTCATTTTCTAGTGGATATAAGTTTATTCTGATTGCTACTGAATATTTTACTAAGTGGATTGAAGCAGTGCCTTTAACAACAGTGATAGGAAAACAAATATCATCATTCATCTTAAATTATATAATCTATCGCTATGGAGTTCCTATGACCATTATGACTGATAATGGAAGACCATTCTCACTGATAATGGAAGACCATTCAAATAATAAAGATGTGAAAGAGCTATGTGAACAGTTTCATATCCAACATAGGTTCTCTACTCCATATTATCCACAAGGTAATGGTCAAGTTGAGCCATCAAACAAAACTATCTTGAAAATCTTGAAGGAAATAGTAAATGAAGCTGGAAAAGATTAGCACATTTAGCTAAATCCTGCTCTTTGGGCATATCAAACTAGTGTCCGCACTCCAATAGGGTAAAATCCATATTGTTTGGTCTATGGATTAGAAGCCATATTACCTATAGAAGTAGAGATACCTTCTCTATGAGTATCCTTGCACGGTCTTATACTAGAAGAAGAACAATGAGTCTCTCGACTCCAAGAACTAGAACTGATTCAGGAACGTCACCAAAATGCAAAAGAACATTTGAAAGTATACCAACAAAGAATGGAAAGAAGCTATAACCACAGAGTCAAGCCATGTATTTTCCAGATTGGAGATATAGTTCTAAGAGAAAATCCAAGAAATTAGCAAGATCGAGAAAAGAAGGGAAAATTTGAACAGAATTGGCTAGGACCTTTTGTCATAGTAGCAACCTATGGATCAGGAGCATACAAGTTATCTACCCCTAAAGGTGATTGGTTTGATGAACCTATCAATTCTATCCATCTCAAGAAATTCTATGCTTGACATATAAAGTTCTGAAAAAAAAAAAAAAAAGCATATAAAGTTCTGAAAAAAAATAAACAAAAAGCATATAAAGTCCTAAAAAAAATGCAATAAATTTAGATGGTGAAAACCTGGTAAACAGGCACTATCTAAAAAGTGAGTTCCTCCATCTATGAGATCACTTTGCGCACCTATCCACTCCATCCTATCGCATCTATCGCTTCCATCTATCTTAGTTTATCCATTTTTTCTTTCGCATCCATTTGCTCTGAACCATTTAGCAAGAAATATGCAGCTTACCAACAATTATCAATCTTTGACATACTTGTCATAGTCACTGTCTTAGATTTTATCAAAATCAATCATATCTGCATTTTTATCCCGCCATGGTTTGGATCTTGATCAATTCAAATATCCATAATAAATTTTTGTTTCCAATGGGGGCAAAAACCTAATTCCTTTTGCTAAGGTGATCTTTTGAATCTTTGAAAAATACCAAAACAATCAAAAAACTTAGAAAAACCAAAAACACCTAGGATTTTGAAACAGATAACGAGCAAACAAAGCAATGAAAATCAAGGTATTTTATCAACAACTGAATCATGAAACTCAAAAACTGAAGAATCAATCAGCAAGTAATAATAGATTATTAAAGATCATTCATCAAAGATGATTATATCAGTTAATGACCATAAGAACATGTGAATGACTTGCAAGATTCAGTGCTTATATCTTGATTTTATTGTTAATCATGTACTCTATGCAACTCAAGGATGTCCATGACTAGAGAAGCTATGATGTGGCATGATTATTTTCTTTGATTGTTGTTTGTGGTTTATCTCTTACTATGATATGTACTTGTCTCAGGATATGATCGGCAAAAGATTAAGGAGGACGTTCCAAGTCATGCATGAAAGGGGATAATCCTTGTTTGTTCTGCAAGCAATACTCAGGTCAAACTTGATCCATTATATCAAGTTGCTTGTATTAACTTGCTATATCAAAATCCATGTAAGGAATACTCAGGTCATCTTGAATCATTATGTCAAGTTGCTTGTATTTTCTTACAATATTTTAAAGCTCAATGATGAAATCAAAGCACTATTACAAGATAGCATATGAAGAATGGCAGTACAATTTTTAGTTAGATCATTTCATTAGCTCATTATTCATCTGCATTATAAGCATTCATTGTCAGTTGCATTATAATCATTTCATTTCATTAACATATCAACAGTCATAAATAAAGATTGAGTATATTGGGACAAACAAAAACAATTTGCATTTAAATCATTATAGGTGCATACATTTTTAGAATCATTTTAATCATCATTCATTTCATTTAGTTGCATTTTATCATTGCATTAGTTTGCATTCAATTAAGTGCATTTTTATTTTATCATATAGTGTATCATCATTATAGTTTGCATTATCATTCCATTAATGATCATTTAGTTGCATCTTTGCACTTAGATTCATAAATCATTTTAAACAGTACATATAAAAATACAAAAAACATTTCATATAGATCATTTCCATCATCATTAAAAGAAAATCAATCATTCATTTGCATTTGCATCTAAGATCATCAAAATCAAAAAAAAAAAAACATATAATCATTGCATCCATATCATCATCAAATAGAATAACATGCATAAATATCATTATCCATCTAATCACCGCATCCATATAATCAATACATCCATATAAAGCATCATCATCAAATAGAATATGTGTAGGGGAAAAAGAGAGACTAGGTTAACATGTCCTAATCCTACCTTTTGACACACATTGCGGAATACGAAAGAGCCTAGAGGTATCGCACAATTGGCTACTTCTTTTTGTGAAAGAGAGAGCCATGGGCTACCTATTAGGGTTTCTATTCCTTTGTTGTAATTGAAAGATAAAATGATGCAAGTTCAATCCCTAACCCCAAAGTGCAAGTATGAACTAATAACAAGATTGCAGAATTGAACTTAAACTATGGAAAGCTGTAAATACAAAGATAAGACAAGAATGTAAATGCGTACCTAGAGTCAAAATCTGAGTGGAAATGTTCGAGACGGGGGCGCGGGCACCACTGTCCTGATTCTGCCTCTGAAACTGCCCCGAAACTGTTGTTTTGCAACCTGGAAAACTGCCGGAAATGCCAAAAATTGCTGTCTGTCAGGAGGACCAGGGTGCCCAGCGCCCCTGTCCCAGGGACCAGGGCACCTAGCACCCCTATCCTGGCAGGACCAGCGCACCCCACACTCTTGTCCTGGTCTTCTACTCTGAAACTTGGTGTAGGGTTCGGTCTCTGTCTGTTTCTTTCGGATCTACAACTTGCGGCATCGTCTGAATCCTGAAATCTGCACTTATGTCTGAAAAGGTGTTTTGGGTGGCTATATAGGGTTTTGCCTTAGTCAAACCCCCACTTTGGTGATTTCCACCTCCATGAATAGCCAAGTTGTATTGTAAAAGTAATGTGTGTGCAGACCTTGTGTGTGTACAAGATCTAAAATGCAAGTAAGCAAACTAGAGCAACCTAGAAAGTAAACCCTAATTGCTTGTAAATGACAATGTAAATGCTCCAAATCAAGATGCAAAATGATCTAAAGCATGAATGCAAGTGACATAATGAAGCTTATGCAAAGACATGAAAACAACATGAAATCATACCCAACCCCAAGGGAGGGGTACAAGCCAATCTTCAGTCGGTGATCCCTTATTGCTCTTCAATGCCTTCAAAGCCCTAAGTGGATGAATGAATTTGATGAATGCTTGGAGGATGAATTTTGAATGTTGCTGAAGTCTTCAAAGATCTTCTCTTTCGCTGCATATGAGGTTCCTAAAAACAAAATTTGGATCCCTTCAAATGAAGAAAGAGAGCTCTTATGTATGAAACCCTAGGTCTTAATTCCAATTTTTGGCCGACCTAGAGATTGAATATCCCACCAATTTCTTGGGGTTAAGCTTTATTTTATGATTGGATCGCGCTCCTAAAATTTTGGGAAAAATGTCCGGGACCGTGTGCACTCCAGGCACCACGGTCCCGACAACTTTTCACCAAATTTTTAGGGCTGTCGGATATGATGATTTTAGAGCGAATCCCGAAGTTACAGGTGATTTCGAGATGTTTTTGACCCCCGAAATCAAGCCCCCAAGCTCAGAATAGGGCCTAATTAGGGTTTTTGATTAAGTGATGTATTGGAGGAATAAAATGAAAGGGGCATGCTTTAATGAAAGGGCCCAACTTTATGACGTGGAAGATGATGAAATAGAACCTTTAGACCTAATTAATTTGATTAATTAAGTGCTAAAGGGGAAATGCAATGCAAAATGCAACTGCGCCAAGGCGGGTGCTAAACTAGGTGTGAAATTGTACTGCTTTAGCAAGTGCGTACAATTTATGACGTTACATTTAGCCCCCACTTTAGCGGTCATATGAGTACTACGTGCATATGCAAGCTAAAGTACAGGAAAGTAAACATTATTTGAAAAAGGATATATCCATAAGTCCATCGAACGAAGCCCCCAGCGGTATCTGCAGTACACAGTTAGGAACCGCACCCTATAAAACACATGTTAGATCACAAAATCACCTAATGCTTACTAAGGAAAGTGATGAAATTTGTGAGTAGCTATATGCCCCCCCTGTTTCGGCTTGCTTATTAGGGAGGTGAAATAGGGTAGCATATTTACTTATAACAAATTGTGTGAGTGATTATTGATGAGAGATGTTCACTAAGAAGGCTTCATCAGAGCACATTTTGGAACATCCAGGGAGTAAGGGAATGAAAATATGATTCCTACGCAACAAACGGTTCGAAAATCGCATCTCCCAAACTCAAGTTATGATGAAATGAAGGATAGAGGAAAATTAGGGTTTTGAAAGTAAAGGTAAAGGAATGAAAGTATATACCTTGAGAGTGACTATTGCTTTTGTCACTTTGTTGATTTTTTATTATTGTTCATTGCAGCGGAGCCCACATATCCATCATCATGCCTTCACGACGACCGGAGCATCCCATGAGGATTGAGATCATGCGACAGGCTGTGATCGACGACGAGACACTTGACGAGGTGAGTTGACTGAACTTTGACTTTGACTTTTTGCATTTTTGTTGACTTTGATATTCTGTGATCGAAAGCGGGCCCTGGAATCTGACCCTGGGCCCCACCAAGGGCGCCTTGGTCCCATCAGGGTGCCATGGTCCCCTCAGGGTGCCATGGTCCCTGTGGGGCGCCATGGTCCCCTCAAGGCACCATAGTCCCTGTGGGGCGCCATGGTCCCCTCAGGGCACCATGGTCCCAATCAGGACATGGCAGGGGTGAACTTTCAATGCTTGTTAGTTTGTGTATTTGGCATAGATGATTTTGATAATTGATTACTGATTACACTGGTGTTTTTGTAATGCAGGGTCTCCCGTACATGAGAGAGCACACGGCGGGGCAGATTCTTCGCAATTTGCGAGATCAGATTCCCTGACTGACTCAGGCAAAGAGAGACACATTGTCTATAGTAGGTTTTTGGTCTATGATTCTTATGCCGGCCATTCGATTTCATCCCGCAATGCTGATGGCACTCATGGAGCGATGGGATCCCGACACATGCACATTCTAGCTTCTAGTAGGGGAGATGACGGTGACACTTGAGGATGTGTACCACATTCTTTGCCTACCGATCAGAGGAGCTACCGTGACATATGCGACCGATCGGCCAGCAGAGGATCATCAGAGGGAGCAGGTGTACTGCATCGGGAGAGTCATGCCGAGTGAGACGAGAGGTCGCATCATGGTCAGCTGGCTCTTACATCCTACAGGAGAGGTTCCCCTCATGAGACATCTTATGATAGCTATCATTGCACTAGTTGTCTGCCCTAATGGGCAAGGTACACACATGCATGGGGGTCTCACATGGTGCATTAGGGCTATGGAGAGACATAGGAGAGTATACGCCTAGGGTCGGAGTATGCTTGCACATCTCTATCACGACCTCGAGGAGTATGTTTTTGGACAGGGTTGCAGCTTGATGACATGCACACTGTAATGCCCATACCCTAGTCGGACTTTTAAAACCCGTTTAACCTTGATTGACTTCCTATGTGACATTCTTGAATGGTAGATTAACCGATATGCAATGTGTAGTTTAGATAATATAAATAAATTGTGCATACTTATTATTGTGCTTTTGTATTGATTTTTGTGTAAATGTAGTTGTTTCCTAACCCTTGAGATAAATCTTGAGCTAACGCCTTCATTGAATATGTATTTGTATATGCATGCTTGTATGAATTCATAAGTGCAAGAGATTGCAGTTTCAACACCGCTTAGGGCAAGGTTCATCTCCTTTGGAATTTGCAAGGTTGAGTATGCTCTTTCATCTTTTGAATTCGGATTTAGTGGTCATATAACTCTTGTCTTTCCTTAGCCATGGTTAGGTGAGCATCGTGTGTGGATTCGTGGGGCTTGCCTTTCATTGGGATGCATGTCGAGAGATTTGGAGGACTTCCTCGATTTGTGTGCCTTGCGCGAGGCAAGTGAGGTTTGTTATCCTAAGTATTAAATTTAAAATTATGATTAAACGTACACATTAGAGATATAGAAATTTAAATAGGTAGTTTCTTTTATATGATTAATCAGTAATTAAAGAGATTTGCTTTAAATTATTATTGTAGCTAGCTTAAGGTATTTAACTGGGGTTAGTGTGCTCATTTGCGCATTTGTAACATTTATGCATTTGTAGTTGAGGAATTTGAATGAACAAGACCCTTGCATTAGATTAGTCATTTATTTAAAAATGTCGCTTTATTATGTTATAGCGAGTTAATTTAATAGCTAATTTTAAAATAACGAATTTATTGAGTTATACGTTTTAGAAAGGAAAAAAAAAAATTTAAATTCGTTTGGGAGATAGAAATAAATTACTCATTTTCGCATTTTGGAAGAAAAAAGGGGTAAATTATTATTATTAAACGAGATTATTTCCTTTTTACTTGTAAAGTCGATAAAGTATAAAAGTTTGATTTTTAGAAAATTAAATTAATCAAAACGCCTTACCCTGTCAACAGTTCCAAAATATGAATGTAGAACTAAATCGATATTGAGAAAATAAAAAATTTAAAAAGAAATAGAAGCATTATAATTTTAGTAAGGAAAAAAAATGAGATGCATTAAATAAGGTAAGTGAATGACTTCCATTTCATTTTTCATTCATTTTACTTCAAAAATAAATGCCTAATTTCGAAATTAAAAATTAGGGCAAAGTTAGGGTTTTTTCTTTTTAACCTAGTTTTGGAGACATTTTGGGGGTTCTTGGCTTGGGAGTTTTTTTTTGGAAGAAAAATGGGGGATTTGCAATGGAGCAGCAGTTTGGGGAAAACTCTTCATCAAGAATCATGCCCGGAATTGCACTATGAGGTAGGATTTGAATATACCTTTCTACTTCTTGTTAAAAAAAAAAAGAGAGAGAAAATTTTACTCATGAATGTGTTTTCTATGAAGAATAGTTGCAGTTGTTTCTTCAAGCTTGGTTGATTTAGAATGAAGTTTGATTTTGTGTTTCAGCTTGATGAGAAAATATAGTTTCTCATAATGGAGTTTATTTTTTTTAGGAAAAATCTGATAAAAAAATGGGTGTAGTGTTTTTACATTCCTTTTTGTCAATCATTTTGGTTTATTTCAAAATTTGTAACAAAAAAAAAAGAAGAAGAGATGGCTGTGACTGGATTGCTTTCAAAAAGAGGGTTTGCTGGAAAATATTGCAAAATAGTGGTTCCAAACTGTGTGTTTGATTACATATATATTGTTTCCTTTTAAAAAAATATATATATATATGAAAATATATATTATTTAGCAAATTTGGACTGCATGCTGGCAGATTAAACTGGGTCTGGGATTTGTTGTTTTTACCAGAAGTTGTTGTTAAAAAATGAAATAAAACATCTGTTAAAAACGTAATAAAACGAAATTAAAAAAAAAATATAAAAAAAAATATTTTATGCCTTCCCCCCCCCATCGTTGGGAGGAGGCATTGCTACCATGGTAGCTACTGCTACCAGCTGGTAGCAGCGCTACCAAGGGTAGCGGCCTGCTACCAGTTGGTAGCAGCGCTACCAATGGTAGCGTGGCTACCATGGGGGCCCACGTGGGAGTCCACGTGGGTAACCCCATTTCAACCTTCTTTTTAAAAAAAAAAAATTAATTTAATTTAATTTCATTTTTATTTATTGCTTTAAAATATGAAAAAACAAAAGGTCAAAAAAAAACATTAAAATAAGTTATTGTTATGGCAGCAATGAAGATAAATAATAAAATAATGAATTTTCAAATGGGGTTATCAATTATTTAAAATCACTCTGTTGCTTCTTGTTTATTTAATGTAATTAAGTCGAGTATTTATAAGTGGGAAATTAGAATGTGGATATTTAGAAAACCCATATAGTAATACAATTTTGGCTGCACTCTGATCTGTGCAAATGGCATTAATAATTGTTAACTATAAATTATGGCTAGACGTGGGGGTATTTTTTTCTAATTTGGTTAGTAATGATTGGGGTTCCTGTATACTCGTTTATATTTACGCAAAGAATCATAGATCATTGGGGGGGGTGTCTTCTTTCCATTTCAAAGGTCCCTTTTAAAGTATATCCTCCTTGATTTGGGTGCTAGTGTATAGTTCCAGACCAACATGTCAGTGAAGTGTATCTAAGGATTAAATAAAATACCCGAATGAGAAATGCTTGCATTTATGTGAACTTAGTTGGAAAACTTGTAGAGTTGTATTTACTGATTGAAATTGTCATTTGTAGTTGGTTGTGATCGCCAAAAAGGCAAGATTGTAAAGACATGTAAATATGTAACCTTAACTATATATAATACCAAAGGGGTCTTGCAGTTGAGCAGACCCGGAGATGTAGCCCATCCGGGGTGAACTCCGAGATCATATCTGTGTTATGCGATGTTTATAGCGTGCTTTGTTTTATGTTTTAAAATATCCTGAATGGTTGAATTCTTGCATAAGTGTATGGTGAAAATTTAATGAATTCAAATTTAAGTGCATAACATTATTCATATGGATAAATGCAGTTGTTTAAGTTCATAAAACGTTGTGAATTATGAATATGGCAAAGTATTTAAATATTGAAATTAAAGTTGTGGAAAAAAAAGTAATTTGATAATGTTAAATTAAATGGTATTAGTGGAAAGTCTCTTGCTGGAATACTTTATGGGATTAACTTGATATTAAGTATATAAATGGAATGAATATACAAAGGAAACCAAGTTAAAATTTATGTCACAAACTCGTAGATGGAAATCTAGATGATGAACATCATATAAATAACTATCTTCTACCTTATAAAATGAATCACGCCATGTCAGTTATGTTTCGTTACATTGGATAAATTTGTTAAGCTATTTCACGTTTAAATCTTAACAATAATCCTCACCGGATTAATTTGATAATCGTGTGGACTCTATCAAGTATTCATGTTGTATATTGAATGAATGTACTTAGTAATTTATGTTGTAATTATAATCCATAACCCTCACCAGATTACTTTTATAACCGGGTGAACCCAACTAGAAAATCCATATGTTAATCTTTATAAAAGGAGCCCCTCATGTTGCTAAGATTGAACTAGAATGGGACACATCATGTTAATTATGTTCATTATATTGGATATAGTTGTTTGGTCAATTACGCTTAATCTTAACAAATCAACCCTACCGAAATTTAACTTGATAATTGGCGAAACTCAACTAGTCCACCCTAATTATAACTCCAATGAATGAATTTCTTTATGATTGTTAAAGATGAACTGAAAAAGAAGGGATCCAATTAGTTGATGATACATTAAATCTAATTAAAGAATCTCTCTCACATTATATTCATTTAACGGTAAAAAAAAATGATATACAACAAGATAATTGTAATTCAATCCTAGTGGGAGAGCATCTCTTCGAAATTATACTTTAATCTTGAAATGGTAGATATTATCTTGCTAACTATACCTTAAGTTAAAGGATGAACTCTTGTGGCTCAATACATTTTCAACGTAATGATTCTAGCCATCTAGTAGTATTATTTTAAAACTTCAAATGACTCCTATGGCTAATCACATTTTATCTTTCATTTAAGAGCTTCAATTCATTAGTGGGCTACGCATGAAATCAATAAAGGGACCTCACTCTACTAATGTAAGTTTAATCCTTAAGAAACGAATTTCTCTTATCAACCATACTGTTTAATATTTTAAAAGGATATCAAATGTGGGTGAACACTTTGAAATCAAATGAAGGAATCCTCACTTTACTAATCATAGTTTAGCCTTAAATGAATGAATCTCATTAAGCACATTTATAGCATTAAAGGATGATGTCAAGTGTGGATGGTTATTTTAAAACTCTAACGAATGAACTTTGTTATATTTAAAACGCATGAACCCATTTGGAGACCTCCTAATGTAATTATGAATTAAAGTGCAATGAATAAATAACTTCTTAATGGCCTCCTAACCGCCTAAAGTAAATGATCTCTTCCTAAAATTATAAGACGTCAAACCATTGAACACATTTGTAATTAAGATCTATGCATTATCCCGTAATAAAGATATCCAGTTTAAAGGATCTAATGACGCAAGCTGAGTTAGGTGTAAAGTTGTGTAATCGCGTTGGGAAACTCCTTAGGATCGTTTTAGCCTTCCGCTGTGTTTTCTAGATAGAGATAACTTGAGATCACTTCAACCTATCTTAATGTTGTAACTTTTCTTTAACGCTCTTAATTATTATTAATAAAAAAAAAAAAATTTGCACTCTAATTGAGTGTTTTTAACTTAAACCCTTAGGGGTTTCCTGGCGGGGCATTACACACACTTCTGCAGGTGTGGATATTTGAGCACTTTACATGCACCAGGCCTGTCAGCTATCCGATGAGTGCGGCTAGCGAGCAACCTAGGGTATTTGCTTATCCACTTACCAGCGAGTGGAGATTTGGGGATTTACTATATTGGAGAGTGATGGTTGATAGGTTGACAGCTGAGGTGACTGTATGGAGGCCATATCTGCGGATGCACAGATGGGATGGGATGGAGAGACAATTAGCATGTTTACAGAGGAACTGCCTACTGAGAGGGCGATATCCACATATCATAGTCCCATTCTACTTTGACCCAGTATGGAGGCAGTTTGGGCTAGAGCAGTGTGTTCCAGCTGATGTACCCATCTACACTCGACACTCACGAGTCCTTCCCAGACCCAGAGTAGTAGCGAGACCGACGATAGATGATATCGAGATCACAGATATAGAGGGGTCCGACCAGGATGTGGTCATTGATTATGCCATAGATCCCAGAGCACAGCGTAGGTATCTTTCCTGGTTTGTGAGGACATATCTGGGGCCTATCTTTCCACCAGATCACCTGACAGGCCATCTAGGTCCATGGAGGCATGGAGACCGAGATGAGGATCAAGGATCCAGATCGGAGGAGCCAGAGGAGGGAGAGGGTCATGAGGAGGTAGGAGGTCCTGATCCGCCTATAGGAGATCAGCCTAGTGCCAAGGAGGAGGAGGAAGTAGAGGAGGATGACACAAATAGAGATGATGATGAGGAGGACGAGGATGATGAGGAGGACGAGGATAGAGATGATGAGGAGGAGTCAGATGCTGCTCCTCACTATTCAGGATATGATACCATAGCCTTAGATCCTCCCGTTATTCCCCAAAAGGGGGAACATGAGGTGATACGGAGACCTGTACCCATCGTGCACAGATCATTCGAGCATGGGGAGCCTAGTAGTTCCCAGTCACAGATGCTACCATATCACGATCCCTACTGGCATGAGGGAGATCCAGGTATAGTAGGTGTATATTGATTGATTAATGTTTTGATGATATAAAATGGTACTAACACAAAATCTATTCTACTGCTACAGCTAATGTGCAAGAGTGGCGTTCCTTGATCTAGCAAGCAGTGAAAGATATCTCCATGATGGCGCAGATCCCTAGTTCCTCACAGGTTGCTTATAGACCTCAAGGGAACGCGGGTCAGCATGATGATTTGTTTTCCCCATTTCGAGTATAGGTAGAGATATGGAGGGAGAGAGAGCGAGCTCTATCAGAGGACCTTCAGCGGGCACAGCGTGATCTAGCAGCAGCTCAGGCCGAGGCTACCTCGTATTGCGTGATCCTTATGGATAGGGATCGTAGGAGTTCCTCTCGGAGTCAGTCATGATCTATATCACGCTATACACCTATGGGTCCACCTGCACGGCTGGATCAGGAGGGAACATCTAGTCGTCACTCTCTAGCCACCAGCCCTAGAGATAGGAGATGATCTTATGATGTAGGGTAGGACACATTTTGGATATATAGTGACCTACCTTTGTATATTGATCCACACACACACATATATATATATATATACATGCTTCTTTGTCTCAAACGTGTCGTCTTTAATGCCTAAACAATGTATATTTTGCTTTGATTAAAGCTAACACATTTGGTAGATTTACATGTATGTTCTGAATTTAATTTCCATGTGATTGATTTCTCAATGCTCCATGATTAAATTGATACATGTGTGACTTAATTAAAATATTTGATCAAGTACTACATTGATGATAGGGAAGAAATATGTGTTAAGCCTAAGAATCATATAACTAATGTGATTAAATTTGAATTTAAACACAACATGACACAATTCAACTTAACACATAAAGACATTGTATAATATGCCAACATAATGAAAAATGTAAATCTTTTGCAATTTACATAAATGAATTCAAGACAAACCATAAAGTAAAGAAACACACTTGTCAGGAACGAAGCAATATAGATTAAACAAAACATCATTTAATTCTATTTGCTCCAACAAAGATATGCTAACATATTATCCAATTTTGAAGAAGTGAGAAAGGAAATAGATGAATGATAAGGAATGAGGAATTAAGCATAGTACCTACACAAGTGCATAGCATTTATAGGGTCTTTAAGAGGCGTACCGTCTACATCCGCTATTTTGTAAGCACCTGATCCATAATCTTCAACAACAATATACGGTCCAAGCCAATTAGGACTAAATTTTCCCTTTTCTTCAGGTAAGGCATTCACATTGCGCTGATTCCCATAGAGGACTAAGTCACCTACTGAGAAGGAACGTTGAATAACCTTATCATTATAGCTTCGTTGTAGAGTTTTGTGATATGCTTGAATATGCTCAAGAGCATTTATACGTTTTTCATCAAGCATCTCAAGTTGTTGAAGTCTTTGTTCTCTATAAGAGTCATCATCTACTATACCTTTGAGAGAAACTCTAAGTGATGGAATCTCTAATTCTAAAGGCATAATAGCATCGGCACCATAAACAAGATTATAAGGGGTAGTGCCTGTAGAAATTCGTACACTCGTTCGGTAGGCCCAAAGAGCATAGATTAGCTGAGTACTCCAATCCTTACCATGCTTATTCACGGTTTTGCGAAGGATTTGTTCAATTATTTTATTGGATGATTCGGCTTGACCATTTGATTGAGGATAGTATGGTGTAGAAAATCGATGTTTGATATGATATTTCTCGAGGAATTTCTTCACGTCTTTGTTTTTAAATGATGTCCCATTATCTGAGATTATAGTGGAAGGTATCCCGAATCGAGAAATAATGTTTTCTAGAAGAAATCGACAAATCACTTCAGCAGTAGTAGAGCAAAGAGGAACAGCTTCTACCCACTTTGTAAAGTAATTTGTTGCGGTTATAATGAAAGTATGTCCTTGAGATGAAGGAGGAGAGATTTTACCGATGAGATCCAACCCCCATGCAGAGAAAGGCCAAGAGGCTACCTGAGAACGGAGTTCTTGGGCAGGAGCATGAATCAAATTATTATGTTGTTGACCTTGATGACATTTCTTAACAAATGAAAAAGAATCCTGCTGCATAGTCTGCCAATAATATCCCATACGAAGCAATCTTTGAACCAAGGATTTGCCTCCAAAATGCCCCCCACAGGCACCTGAATGCGCCTCTTCAAGAGAAATAGGGATTTCCGATTTGTTAAGACAGCGAAGGAGAATACCATTATAACCCCTTCGATAAAGAACATTAGAAAGAATAATATATCTAGCAGACAACTTGCGAACTCTAGCCCTGGTGTTCCTATTGGCGGAATCAGGAAAAGTACCATCGGTCAAGTATCTTACGATATACGAGTACCATTCATCTGAGTCTATAAAGTCGCAACATGTCACCAGGCTGGAATCATCTACAATAGCTGGAGAAATAAGGTTGTGAATAACAAATTTAAGATCAACCACAGGGTCCTCTAAAGATACAAGAGAAGCCACACATGCCATTGCGTCCGCATGTCGATTATCTTTTCGAGGAATAGGTTCCATGGTGTAAGAATCAAAATTTTGTAACAAAGAGATAGCCAGGTCTTTATATTGTGATAATTTGTCTTGTTTTGCTTGATACAATCCTATTACTTGTCTTATAATCAGTTGAGAATCTCCAAAAATATGTATGTGTTTTATATTCAAAGCCAAGGCTGCCTTTATTCCTACTATAAGAGCCTCATACTCAGCAATGTTATTGGTACATAGGAAATTGAGATGATAAGATAAGGGAATGGACTTCTTTGTAGGAGAAATCAGAACAACACCTGCCCTCGATCCCATATGACACTTAGAGCCATCAAAGTATAACTCCCAAGTTTCATCTTTCTCTATACAAAGGATGAAGTCATCAAGAAAAGACTCAGGATTAGGGAAGGAGAAAGGTGAAGGGGCCTCAACCAAGTGATCGGTCAATGCTTGCCCTCTAATTGCTCTTTGTGAAACAAATTTAAGGTCAAATTTGGTTAACATCATAACCCACTTAGCTAGGCGCCCTGATAAATCAGTTTTAGAGAAAAGATGCTTCAAAGGATCAAACTTTACCATGACGTGGACTTCTGAATTTAAAAGATAATGTCTCAATTTCTGAGTCGTAAACACCAAGGCAAAGCATTGTCTTTCTATCGTAGAATATCGGGTCTCATAATCGAGTAAGGTACGACTTATATAATAAACCAGACACTCCTTACCATCTTTATCATGTTGTGCCAGTAATGCTGCGAGAGCATGAGAGGAAGCAGCTATATAAAGAAGAAAGGGCTTAGAAGATTCGGCGGGTTGAAGGATAGGAGGATTAGCCAAATACACCTTTAAATCCTCAAATTCTTGTTGACAATCTTCGTTCCATTGAAAAGTGATATTCTTTTTGAGAAGTTGAGTAAAAGGAAAAGTACGATCCGCAAGTTGAGATACGAACCTACGAATAGCCTGAATCTTTCCTTGTAAGCTTTTGAGTTGAGACACATTCTTAGGAGGTGGCATGTTGACAATAGCATCTATTTTCTTAGTGTCCACCTCAATCCCACGATGCGAAACTATGAATCCTAATAGTTTTCCACCATCCACACCGAAGACACATTTTTCAGGGATTCAAGCGCATGTGATATTTACGAATCCTTTCAAAGATTTGATGAAGGATCTTAATGTGATCTATACGGAGGATGGATTTGGCTAAAATATCATCAACATAATCTTCTAAAATCTTATGCATGTAATCGTGAAAGATAAGGGTCATCGCTCATTGATAAGTTGTGCCAGCATTTTTAAGTCTGAAAGGCATCATTACCCAACAAAACATACCACAAGGAGTGGTGAAAGTAGTTTTGAATTGATCTTGAGGATTAATAAAAATTTGATTGTATCCTGAAAAACCATCCATTAAGGATAACAAATCATGTCCTGCTATAGAATCAACTATCATGTCAATGTTTGGGAGGGGAAAATCATCTTTCAAAGAAGCTTTATTTAAATCCTGAAAGTCAGTACACATCCTTATTTTATTATCTGATTTAGCCACAGCGACAATATTTGAAATCCATGGGGAATAATCAATAGGGCGGATAAATCCGGCCTCCAATAATTTTTCAATCTCAGCCTTAACAAGCAAAGCTACCTTAGGATTCATTTTTTGAATCTTTTGTTTCACAGGCTTAGCATTAGGAACTAAGACAATATTATGAGTGACAATCTTAGGATCTATACCAGTCATGTCAGAATATGTCCAAGCAAAGATCTCAGAGAATTCATGCAATAAATCTTCATATTGTTTTTGTTCCTCTTCGTCCAGACATTTTCCAATTTTAATAACTTTTTCTTCATTGCCAGAATCCATCTTAACATCAATGGTGTCGCTTATAAGAAGATTACTTTGTTGAGGAGTATCCTTTAACTAAGGAAATTCTTTCACAATCTCATCGTTATCAGTCTCTTTTCCAAAATAGGCTTCAGTGTTCAAACAATAAGGGAATCCCCTATTGTGATGATAATGAGGAAGAGTATCATATGCTCCTAAAAACTCAGCTAAAGCATCATCGGTAGGAAAAACATCCAAAGCATAGGCATGTGAAGGATCAATATACTCAGGGTGTCTCATTGGTAGAAATGTAGAAATAACATTAACACTAATACATGGTCTTCTAGAAGCTTTAGTGCGCTTACAGGGATTATAACCAAGTCCAAAGGCATAATCATAAAGATTATTCTCTAGAGGAACCTTTATTCCTTGTTCGTGAGCGCCACAGCCACTTCCATTATACCCATGCTTAGCTAGAATACAAAAACCACGACCATAACGATCAGCCATTTCAGAAAGAGAAGGTGGTTTTTCATAAGACAAAGAATCAAACCCTTCAGAATTGGAAGTGTGAGGAGAAGAAGTTTGAGAAGCGGCCATGAAGTTATTGCTCATAGGCTCAGGTAATGTTGATTGATTTTTAGCTTCTTCCTTCTTTTCAGCTTTAAGCTCTCTAGAAGGAACCTTATATTCACCTACAAAGGTGGGATTAAAATCAAGAGATCCCCAATCGTCTTCTGCGAGAACCTTCTCAGGATCAAAATCCTTCTTATGTGTAGATTCAAGTCGAGAAGAATCCTCTTCAGGAGCTCCAGACTCATCCAAAGAATTTTGATCATCAGAGAGCGAGGATTCATCGATAGGTATTTTGCTTAAAGAGTCATCACTAGATGAGGAAGGCTTAGAAGAACCCCCTTTGGAAGTAGATGTTTGTAAACAAGCTTGGAAGTTAGTATCACCTATCAAGGTATATGTATTATTGTTATAAATAAATTTAACTTGTCTATGCAATGTGGAGGGGACAACTTGCATACTGTGAATCCAAGGTCTCCCTAATAGCAAGTTGTATGTTAGATTTCCTGACATAACATGGATAGGAGTAGGCAAAGTAACAGGCCCCACTATGATGGGTAAGGTGATAATACCTAATGAAGTTTTAGCCACATTATCAAAGCCTCAAATAGGATGAGAGTCAGGCTCAATTAGGGATGTATCCACATTCATCTTATGCAAGAGATTAATGCTACATACATTAAGACCAGAGCCATTATCTACTAGTGTTCGTCTTATAGCAGTGTCATTTATGATAACCACAATCATCAAGGGATCATATTGATGTTGAATTTCACTAGTAGGCAGCTCATCTTGAGTAAACACAATACACAATATGAGCTTCAGGATTCATCACAGAGTTAACCAAAGACACTATATTACTAGATGTATTTGGTGGAGGAACATTCAAATCTTTCAAAGCATCTTGTAACATTCCATGATGAGAAGAAGAAGTTTGAATCAAATCCCAAAGGGATATCTTAGTAGGGGTAGCTTTGAGTTGTTCTATGAGATCATATTCCTTGCCAAGAACTTGTGAAATATGCGGAGCTTGCGGAAGAGTTGGTTGAGGATTAGGAAGAGAAACCGGAGTAACCGGAGGAGGATTAGGCTACCTATTATTTCTAGTATGATAAGTATGGGCAACCGCATGATAACTCTCTCTAGTTAATTGATTGGCATAATTATAAGGACTTATAGGTTTTCTTCCTTGCATAGTGATGATAGGTTTATTTGGAGTGAGAAAGGAATCATACCCCCCTTGGACAGTAAGGAGAGGTGATTTAGAAACTTGAAAGGTGGGAGAAGGACAAGCACCTTGGACTTCAAAGAGAGGCTTATTATGCTCATTCAGGTTTATCATGTTAACTAATTTAGAAGTTTTGTTCTTGTTTAGAGATTTTGATAAAGCCACAAAGTCATCAAGAGCATCATCCAACAAAGCATGATCATATCTATTAAAAGGTTTATCTTTTGACTCAAAAGGAGACATTTCCTCATAGAGGGGATTATTGAAAACAACCATGTTACTAGATTCAGTGGAAGAGTTGATAGGAATGTACCCTTGAGAGGAATCATTCAACTTATCTTTCTCATCACAACGAAATGGCATAGTAACAAGGTTTATGAGTTTTTGGTAAAATGAAGGTTTGGCATTTTTAGGATTCAAAAACTCATCTAAAGCTTCATCTAATTTATCTTGGCTATACTCATAATCAACATAATTGCATACATCATCATAAACATGAACATCTTGCAAATAGAAATCTGACATTTTGAAATAAAAGTTGCATAAAACTTAGACACACAATGCAAAGAAACAAAGAAACACTCTTTTTTTTTTTTCTTTTTATGAAAATGAAACTTAAATGAAACACACTAAATCTAGATCTAGATCTAACAAATGCAATGCAAGAGAAAGAAATAATAAGGTTCACGTCGGGTTCACCAAAATGTGTAGGGGAAAAAGTGAGACTAGGTTAACATGTCCTAATCCTACCTTTTGACACACATTGCGGAATACGAAAGAGCCTAGAGGTATCGCACAATTGGCTACTTCTTTTTGTGAAAGAGAGAGCCATGGGCTACCTATTAGGGTTTCTATTCCTTTGTTGTAATTGAAAGATAAAATGATGCAAGTTCAATCCCTAACCCCAAAGTGCAAGTATGAACTAATAACAAGATTGCAGAATTGAACTTAAACTATGGAAAGTTGTAAATACAAAGATAAGACAAGAATGCAAATGCGTACCCGGAGTCAAAATCTAAGTGGAAATGTTTGGGACGGGGGTGCAGGCGCCACTGTCCTGATTCTGCCTCTGAAACTGCCCTGAAACTATTGTTTTGCAACCTGGAAAACTACCGGAAATGCCAAAAATTGATGTCTGTCAGGAGGACCAGAGCACCCAGCGCCCCTATCCCAGGGACCAGGGTGCCTAGCGCCCCTGTCTTGGTAGGACCAGGGTGCCCCACGCCCCTGTCCTGGTATTCTGCTCTGAAACTTGGTGTAGGGTTCGGTCTCCGTCTGTTTCTTTCGGATCTGCAACTTGCGGCATCGTCTGAATCCCGAAATTTGCACTTATGTCTGAAAAGGTGTTTTGGGCGGCTATATAGGGTTTTGCCTTAGTCAAACCCCCACTTTGGTGATTTCCACCTCCATGAATAGCCAAGTTGTATTGTAAAAGTAATGTGTGTGCAGACCTCGTGTGTGTGCAAGATCTAAAATGCAAGTAAGCAAACTAGAGCAACCTAGAAAGTAAACCCTAATTGCTTGTAAATGACAATGTAAATGCTCCAAATAAAGATGCAAAATGATCTAAAGCATGAATGCAAGTGACATAATGAAGCTTATGCAAAGACATGAAAACAACATGAAATCATACCCAACCCCAAGGGAGGGGTACAAGCCAATCTTCAGTCGGTGATCCCTTATTGCTCTTCAATGCCTTCAAAGCCCTAAGTGGATGAATGAATTTTATGAATGCTTGAAGGATGAATGTTGAATGTTGCTGAAGTCTTCAAAGATCTTCTCTTTCGCTGCATATGAGGTTCCTGAAAACAAAATTTGGATCCCTTCAAATGAAGAAAGAGAGCTCTTATGTATGACACCCTAGGTCTTAATTCCAATTTTTGGCCGACCTAGAGATTGAATATCCCGCCAATTTCTTGGGGTTAAGATTTATTTTATGATTGGATCGCACTCCTAAAATTTTGGGAAAAATGTTCGGGACCGTGTGCACTCCGGGCGCCACGGTCCCGACAACTTTTCACCAAATTTTCAGGGCTGTCAGATATGATGATTTTAGAGCGAATCCTGAAGTTACAGGTTATTTCGAGATGTTTTGACCCCCGAAATCAAGCCCCCAAGCTCAGAATAGGGCCTAATTAGGGTTTTTGATTAAGTGATGTATTGGAGGAATAAAATGAAAGGGGCACGCTTTAATGAAAGGGCCTGACTTTATGACGTGGAAGATGATGAAATAGAACCTTTAGACCTAATTAATTTGATTAATTAAGTGCTAAAGGGGAAATGCAATGCAAAATGCAACTGCGCCAAGGCGGGTGCTAAACTTGGTGTGAAATTGTACTGCTTTAGCAAGTGCGTACAATTTATGACGTTACAGAATAACATGCATAATAAAGATCATCATCATAGAGAGTCCATGTCTGCATATAAAACAATAAAAAGTCTAAGTATACAATGATATAAGATAAACAATACAAGTGCCTACACATCAAGTCATGGCTGTCCTATACCACTACCACCTAACTCTGTCTATCTTTGTGGTTGTGGGTGAGAAGATCCTCCAGATGTCTATCTCCCATGCTCACCACTCCTCTTAGGAGGTCCCATGACCCCACCACTGCTAGTGTCCATCAACACGGTAGTATGATAACTACCTACTCTCTGGCTCTCTGCAACTACCTCCTCATATCGTCATCGCCAGTGGGAAGTCTCCTTCCTAGCCTGAACTAATACTCTAACAGTGTTAGCTAAAGAGTACCTAATCCAACTTATTGAATGTGATCAAGAAGGCCCTAAGTATCTTGTTGTCTCCTAACGGCTCTATCCCTCTCAGTCATGAGAGTCTGCACCTGTGCTCGAAGCTAATTAATCTGTGCTCTAAGATTATCAATGGTCTCTTGATTTGGCATATCATGCTCTAGTGCATCCTGCTCTGGCATATCATGCTCCGATGCATCCTACTCTGGCAAATCCTGTTGTAGTGTGTGAGGCCCTACCCCGACCCATCCTATCTTTTCAGTTATTTTCATGTTGGAACTATTATGGATGCTTTATTTTGATACATTATGGATATAGAACTTTATTTGGTCCCACAAATTTGGTAATATTGATATATATTAATGCTTCATTTCTATGCTTTGTGGGTGTAGAATTTTATATGATCCTAGAATAGGGTAACATTGAGACAATGTATGTCATTATCTGATTTGCAGGACTTGATTATGATGCTAAAAATATGTTTGCATATCTTGTAAATGGATCAAATTTTGAGGATTATGATGAATTGCTTATGTGAATTGCTTTGATATGTGACAATCGTATTGAATAATGTCAATTCTATGTAGAATGATTGTATTGTATTCTAATTATGTGTTTTATATTATATGAGGCTACTAGAAAGTACTAATGTTTAAATTGAGATGCGCAGGAAATAATCCATGTGACCATGGAAATATTATGGAGAATCAAGCCTAGGCCTATGTCCGTTCATAAAACTAGGGGTTGTCTATTTGGAGAGACAACACCCCATATGTATTGTATTTTATTTGTAAATGTAAAATATTGCATGGGTGTAAATTGTATTTATTGAATTGTTTAAATCATTTAAGTGACAATTACCATGTGTGTATTTGTGATGTGGAATTATTTTGTAGTGTCACTTGACATCTATGTTGTATGTTGTGTCGGCAATTGTTCATGTCACCTTTTTGGAAAGTTTTTTATTTTTGTTAATTGTTATATCTCCTATTTATCCTTGAAGGAACCAAGATATCTAGGTTAGTGAGCCACAAGGAGGGTCAACTCAGAGTTGACCCGTAGGTTAACTTTAGGTAGACTTTCTAAGGGTTAAATCAACTTCTAGAGTCAATTTTAGAGCATTTTTATTAGGCCTCATGGGGTACCTATGGATGAAGGCCAAAATTGGCCATGTGTCTTTCCCTTAGGGCTTGTTTAACCACCCAAAAAAGTGGCTTTCCCAAGATGGACGAATTCCATCTAAAGGAGTGCCATCCTTGGTAGGATAACCTTCTTGACAGGTGTAATCCCTCTTCCCCATTTCATTCCCCTCCTCTAGGTGCCTTGGTTAGGGAGTGTGTAAGACCTAGGGTAGGCCAACCAATGGGAATCTCTCACTCTATCCAAGAGGTTGGAAGGAGTGAGAGAAGCCTTCTTAGGCTAGGAATGGAAGCTTAGGAAGCTAATCACCCACTCTCCATCCTTGGAGATTTTTGAGAATTTTTGGAGGAAAACCAGTTTGGGATACAAAATTTGGCTAAGTGTTGTAGAAAAGATTGAGGATTGGGCTGCTCTTCATCAAGCTTTCTCCTAGAATACCCTTGGCAGAGTCAAGGTTGGTGTTTTCTTTTCTTACTTGTGTATATGAGAATCTATTGTAGAATGCTTGAATGGAAAATGTTCTATTTTATTTGTGTTGTACTTATAAAAGCTTTATGTGATTTATTGCTTATTTTCTATTTTATGCATTGTTGTGTTTTGGGGAGTGTCTAAGACCATCTTCCCTTGGGAGGGCAGATTGGTCTTGGGGTGGAAGGAGTTTGACAGCCTTAGGGTGAGAGGCTCTCATTATGAGAGTGATCTCAAGGGTTTGTCCATGTGACCCTTGCTACATTTTTGTGTTATTTCACTTGGGGGTTATAAGGGGAGCAAATATGGCATGTTTACCTTTTTGGGGGTCATAAGGATGTAGGGGTTAAGAATATTTTTTGGTTATATTTTCTTGGATGCCATGAGTTGGCTATGAGTTACTATCTAGTAGAATCTCCCCTAGGGTACTTGGTCCACTTCCACCAAAGTAAAACATCACATTATGTGATGAAGTTTCAGTTTAGGAAGGGAATGTGTTTGTGGTGTTTTGTTTTCCCCTGCTTGTTGTGTGTTTGCTTGATTGTAACCCCATCTAGTACTTGGTTCTCCAAGCTTGAGGGTGGCTTCTAGTAAGCCTAGGCTGGGAGGTGAGCACCCCATGGTCATAGCCTTATGATTATATGCAGGTTGCTTGGAAAGAGGAAAGAAAGCAAGGAGTTGCAGATTTATTTAGTTGCAGATAAAAGAATAGGAAAAGCAAAATTATGCTTTAGTTGCAGAAATGTAAATGAGGAGCTTTATGGTGTTTTTATTTTCTATATAAAGAAATGTATTATTGTATTTAAGTCCTCATTATTGGAATGAGAGACCAGTTGGGTTGTTCCACCCATTGTAAAAGTTGACTTTTGTATTTGAATATTCTATGAGAAAAGTGCATTTTATTTAAATTCTGAAATCTATAATGCTGTTGTAAATATATTCAATTCTGTTTCATAATGAGTTCTGTATTCTGTTTATTTCTACAATTTTAAGTAAAAAAATATAAAAAAAAAGAGGGGAGAAAAGAAATGTGTGATTAAGTAATTTCCTGCAGTATTTGAATGTTGCTATTATGTCATTATTATCTCTGTATAGGCATAGTTGAAAACTAATCTATAAACAAAGTAAATTGTTGTAGATAAGCCTATTAGTATAACTATCAAAAGAAAAATACGTATTGTTGTAGCTAAACCTGTTAGTTTACAAAGTCTTTGTTATATGTTAAAAAAAAAGGGGGAAATGAAATGTGTTTTAAGTATTTTCCTGCAATATTAAATGTTGTTGTTGTTGTTGTCATTTTAGCTTATACAAAACAAGATAAAATAAACAAGAAACTAAAGTAGAACCATGAAGTTTACCTTTACTATAGATATCTAAAGGAAGTTGAAAATGCCTTGCAGTCATAATTATTTATGTCATTCTTTTACTTCTATCATTTTTATATCTGTTTGTTCATTAATATTAATCTATAAACAAGAGAAATAAAAATAAAATATTATTTATTGCCTTTAGATTGTTGTTAGTATAACTGTCAAAGAAAATATATTGCTGTAAAAAAAAGAGAGCTTTTAACCCTTCTCAGACCGATATATAAATATATATAAATATATAAAGTTAAATATAAATGCAGACACATTAAAAAAAAAAAAAAACATTTGTGCAAACTGTGTGCATATATATATATATATACATATATATATATATATATACATGTATATATATATATATGTATATATACATATATTTATTTATATACATATATTTATATATATTATAAAAAAATAATAATAATGATTTGTGGGGGTGGCGAAACCCTACCCCTCCTCATGGGAGACACTGTGGGCCACGCCGCCATTGTGGAAACCCACAGTGGGTGGAGCCAAGTCCGCCACTGTGGGCAACCACAGTGGGCGCTATTGGCACCACCACTGTGGAAACCCACAGTGGGTGGAGCCAAGTCTGCCACTATGGGCAACCACAGTGCGCGGCGTCGGCGCCATCACTGTGGGTGTCCACAGTGGGCAGCATCGGGGCAGCCACTGTGGGCTTCCATGGTGGGTTCCCCGTGAACGTCACTGCTATCTCTCTCCCCCCTTTTTCAAACACAACCTCCACCCAAACTCGGTCGCTGCTCTAACCCTCCATGGCCGTCATCGTGCCCTAGCTCGACACTGTACCTACACACACATACCACAAAACAAAAAATATTAAAGAAGAAAGGTTTTTAGTATAAAAAAAAGGGGAAATGCAACCCTAACCCAATTTCGGGTTAGGGTTAACATTTTAGTAATAAAACCATTTTAGTCATTATAAATTGTTTATTTTTAACCTAGGGTTTGCATGTAAATTTGGGGGGGGGGAATTTGAATTAAATTTTTAAATTATAACTAATATTTAAGGTTATTTAATAGTTGAATTATAATATTTCATGGACATAGATGGTCCTTTTATTTAGAGAATTAAATTTTAATATAGTCAGTGTTTATAATTTAAAATAGAGATTAATGTTAATTGGATACATTATTTACTTAATTGAATTTATTTATTTACCTAGGGAAACTTTAAAGTTAATTGATATCTTTGATTAATTATGGACATTAAGTTATATTTTAAATTGGGGAAAAAATTATAATTGAAAATTGTTAATTATTTTTATGAATTATAGCCCTTGAGACCAACGTTGGCCAGATGAATTATATCGTCAAAAATTAAAGGGTTAGGGAAATATTAAAATTGAATTTAGCATAAAATTGGATTTACTTGTCTAATGACTTTTTGAAATTTGAACCCTTAATGGTTAGAATTAAATAATGAAATTGGCATGCATTCAATTAATTAAATTCACGGCAACTTATTTTAAGATAATTAAATTAACTAATTAAAATGTGGCAACCCTCTTGGGAATAATTAATCTCCATTAATTAATGTCACTTATTTGCTTTGGTTAATTAACCCAACTTTAGAAAAAAATTCTATTTACATTCTTAGTTAAGGAAAAACTCTATTTATTTCATTTTAATGTAGACTATGTTATGAGTTTATGTCGTTCAAAAAAATTTGTTGTTCCGTTTTTTGCCCAAAAGTCTGGGCATGACATGGTGCATGAACCCTAATGCCCTCCTCACCACCAACCTATCCAACTACTGGAATCTCGGTCCAAGTAACTCTTTGAACTTGTCGTTTAATTAGGGGAACATGATCCTCAGGATCCTCATCATCTCCACCATGTGCTGCAATAACCCTAGGATCTAGCTGAATTTGTCCAAAATCAATGCCTCTCTCATAACCCCCATCTAGTGCAGTCACCCAGCCTCCTCCTATCAATGGAAACCCTCTTAGTAATCTCATACCTGCCCTACCATGATCCCTTCCAATCCATCCAACATCCCTCCCACCCATAGGATGTGGTCTCCCAATCCTGCCAGCCAGTCCAAATGGTCTTCCACAGACTCTCAAGCTACCTCCCCTCCATCCAGATCTCCTACCACCACCATCTCCATCCCGACAACCCTCATCTCCACCCTCCCTGGCCTCTCAAGAAGCTCTGAGCTCTCATCTCCATCTTTGTCTCCTAAAAACTGGATCATCTGAATCATCATCCTCATCTCCTAAGCTAGGAGGAGGATCTGTTGGATTAGTAATATGAGAAAATGGATGAGCTAGTATATAGTGAGCATACTCTGCAGTAACCCTAGGATCAAGAATGTGCAATCTCATATCATAAGACACTCTCAGAGTAGCAAAAAACTGTACACGAGCAATCTCAAATGATAACGAAGGTCCCCAGTCTTGCCTATCTTTGTACTGTCGACCATATATCATCACACTAGTAGGCATAGGCTGGATGATACCAAACTATCTCAGAACATGACTAATCAACTATCGCTCAACAATGTAAGGAGTTTGACCAATGAGATATCTACTCTGCATGATAAATGGAAATGTTTGTGCATCATCCATCCATGGCTCACAGTCAACATATGGTCTCTAAGTAATGCTATCCAATGAATCAAGAACCCAATGTCAATACTCCATCTTCCCTAGCTTATGCTGAGTAAGGATACCTGCATAAAAATATACATATGGATGCCTCTCTCCATGAACTCTGTGATGGATAGGCCGAGTAATAGCAATGTGCTCCTAGCACCAGATCTACAATAAAGTGCATCTTGTAGACAAACTCACACTCTCATCATACACTAGCTGATGAAGATCATGATATAAATGTGCCAACATACAAACACCACAAGCATATCGAGTACAATGTTGCACCATACTCAGGAGCATCTCACCCCATCCAACCAAAAAACCTTGCGATCACCTATCAGGACATATAAATCTTCCAATCAGACTAGCAAGAATAATGGGAAGAGCCTTATAATACATCACCATATCCACTCATCGGATCTCTCCTCTACCAATGCTATCATTAGCAAACATGACTCAGCAAGCCTCTGTACCAACA
This sequence comes from Cryptomeria japonica, assembly GCF_030272615.1. Classification (NCBI taxonomy): domain Eukaryota; kingdom Viridiplantae; phylum Streptophyta; class Pinopsida; order Cupressales; family Cupressaceae; genus Cryptomeria; species Cryptomeria japonica. Next base: position 205,618,360 of record NC_081411.1, on the reverse strand, counting down.
CGATCCTGAAAATCATACTGCCCTGGCTCACTAGTCACTAGGATGTGCAAATGCTATAGACATCCTCAAGGGTCACACTAATCTCACCCGTAGGTAGGTGGAAAGTGTTATGCTTGATGTGCCATCTCTTGGCTAACGCCGTCAATAATCCTCTATTATGTGTAATCTCAGGCATATACAAAAGATGGCATAAACCACAGGCATCTATATGTCTAATCTCAGCCTGTGTCAACTTTGGCACTAAATGACGCACTATCAGTAATTTCTCCCAACACTAGAGAACATCAAGTTTCTCCTATTTATCAAGAGAAATAAATCATCATATATCTATCAAATCAAATTGAATCAAATCACTATCTATCTATCAAATGAAACTAAAGCAATCTATGTTATCTATCTATCAAATCAAATTGAAGCAATCTATGCTATCTATCTATCAAATCAAATTGAAGCAACTTATGCTATCAAATTATTTTAAAACCTATCAATCATGGTTTTCTATCAATCACCGAGTTCATTCAAAACTCTGTTAAGCTCTTATATCAAAAACTAAATCAGTTTCTTAGAACTACTCACACAAATCAAGCAATCTATCAGGCTAATCAAACAATCTATCAAGTAATCAAGCAATCTATCAAGCTAATCAAGCAACCTATCAAGAAATCAAGCTAATCTATCAATCAATCAAGCTAATCAAGCAATCTATCACAACAATCGAACAATCAAGCCAATCATGCAATCAATCTATCTATCCAACAAATCATTCAATCAAGTCCCTATTTTATCATCAATGCATATTGAACACATTAAATCTAATCATCAAAGTTATTTTTAGGCTTTGCACTTACCAAAAACATCAAATTTGAGCAAAAGCGCTATCCTATTGATCATTTGCGCTAAACTACAACAAATGCACTAAATCTAAAGGCATTTGCGCTAAACTAGTGCATATGTGCTATTCTTTTGAATAAATGCACTAAATCTACAAGCATATGTGCAAACCCATGCAAAAGCGCTACCTTATTAAGCACAAGCGCTAACAAACAAAATATTTGTGCTATCCTATGCATAAGCACTAACATCCTTAACATATGTGCTAACAAAAAGAACATGCAAAAATGCTAATCCTAATTGCATATGCGCTAAAACAAATTGCAAAAGTGCTAACCTAATGCCAAAAAAATCGCAAAAAAATTGAAAATTCAAAAACGCACTAAAAACATAAAAATTTGCACAAAACATTGACAATAAAGCTTGGTATAAGATACCTACCAGATATCCATACTCGATAGGTCGCTGATAATGCCGAACACGCTCAAAATGATGGTTCTCCACAGGAATCACCATTTCCCCACTTCAGTAAGAATATTTTCTCCACAAGCTGACAAGGATAACAAGGAAATTAAAATTAGCCTTGGTTAATTTTATATTTACTATTTGAAGAGTAATTAATTTCAATGGGGCAATTTAATTTTTTTTTTATTTTTTTTAACAAATGAATTTAATTAACCATAAATTTATCAAATTATCATGAGATCAATCATTCAAACCAGAATTTTCGACAGTTTCATGATCAATCTCCTGAGGGGGCACACAATCAGGATTTTCAATCTCTATCAAGTGCATTATCAAGACTTGATTTAATCTTTGAAACAATGTTGTCTTCACACCATTTCAAAGAGGAGCAAAATGTATAGACATAAAAATTGGCTATGAGCAATTAAGTAAATATTTTTATATTTATTTAATAATTATTCTTCTATTAAATAGTTAATTTGAAAAGATTAATTTATTTAATTCATTTTTGTGTCTTTTTATTAATTAATATTTTATTAATTAATTCATCTATCATATTCTTCTAATTAATTAAATATCTAATATTTAATGGTTATTCTCCTATCCTATAGTCTCAAATATTAAATAATTCTCAAAATTATTTAATCCCTTTTCCAACTCACCCTCCATCTCCACTTCATCTTCCCTTTGCCAACTCATCAAACATGTGGCTAAGGAAATTAATATTTCTTAAATATTAATTCATCATTTATCTTCAACCTCCAAAATTTAATGAAATTGTGTACGTACACATATTTCATAACCATTTCCTATATTCTCTCCAACAGCCCCTACATCTTAGGAAGGACTTGAGTCCATTTGTCCTCTCATGCCTAAATTTCCTCCAACTATCCCTAGATTCCCTCAATCAGCAACCCAGTCAAGGTGAGATGAGTGACACTTGTCTTCTCCTTCCCCCTTTCTCTCAACCTTCACCTTTGCTCACAGCCATCCAAATCTATAGATCTGATCATGACCATCGATCTAAGCCACATCATCTCATCCTCTCAAAGTCTATAAAATCAAGAGCTTTAGTTGAGAGAGATTTAAACTTCAAGAGACTTCAATAGACTTCATGTGCATTTTTCAAGCTAATCATTTGCATCTATGAGTTTTTAAAGCAAATAGCAATAGCAATAGAAATTATCATATAGCATAATCATTTTAGCATAATCATGTAATATTTGCATATCATAGTATCAGTTAACTACAAGTTATTAGTTCATTCTTCATATGTCATCTTGGAAGACATCAGTGCATTGTCTGAGAGCACACCATCTCCAACCAAGAATAGTGGAGTTAGGATACAATGAGACATAAGCCCCTAAGGTAATATTAGTATTTTATTCTATATGTACTTCATGTAGTTTCATTAGTTGAATTTGGATTTCTTGTAGTATTTCCATTTGTATTTTGTGAAACTAACTTATTACAGGTATCATTCTGAGGATGAAATTCAAGTCGACACAAAAATTGTTGTTGGAGATATCAAGAGTGCAGGAGATACAATAGATGATCCCACCATTGTCAGCAAAGTTTTGAGATCCTTGTTACCAGTCTATGAAATAAGGGTTGCTGCTATTCAGGAGTTGAGATCTATTGACAAGACAAAGATATCCCTAGACTCCATCATTGCTAAGTTGATCGCATATGAGCTAAACAGTTATGATGGCAGTGTTCAAAAGATTGAATTAGCCTTTAGAGAATCTGCTACACTATCTAGAAAGGGAAAAGAAGTTGGTACTAGCTATGAACTTAGACAAAGAAGAGATATGGATGATGAGGAGATCCTGATGGAGTTCGAAGCTCTTCTTGCCAAGAGACTTCCTAAGGAAACTGGAAAATACAGAGGTAAGCTCCTTTTAAAATATTTTTGTTGCAATAGGATAGGACACATTGCTATCAACTGACCTAATAGTGATAATAAGGATATATCAAAGAAGTTTAAAAAGTTCAAAGGAGGAAATAGGAGAAACTGTCTTGTTGCAGTTGATGAAGTTGTCACTGATGATGAATCGAAAGATGAAGAAAGTGAAGACATATTGTTTGTAGTCGTTAAGAAAGATGTGTCAGACAAGAAGGATCTTGTCTCCCACTTTGATAATTCTAATGAGTGGATTATTGATAGTGGATGTTCTCACCACATGACTGGTGACTAAAATAAGTTTCTGTCTCTGGAAGAGTATGATGGAGGTGTAGTCTGATTTGGTAATGATGCACCATGTATGGTAAATGACAAAGGGTCCATCTCTCTAAATGGAAAAAGCAATGCTGATAATGTGTATTGGGTAGAAGGTCTCAGGCATAACCTTTTGAGTGTTGCCCAGCTGAATGATAAAGGACTCACTCTGGAATTCAAAGGTGGAGTGTTCAAAATAAAAGGAAAGAGTGGTGAACTAATGGCCACTGGTATGCAAACAAGAGGTAACTTATTTCAGTTAAATACAAATATTAGTCAATGTATAATGACTATGTTTGATGATAGTTGGATATGGCATAGGAGACTCTGCCATGTAAATTTTAATAATATTGTGAAGGCTAGTAAGATCAAGGTAGTTAGAGGATTGCCTGTGCTGAACAAACTGGAGAATCCTTTGTGTAGAGAATGTCAACTGGGGAAACTGTCTTCCTCAACCTTCAAAGGTAAATCTTTCACAACAACTAATTTACTTGATCTTGTGCATACTGATTTGTGTCATCCTATGAAAACTAGGAGTGTTCAGGAAGATAGGTACTTTATGATTCTTACTGATGATTGCTCAAGAATGATGTGGGTCACATTCTTGAAAGACAAGTCTGAAGCTTTTGGAAAGTTTAAAGCCTTCAGAGCACTAGTTGAAAAGGAAAGCGGTAAGAGGATTAAATGCCTTAGAGCCGACCAAGGAGGTGAGTTCACTTCTGGTGAATTCAATAAGTACTGTGAAGAGAATGACATCATGAGGCAACTATTTGCCCCCTAGACTCCATAGTAGAATGACCTAGCAGAAAGGAACAACTAGACAATAGTTGAAGTAGCCAGAACGATGTTGATTCAAAGGAAGGTCGCTCACACTTTTTGGAGAGAAGCAGTGAGCACTGCAGTCTACACTATGAACCAGGTACTCATTAAGAAAGGTAAGGATACAACTCCTTATGAATATTGGACCGGTAAGACTCTAGTAGTAAGCTACTTTAGAGTATTTGGTAGCAAGTGTTATATCAAGAGAAGTGAACATGAGAGAAATTTTGATGCAAAATGTGATGAGGGAATATTCCTAGGGTATTCCACCAAGAGCAAAGCTCTCAAGTGTTTTAACAATAAGACTCAGAGAATTGTTGAAAGTATCAATGTTAGAGTTGATGAAACCTCTAAGAAACCTAAGGTAACTAATAGCGAGTAAGTGGTAGATGAACCAGGTGTAACCTTTTGGGAACCAGTTGTAAAACAACCAAGTATAAGTAACAGTGCTCTCACACTAGTAGACACTGTGGTAGATGAAGATAAAGATGAGGATGAAGAGGAAAAGCAAGAGGAATTAGCTAAGATCATTCCTAGGTATGTAAAGTTGCATCATGATCCAAAGCAAATCATAGGAGATAAGGATGCAATAATACTTACAAGAAGAAAGGTCAAAGAATTCTTGCATGATTTTTGAATTTGAGCCCAAAATATTTAAAGAGGCACACAAAGATAAAGACTAGATTAAGGCTATGGAAGAGGAACTTGACCAGATAGAAAAGAATGGTACATGGTCTTTGGTACCCAAACCTGAGCACAAAAATGTTATTGGCACCAAATGGGTTTTTAGAAACAAGCTGAATGAAGATGGTACAGTGGCAAGAAACAAAGCAAGATTGGTATGTAAGGGATATGCTCAAGAAGAAGGAGAAGAATATGGAGAAACCTTTGCTCTAGTAGCTAGATTGGAAGGGGTTTGAATGATACTTGCATATGAACCCTTCAAGGGATTCAAAGTGTATCAGATGGATGTAAAATATGCATTCCTGAATGGAATACTTGAAGAAGAAGTGTATATAGGGCAACCAGATGAGTTTGCCCTATCAGAAGACAATGATATGGTGTGTAGGCTACATAGAGCCTTGTATGGATTGAAGAAAGCACTTAGAGCATGGTATGAACGTTTACACTCCCATATTGTGAAGATCGGATTTGAAAGAACAAGTGAAGATAGAAATATCTATCTGAAGTCAGAAGGAGATCAGATTCTGATCTGTGAAGTGTTTGTTGATGACATAATTTTTGGTGGAGATGATAAGATGAGCCATGCATTTGTAGATGAAATGAAGAAGGAATTTGAGATGTCACTAATCAGAGAGATTAAGTTCTTCATTGGACTACAAATTCAACAAATGAAAGATGGTATCTTTATCACTCAGTCCATGTATGTCAAAGAGGTGTTGAAGACATTTGGCATGGAAGACAGCAAACCGGTTGGTACAACGATGATGACCGGTTGCAAATTGTCAAAAGAAGATGATTCAGTGTTGGTGAATGAGAAGGAATACCATTCAATGATTGGTAAGTTGCACTATGTAGTACACAATAGACCAGACATTGCACATGCAGTGGGAATTGCTGCAGGTTTTCAGGAAAGTCCAAGAGAATGCCACTTGGTAGCAGTTAAGCAGATTCTTAGATATCTGAAGGGAACTATAGATTATGGATTGTGGTATCCATACAATAATGATTTCAATCTCAAAGTGTTTACCGATGCCGATTGGGCTGGTAATGTGGACGACTGAAAGAGCACAAACGGTGGTGCATTCTTTCTCGGTGGTAGACTAGTCTCACGGATGAGCAAGAAGCAGAGTTGTATCTCTCAGTCCATAGTAGAAATAGAATATGTAGCAGCATTTATGAACTGTAATCAGAAAATTTGGATGAAGCATGTATTAAGTGGTTTTAAAGTCCCTGTATCTGAACCAGTGAGTATATTTTGTGATAACACAAGTGCAATTAATATTTCCAATAATTTGGTATTGCATGCTAGAACCAAGAACTTCGAGCTCAAGTATCATTTCTTGAGGGAGAAAGTTCTAAACAAAGAGATTGTATTGGAACATGTTTCCAGTAAGGAGCAGTTAGCAGATATATTCACCAAGCCTCTACCGAAGGCTACATTTACCTATTTAAGAGGTGAATTAGGGGTGCTACCCCTTCAAGAGGTGAACTAAAGGTATGTACTCCACATCAGTCAAGTATTGCATTATCAAATCTTTTTAGGATTTATGTGTTGAAGGATTCTACTCCTTAGGGGGAGCAGCATAGTGGAACATGGAAGCTTGTGCCTCAACTTTGGCATTGTTGTCAAAGGGGGAGAAGATGTGAAGCAGAGAAGATATCTACAGTATTGAAGACATATAATATGGAATAAGATGTAGAGATATCTTTGTGTATTTCCATCAAAGACAAAGGGGGAGATTGTTGGCATATGTGCAGAGTTTGATGACATGATGATAATGTATGTTGTCATTGATATCAATATGTTGAAGTGTGAACCAATATGATGGTGTGAACTGGTATGTTAAAGTAAGTAAACTGGCAAGTGAACCAGTATGATGAAGTGTGAATCGGTATATGCAAAGTTTGTATCGGGGTTTCATTTGATATGACTAGCAGTTGGTAGTCTCAGCTTCAGGGTTTTCGACTGATGCATTCCAAGTCTTTGCATTTCAACCGATGATATCCTGTGATGAGTTAGCATTGAAATAAAGATTAGATTGCATTGCCATGTCAGCCTTGTGCATGTGAAGGATTTCCTTGAGGATCTTGCATGAGAAGATTGATTCTATCTACCTCAAGAATGTACAAATCTTAGTAAATGGTGGAGAGCGCGTGATGGGTTATCAGCTTCTAGAAGTGGTGAAGAATGGATGATGCAGAATGTCTTGAGATTTGTTCAAGATTGTTTTACCCTATGTAATGTGATTAAATAGTCAGGATTGGACTGATTATATTGTTAAAATAGATGCTTAGGGTTTTAGGTTTTGGCCACCAACCTAATTATTGTCTATAAGGTCGATCATGATTTTCATTTGAATTTGTTGGCAAATGAATGTATGTGAGGTGATTCTTGCCAAACTGGATAAGTGAGTAGGGATTTGCAGAGTGTGATTGTATATGTAAAGGAACTAAAATGGATCTGCCTTGGCATTGAGTGTTGTTATCATATCAGTGTATTACCTATTGACTTCTAACCATTTCAACAGTTGGAAAATCCCTTTACTGGGTAGCTTTAATAAGCTTTTTGTAAATCCTTTAATAGGGTGACTCAAAATCATTGAGTTCTTCAAATCCTCTTGCGAGGTAACCTTTAATAGGGTTTTAACCTCTAACCAAGTATTTAGCCATCCCTTAATCGGGTGATGCCTAGCAGGATCGATTCCTAGAAGAACCTATTGTAAATTCTTTATCCAGACTAGGTTCCTAATAGAGAAGACTTTAGAACAGGTCAAGAACAACTTGTGGGTATTCGTCCCCACCATGGTTTTTCCCAGTTGGGTTTCCACGTGAAAAAAATCAGTGTGTTATGTGTGATGATTTTTCATGTGATGATTTAGTGTTTTCTGTTAAGTAGTAATGCATGTTGATCTAATGGTCATTGTATTTTTGATGTATTACTTGCTTAAGAATATGGGTGAAGTTGAGATGAGACATTAGGTTTTGAGAAGTTCTAAGTATTACTGGTTTATGTCTTTTACAGTTTTACTATGTTTTACCTGTATTATCTTGGTTTAGGTTGGTGATGTTGTTTGTTAGTTAGTGCAGTCTTTGCAGTTTAAGTTGTCAGAGAAATTTTTGTTTGTACTGATTCACCCCCCACTTTGAGTACCTATTGAGTATTTACTGTTCATCATTATTCATCACATAGTTCATGAGGGGTCTTACCGGTTTCACCTTTGATGTGAACTCTATTGAATGTATAAACAGTTGTATTGACTGCTTCTCTCCAATACACAAGAGGTAGGTTTTCTTCTGATATCATGCTTCTAGCTACATCCAAAATAGTTTTGTTCTTCCTTTCCACAACTCCATTTTGCTGGGGTGTCTGAGGTGCTAATAATTGTCTTCTAATTCCATTCACTTCACAGAATGTATTAAATTCCTTAGATGTGAATCCACCTCCTTGATCTGATCTCAAACATTTTATTTTCTTACTAGTTTCATTCTCTACCATCACTTTGAATAGTTTGAATTTCCCAAAAGCTTCTGATTTCTCTATGAGAAAAGTAACCCAACACATTCTAGAATAATCATCAATGATTAACATAAAATATATATCTCCTTGTAAACTTCTAGTTCTTGCTGGACCACATAAATCAGTATGAGTTACGTCAAGAACATTATTGGATTTTTCTGGAATACTCTTAAAAGTTTCTCTAACTTGCTTTCCAAATTGACATTCCTTACATACCAGATTGTGAGGTTTAACAATCTTAGGTAAATCTCTTACTCCCTTAGTTGTACTGATTTTCACAATGCAATCAAAATTTACATGAGATAGTCTCTTATGCCATAACAAACTTTCATCAATATGTGCAATCAAGCATGTCTTTTCATTGCGATTCAAATGAAAGATATTACCTCTAGTCTGATTACCAGTTGCAATTTCCAAACTAGTTCTATTCATGATTTTGCATTTACCATTCTTCAATTGTAACTGAAATCCCTTTTCAACTAATTGACCAAAACTCAAAAGATTATGCTTCAAACCTTGAACATGGTAAACATTATCAGTATTGCGCTTACCATCAAAAGATATAGTTCCTTTCCTTTGATCAAACAAGCTTTGTCATCTCCAAATCTTACTAGACCTCCATTGTATTCCTGAAAGGTTAAGAATTTACTCTTATCACCAGTCATATGATGTGAAAACTCGAAATCAATGATCCATTCATCCTTTTCTTCAATTTTAGCTACCAGGGCCTACTCTACTAGCTGAACAGTAGGTGACGGTTGATCTTCTATTATTGCAACAAAAGCGCATCCATTGTCTACCAGTTCCTCATCAAAATCAATAGTAACTCCTTCATCAGCATAGTAACATGATTTGTCTCTATTCTTCTTAAATCTTTACCTTTGATATTCAGGGTTAGGCTTATATGTTCTTTTCGCTTCTTCTTTCAATCTTGCATGTCTATTAGGACCCCTAGATGCCATATGACCAATTTTATTGCAATTAAAACATTTAAACAGTGCTTTACCTTCATACTTACTTCCAACTAGACCTTTAGGCATTTTCCTTGCAAATAGTGCTTCAAGATCTTCAAGTTCTTCATTCTCTCTTCTGATTTGTTCAACTTCTGTAGCATAGAGTGCTTTCCAATTAGATTTTTCAGACGATGATGATGATGCTATAGATGATGAATCTTTGAAAGCCAAATCTGTCTTAATTGTAGAAATAGGACCAAATTCCTCAAGTTCAAAAGATGAAAGTTTCCCAACCAAAGTATCTCTAGATACTGATACATTAGGCATTGTTCTCAATTCATTAATAGAAGTTTCTTTCATTTTGTATGTCCGTGGAAAAGCTCTTAAATCTTTAGAAACAATTTAATCTTGACTTAAGGATCCTCCACAACATTGTATACCAAAAACAATTTCATTAACTCTTTCCATAAAAGCAAAAATCCTTTCATCTTTTTTCATTTTTAGATTTTCATACCTGACTCGGAAGCATTCCAATTTTTCAATTTTGACAGTGGTATCATCTTCATTCAATGTCTCCAATTTATCTCAAATAGCTTTAGCAGTAGATCGGTCTGATAATCCAATGATTTGCTGATTTGACAATGGGTTCAAAAGTGCTTCTCTTGCTTTGCAATCATTCTCTTGATCTTTAGCCAAGGTTGGTGGATTAGGTTGACCTTGAGTAGGACCAACATAGCCATTCTTTGTAGCATCCCATATGTCATTTCCAATGCAATTCAGATGTGTCTCCATTTTGATTTTCCATATACCATAGTTAGTTCCATCAAGCTTTGAACTGTCCTTCCTGAAATAGTTAGTTGCCATAGAATCTCCTCAAGCTATTAAACTTTTGCAAAAAGAGGACTTAGCTCTGATACCAATTGTTAGGACTTGGAGGCAACTAAGAGGGAGGGGGTGAATCATTTGTTTATTAATTTCAACCCAATTATAACTTAACCAAACTTAGTACATAATACCGGTAAACCAAACTAGAATGTCGATAGATAGTTTAACAGTTAATTGCAATACCAGTAAAATTTAACGCATGAAACAGAAAGACAAATAACATACACAACACATAACATAGTTATTTGTACATGGAAACCCTGTAAGGGGGAAAACCATGGTGGGAACCCTTGCCCACAATTAGATGATACTACTATAGATAGTATGTGTGTACAAATGGGGTATGCACATGTAGAAAGGCCAACTACCTAGAGCTCACTGCTCAATCACAAAATGGGAGTCACACTAACTACAATTGGATGGTTAAATCCAATGATAATGTACTGCTCAAAATAACATCTTTATGTGCTAGATTCAGTACCGGTTAAGCTCTACTTGTCTTCCTCATACCTTCCTTGAATATTCAAATGATGTCTGCATGTATAGCTCTGCTTATATTTGCATATACCTTAATCCAATCCTTCACACTCTACTACTACATAATCTCACAAATGAGATCTTACATATATACCAAAACCTAAGACCAATTGTGTAGGTCGGCTCACTAAGATATTACAATAAAATGAATTACAAATGAATCAATATGTGATGCATGATGTCAGCTCAATGCATTTACAACAATAACAAATCATCTCCATAACGTGTCGTGCTGATCTAGAATAGATAATGCTTTCCGATCCATAACCTAGACCTATTTGCCGGTAACAACAAATATACAAAATCGATTGTAACAATAATCAAATCACCAAAACCAAGAGTCTAAACAGTGTCTTTGACATAACCAAGTAATCTCCAGATGATAACAGATCATCCTAAGTGTCGGTGAACAATATAATTGTTGGTGAACTAGATACCGGCAACTTTGCATAAGTTACTGAACATGTCGATGAACATAACCAAATATCTCCAAGTGCTATCAAGTGTTGACAAGTGTTGACATCAATGAAAAAACCAATGCAACAAATCCATAATACCAACATAGGAGTAGGAAAAGTCTGGGGTCCTACTTTAATAGGTAATTTGACTTTACCAAGTGTCTCTCTAGGAACATTATCAAAGCCACAAACACAAAGAGGATTGGGTTGAATATAAGAATGATCCTAATTTATCTTATCTAATAAGGCCACACAAAAAATGTTAAGTTCTGACCCATTATTTATTAAAGTACCTTTTCTATTGTGTTCATAAATGCAAGGAGTAATCGTAAGGGGATCATCTCTATTTCTAACCTCTATAGAAGGAAATTCATCTTGTGAGAATGTGATATCATTTGGATTACAAGAAAGATGGGGAGCCACATTATGAAAGGCTTATTGAATCAACCTATGGTATGAAGGGGAAGTTTGAATCAATTCCCAAAGGGATATCATTGCTAAGATACCATAGAATTTCTCAAGAAGATCCTTATCACTATGTTTCTTAGGGTGAGAGGGGGAAGAAAGAAAAGTGAGAAGAACATTGGGTTCTTTCTTTTTGACACAAGCATTAAATGTTTGATGTATTTCAGAACAATATTTCTATTTTAATTGTCTTTCCATAGCATCTATTTCAATTATGTATTTTGTAACTTTATAATATCTAGAGGTTTCCTGGGTTTAGGTTTTTGATAGCTAGAAACATGAATGGTATTGATTTGATTAGGTTCATTGTTCTCCAAGGATACATCTCTAGAAGGGAGATCATTAAGGAAATTGCTAATGAATTCATCATCTTGTGCCAAAGTATCTTTATAATGGAGGTACATTTTAGGATAAACAACATTCTTCAAAGATTCATCTTTAGGAGGGAGATCTTTGAAAGAAGTACTCATAACCTCTTCTTTCACCAATGTGCCCTCATTGGAAGGACCAAATTTGTGAGATGGTAAATCAATGTCCATCACTTGTCTAGGAGAGATACCATGTATGGAAGGTAAAGTTGTTAGTCCCAACCGGTGCTGAGAGGGGAGGAGTGAATCAAAACTATACCAATTTGTTTCAACATTTTAAACTTGATCAAAACTTCTATTCAAACCTAACACTTATCAGTATAAGAAACATTTAATAAGAAATATGCATACATAAAATCAAATACACATGACTACCAAGATTTATCATGTAGAAACCAAAATGGGAGAAAACCATGGTGTGAGTTTCTACTCACAAAACCTACACTCTTCTGGAGTATGCCCAATGAGGAGCCATCAATGTTAGGAGCTTACAAAGACACTATTAGGTGCCACCCAATTAAGGGATTTTCTTTAAGGCTTGTTAAAAACCTTTACTCTATTAGACATAGCCTTGTTAGAGGACTTAGGATCATCATTTAAGATGTCACCCAGTTAAGGGATTTTATAAAGGGACCTATTAAAGTCCACTCGGTTAAGGGATTTTACTGTTATAGTTATTAAAAAATAATAGAGAGAAAGATCTACTATAATAGCTACTCTTAGCTTAATCAGATCCAAATGAAGCTCTTCAGTTTGACCACTGGCTACACTTGCTCTGCACTCTACTGGTGCTCTGCATTCTTTCTTTGCTCTTCACACTATCCAAGCTTTGCACACTCTCTTCAAAATAACACTTTGCAATTTTTACGATCAATCTTTTTAGTTTTTGGCAAAAACCTTTTACCATATTTTGCCAACACATACATGTTGATTCCTCAATCAGTTTACACCTAACACTTTTTATATTTATAATTCAAATCTTTCCAAATCTTCTCACACTCTCTCTACGCGCTCTTCATCAATCTCACAAGAAACTCATCCTTATCTGTCTCTACAATTCATAATCTCACCAACCTCTGGGTTGTGTTCTTTCCTTTTAATGTGAACTAGAAAATCCACATAAATCTCATCTTAACTAGTTGTTAACTACTGTAGACTTCACTATCTATTTGTTTGATGATATATGGTCATGACTGACTCACCTTTGGTCATTACATCCACATTATCGATCATTGCTTCGAGATTATCGGTGGATAACATTCTTCAACCTGTATTATCAATGTAACTCTTCATCTTTTGCCACCGGTCACTGATCATCAATCAAATTGATCACTTGTTTGTCTAGAGTGTTCCAGTCATGCATAAGACTACTAGACTACAATTCCAGTCACCTCTTGTAACTACATCATCATTTCATCTACCAGTTTTAAGAAACTAATCTCAACACCTATTGTCAGCTATTATGTTTATCTTTCAATTGATTAGTTCTTTGACCAACACACTCCTTAAGTGTGTCACTAATGCATATTAGGGAAGCACTAAATCCTCAATACTGATTGCAACCATGAGTAAACCATTATGGTTTACCACACCTCCTTTCCTATGAGTTTGGCCTTATTTACCGATAAGTGTTTGTCATCAATGACAATACTAACTGACGAACTATTTGTGTCAACACCATCAGTTATGCAAACAAAAGTCACATCAAGGAAGGTGTTTATGATATCATCGTCTTGTTCTAAGATATTTTATGGGAGAGATATTTTTTTAGGAGAAAGATCAACATCAATTTTCAAAACTTCATCCTTAAGTAGAAGAGTTGTAAAAGGAGTGTTAATAATCTTTTGCTGCACCAAAAAATTCTCATGAATAAGAGAAGATTTAGGAGGAGAATTATCATGATTCATTAGGGTAGTGCTGATAATCTACTCTGAGATTTGCACTCTCCACAATCTTATCAATCCTTTTGTTCAAACACTTGTATGATTTACTCTTTATAGAGTAACCTAAGAAGGTTCCTTCATCACTCTTAGGATCAAACTTTCTAGAGTACTCATCCCTCTTGATGTAGGACCTACTTCCAAATACCTTGAAGTAACTCACATTGGGTGAGTATGCAAACCAAAATTCATACAAAGTCTTATGTGTCCCCTTCTTCACCTGCATCCAGTTCAAGGTATACCCAACAGTACTCATTTCTTCTCTCTAGAAGACATGTGGAATATCCTTCTATATCATTAGAGTTCTTGCACAATCAATTAGAGTTCTATTTCTTCTTTCAACAATTCCATTGTGCCGAGGTGTTATGGGTGTAGACATCTGCCTCATAATCCCTTATTCTTCACAATAATTTATGAACTCTTGAGAGGTGAACTCTCCTCCTCTATCCGATCTCAAATATTTTAGACTCTTATTGGTTCATCTCTCCACTCGATCCTTGAAGACCTTAAACATTTGAAAGGCTTCATATTTTTCTTTCAAGAATACAACCCACATCATTCTTGAGAAATAGTTTACAAACAACATGAAGTATCGGTCCACATAGAAACTCTTAGTCCTCATAGGACCACAAAAAATTGTATGCACTAAGTCCAACACATTCTCAGATGAATAATATTTTATACTAAAACTAGGTCCGATCAACTTTCCTAGTTAACATTATTTGCACATAGCATTCTCAGGTTTCATAATGTCAGGCATACCTCTGATAGACTTCATTTTACTAGCCTTTTTTATGATATCAAAATTAGGATGACAAAATATTTTGTGCCACAACCAACTGTCTTCTATCTTTCCCATTAGGCAACTTCCTATAGTGGTGTCTAGGTAGACTAGATTACCTTTACTTTGTTTATCGGTAGTAATCAGACCTCATGATTTATAACATATTTTGCATATTCCTTAATTAAAATCCAACTGGAAACCCTTATTTTTAAGTTGTGCAATGATTAAAAGACTATACTCTAGCCCTTCTACCCAGTAAACATCTTCACAATTGGTTATATAATTTAGAGCTATAGATCCCTTACCTTTTACTGCATAGGGAATATCAGTACCCAATCTCACCATTCCTCCATCATAGTCTTCCATGTTGAGGAATTTGTTCCTATCGCCAGTCATGTGGTGAGTACAACCACTATCAATTACCCCATCTCCACACCATTTGAACTAGAAATCAATACTATATCACTTTTCTCTATGCTATCTTCCTTTACCACTACAAATACAATCCCTTCTCCATCAGATCCTTCTGATTCTTCATTGGTGACTCCTTCTGTGAGATAGCCCTCCTTCTTTCTCTTCTATTTATATCTTCTAAAGTTATCCTTCCTATCATTTTCAAGACATTTGGATGCAATCTGACCTATTTTATTGTATGAGATACACTTAAAGGGTAGTTTACCTTTGTATTTCCCTTTTCCTCTTGGCAGCCTTCTTGCTATTAAAGCTTCAAGCTCATTTTGTTCCTATTCTTCACATAACAAGTTGTAATGTTCATGAGAATGATCGGTTCTTGGAGTAGAACTACTTCTGGTTTCTTTTCTTCTCATTGGTGGTGTAAGTGTCATGGAAGATTTGAAGGCAACATCAATATTTGGCATACTGTTATCATAGTTGCTCAGTTCAAAGGTAGTCAACTTACTAATCAGGGAGTCAAGTGTAACATTAACTGTTCCCAAAGATTTGAGTTCCTAAATTGTAGAAACCCTTATGGCATATTGTGGTAGCAAGGTTCTCATGATTTTGCTGACCACGTCATCTTCTTCAAGTTTTTGTCCAACACTTCTCATGGAATTTACCACATCCTTTATTCTTTTATTATACTGTTCTATATTTTCTCCTTCTTGCATCCTCATCTCATCAAATTTGCCTCTTAATATGTCCACCTTAGCCTTTTGTACATGAGGATCTCCTCCTTAAATAGTCTTCAGCTTATTCCATATCTCATAGGTTGTCTCCAGATCTTGAACCTCAGCATACTCGTTATCAAATAGAGTACTAGAAATCACATTCATAGTTGTGATGTTATCTTGTTTCTCTTTGATCTGATCTTCAATGAGAACCCCTATAGGTTCATTTTACTCTATGCTTACATGATTCTAGTATTGATCTCCTAGGGTTCTTAGGTAGAGCTTCATTCTACCACACCATAATGTATAATTATCCTTAGATAACCTGGGGCCTTCCTTTTGCATCATCTTGGATCTTTCCATAAGCTATTAAGTTCTTCTTAATCCAAGGACCAAGGCTCTAATACCAATTGTTAGTCCCAATCGGTGTTGAGAGGGGAGGGGTGAATCAACACTATACCGGTTTGTTTCAACATTTTAAACTTAATCAAAAGTTCTATTCAAACCTAACACTTATTAGTATAAGCAACATTTAATAAAAAATATGCATACATAAAATCAAGCACACATGACTACCAAGATTTATCACATGAAAACCCAAATGGGAGAAAACCACGGTGTGAGTAGAAACTCACAAAATCTGCACTCTTTTGGAGTACGCTCAGTGATGAGATTACAAAGACACTATTAGGTGTCACCCAGTTAAGGGATTTTCCTTAAGGCCTGTTAGAACCTTTACCCTGTTAGACGTAGCCTTGTTAGAGGACTTAGGATCATCATTTATGATGTCACCTGGTTAAGGGATTTTACTGTTATAGTTATTAGAAAACAATAGAGAGAATGATCTACTATAATAGATACTCTTAGCTTAATCAGATCTAGATGAAGCTCTTCAGTTTGACCACCGGTTACACTTGCTTTGCACTCTACTGGTGCTCTGCATTCTTTCTCTACTCTTCACACTATCCAATCTCTACACACTATCTTCAACACTCTGCTATTCACCTAGCATTTTTGCCCTCTTCTCACCTTACTGGATCGCCTCTCTTCAAAATAGCACTTTGCAAATTTTACGATCAATCTTTTTGGTTTTCGCAAAAAATCTTTATACCATATTTTGCCAGCACATACCCATTGATTCCTTAATCAGTTTACACCTAACACTTAGTAGATTTTAAATTCAAATCTTTCCAAATATTTCAGCACTCTCTCTATGCGCTCTCCATCAATCTCACTAGGAATTCATCGTTATCTGCCTCTGCAATTCATAATTTCACCAACCTCTATGTCGTGTTGTGTCTTTTTAATGCGAACCAAAAAATCTGCACAAATCTCACCTTAATAGGTTGTTAACTATTGTAGACTTCACTATTTGTTTGTTTGATGATATCTCATCATGACTGACTCACATTTGGTCATTGCATCCAGTTTACCGGTCACCACTCTCAAATTATTGATGGATAGAATTGTTCAACCTATATCATCGGTTCACCAGTGTAACTCTTCATCTTTTTCCATCGGTCACTGATCCTCAATTAGACTAATCACCTATCTATCTAGAGTGTTTCAATCGTGTATAAGACTACTAAACTACAATCTGAGTCACCTCTTGTGATCACATCATCATTTCATCTACCAGTTTTAAGAAACTGATCTCAAAACCTATCAAGTGCTTGACTGACTGGTTAGCTACTCTATTTATCCTTCAACCAATTAGTTCTTCGACCAACACACTGCTTAAGTGTGTCAATAATGCACATTAGGGAAGCATTGAATCCTCTATATTGATTCCATCCATGAGTAAACTATTGTGGTTTACCAGACCTCCTTGCCTATGTGTTTGGCCTTATTCACTGGTAAGTGTTTTTCAGCAATGAAAATACAAACTGATGAACAGGTTGTGTTAACACCATTAGTTATGCAAACAATCTCCCCCTTTGGCATTGATGGCAACACTTCAAACTTCTCTTTAGCAGCCAGTCACTTCTGCTTTTGCTAGATCGATCAGCTGCTCTAATTGATCTCGAGTAATGATCTTACTCCCCCTTTTCACACTCTTCCTTTTCAGTGGCTTCCATTCATGTCACATCTGACTTCATCTCCTTTCATGTTCCATCTGAATTTACTCCCCCTTTGACAACAATGCCAAAGGTGTAGTATAGACATCCTATTTCATATAATGCAATAACTAATCCCCCTAATAGGAGTAGTCCATAATCATCAATCCACATACATAAAATTTTCAAGAAAATCATACTGGATTGATGATGTTCCAATCTTCACACACCTTAGAGCATGTAGGGGAGTTACCCCTAGCTTACCTCTAAGATACTCAAAAGTATCCTTAGGTAGTGGCTTGGTGAATATATCTACAACTTGTTCCTTGGTTGGCACATATTCTAGTCTAACTTCTTTGTCTTCTACATGTTCCCTAAGATAATGATATTTTATTGTAATATGCTTGGTTTCAGAGTGCATTACCAGGGATTTTGATATGTTAATGGCACTTGTATTGTCACAGTGTAGCACCACTGGTTCAGTCAACTTGTGAGGCCCTACCCCGACTCAGTTTGATATTTTCAGTTATTTGCATATTGAGACTATTATGGATGCTTTATTTTATGCTTTATGGATTTAGAACTGATATGATTCCATGATTTGGATCACATTGACATATGTTGATGCTTTATTTTATGCATGATGATTATGAAACTTTATATGTTGCTAGAATAGAATTACTTTGAAATGGTGAATGTCATTATTGGAATTTCAGGACTTCATTTTTGATGATAGGAAAATGATGCTTATTTTATGAATGGTTCAATTTTGAGAATTATGTTAATTGCTTATGTGGAATCGAATTTGAATGAATGAGATATTGAATTATTGTTGCCAAATGTATGAGTGTTTGATGTGCAATGAAATTAATGTATTTAATTATGTATAATTCTGATTATTTGGAATTACTAATGTGTTAATTGAGATGCGCAGGAAAATTATCCATGTGACCATGGAATTTATATGGAGAACCAAACCTAGACCAATGTACGTTTGTTAAGCCGGGTGTTGTCTATTTGGAAAGACAACACCCCGTTTGTAATGTATTTTATTTGTGAAGTGTATGATGCTTGAGTGTTAAAATTAATTTTTATGTATATGTGTAATCCTACAAGAGACAAATTCCCTGTGTGATTTTTATATTGTATTTTATTGTGTCACTTGACACATGTGCTGATTAGTGTCATTGATTTTGACTTGTCTCTTGGAGGGAGTTTTGTTTCTACCAAAGCTATTAAAAAACTTGAGTGTGGTCCCAAATTTGCCTTGGGTAGGGAGTCTTGGGAGTGGTCAACTCAGGTTTGACCCGTAGGTAAACTTCAGTTGGGTTTCTAAGGGGTTAAATGGACTCCTAGGGTCAGTTTTAGGGCTTTTCCAAAGGTCCAAAGGGTATACCTATGGGTTAGGGGTATTTTGAAACATGTGACTGTCTAGTCACCTCAAAAAAGTGGTTTTTCCAAGGTGAGCGAAAAATAAACTTAGAAAGTTCTTCCTAGGATAGACAACCTTCCCTTTTGATGTCAAACTTTCTTCCCCATCTTCTCTCACCTTTTCCCTTTCCAGTTTTGGTAATGTGTAAGAGTTTGGGAAGAGCAACCAATGGGAACTCTCACCTCACCCAAGGGGTTGGGAAGTGTGTGAGAGGCCTTCTTAGGCAAGGATTAGGGACTTACTGAGTAATCACCCACAATCCATTGTTGGAGATTATGCTTTTGTTTTGAAAATTAGTTGTAGAATAGAATTTTGGAAAAGGATTGAAGAAAAGTTTGTGTGGATTTGGGCAGCTCATCCCCAACTAAATCTAACATACCTATTGGCAGAATAAGGTTGGTTTTATTTCCTCTTATTTATGTTGTTTATGTTGTTTTGTTAAAGGAAAGAAAAGCTTGTTGAAAGAGATGTGTCTATGTAAATTGTTGTTGAAAAAAAAAAGTGTAAGCTTTCATTTCTATGTTTTTGTTTATGTGTTCTTGTTTTTTTGGGAGTGTCCAAGACCTCCTACTCTTGGGGGAGTAGGATGGTCTTTGGGTGGAAGGAGTATGACAGCCTTGGGTGAGATGTTCTCCTTATGGAGAGTGATCTCAAGGGTGTCCTTTGTAACCCTTGCTGCATAGCCTTGTGTATGCATTTGGGGGTCATAAGGGGAGAAAATATGGCCTTTGAGCCTTTGGGGGGCATAAGGTATGTGGATGTATCTTTCATTGTATTTTGTATTGCCATGAGGTGGCTTGAATTGTAAAATTTTGGCTTGCAATCTCCCCAATGGTACTTGGTCCACTTCCGCCCATGGAATGATCATCACAAAATGTGGTGAAAGTGTAGCTTGGGAAGGGAAGATGTATGTTGAGTGTTTGCCTTATTTTGTTGTGTTGTTTGCTTGTTTGTAACCCGTCTAGTGCTTGGTTCTCCAAGCTCAGGGGTGGCTTCTAGTAAGCCTAGGCTAGGAGGTGAGCTCTCCATGGTCAAGTTGTGTTTTATTGCAGGTTGCTTGGGATGGGAAAGGAAGGAATAAAGAATGTTGTTGCTATTTTATGTTGCAGAAAAGTTTAAATGACAAATGTATTTTATATTGAAGTTTGTAAAGAAAAAAAAAGAGAGCCATTGTTGTATTTATTTTCCAAAAGAAAAGAAATGTATTCCTATTACCATGGAAAGGAAAATATTGTTGTTTTATTTTCAAAACCATTTGTATTCATATATACTTTGCATTTACATTTGCTAAAGAAATATAAATATTTCTCCTACTTGGTTAGTTTTGCAAAAGGAAGAGGAAATGAATTAGTTTGTATTTAAAACTTCAAAAAAAAAATGATGTTGTTGCATTTATGTTTATTTGGTAAATGAAAATTTATTTCTGTTTCTTCATGTTCATTTAGCTATATTAATGCTACTACAAATAAAAGAAAATTGTCATTATTTTTCCATTTAATGCAGAAAACAAATCGTAAGATAGTAGCTTATTGAATCAAAAGGAAAGATTAGCATTTAGTTCTTAGATTTAATTTAATTACAAGAAGAATGGTTATATTTTAAGTTGCTATGCATTGTAGATATTAGTTGCAGATTGTTAGATCTTAAACAAAAAAAAATAGAATATTCAACATATGTTACTTCAACCATATTTAGAAAATAAAAGAATATATTTTCCTCATTATTCAATCTGCAATAAGTATTAGAAAATTCTTTGCATGCATTTAAAAGATGCACAAGAATAATAATCTCCCAAGCTGGCCCAAATGAGTTATAAATGGTAATACACAAATATATATATATATATATATATATATATATATATATATATATATATATATATATATATATATATATATATATATATATATATATATATATATATATATATATATATATATATATATATATATATATAAAATTCATTATTTTGAAAATCTGTTTATTAAAAAAAAAAGAAACAGTGATGTATTAACAGTTTAAATAATACAAAAAAAAAAGAAAAAATTAATCATCTTGTTAAATAAGTCATTCAAAATATATATATATATATATATATATATATATTTGTATATATATAAATATATATCAGTCATTCTTTATATGTGAAAATATGCCCATTTCAAAATAAAACTATATATACTTCTTACCTTTATATTATATATATATATATATATATGAATATATATATATATATATAATATAAAAATAGAGAAATAAAAAAAAAAGTTTTTCGCATGTTATTTTTAACACAAAAAAAAGGGTTTTAAAAAAAAAATCTTGGCAATGGAATGGGGGTCGCAGCCTTGGGCGGCGACGCCCACAGTCTGCGGGAGCCCACAGCTGTGGGCGGCGACGTCCACAGGTTGCGGGGAGCCGCAGCTGTGGGTGGCGTCGTCCACAGGCTACGGAACCCGTAGCTCTGGGCGGTGGCATCCACAGACTGCGGGAGCCATAGTCGTGGGCGGCGCTGTCTGCAGCCCGCGATACCCCCGCTCTGCCTCCTCCCACGCCCGCAAATAGCAGAAAAAAATGCCCCTCCACTCGGCCTCCCTTCATCCACCATTAAACAATCCAGTTCGGCCCTGTGCACGCCTCCTCCCATGGCCGCCGCCCACTCCTTCACCTGCACACACACACACAATAAAATAGACATCACTCACACACACAGCCCACACACAAAAAAAACATGTATGTTAAAACACAAATGCCCTAACCCTAATTTCGGGTTAGGGCATACATACTTGGCTTATATTCTAAAAAAAATAAAGGGAGGAATATGTGTGGGAATGTTTAAAAGGGGTTAAAAGTTAAAATAAAATAAAACTTTCCTCCTTCCTCTTTAGAATATACTTGTAAACATATATATATCTTCGTAGGTAAAATATATAAATATATATATATATATATATATATATATATATATATTTATAAGTAATTTAACTTCTATAATTGTGGAAATCAAATTAGTTAGTGGTAAAAATTAATTAATGCTCTTTTAATTATTTAATGAATGTTGGAACATTCAAAAAGAAAATTTCAAAATTATTAGGTAGAATAGACCCTTGAAAAAAAAAAAAGACACAGCGATATTAGTAGGGTCAAGTGACCCATTTAAATTTTAAATTATAAGGTATTTTAATTTATGGGGATTTTATTTAATAGGGTTGTTAAATTTAATAACTAGGACAATTTATTAGACCCTAGACAATTAAAGAACTATAAGAGATTATTGGACAAATAATTTTAGAGATTATATATTAAGTTGCGATTAATTGCCAAGGGAGTCTAATTCCTTTATTAATAAAAGACTAGCGATAACTCTTCTAGAGAAATATTAGCTCGCTTATAACTTATTTAATTTTATCACCAAATTAAATTAATCATTTGATTCACACAAAATATAGTTAAGACCAAACTAGTTTTGCATTATTTTAATTAAGTTACGTATTTAAAAAAAAATAAATTATTCCATTTGTGCCCAAAAGTTTGGGCATGACATTTTGGTATCAGAGCAAGGTTACCAACACTAGGAACCTTACTCCATTACATTTTGCTATAATTATTTAATTAATTAAATTATATTTAATTTTATTATATTTATTTTTAAATTAGCTAAAATATTTCTCCTAGAGTATTTATTTATTTCATTTTATTTTATTTTCTTAAAAAGGATGCCTCCAACTACGCGACAAGCTCGCAAACGTGGTAGAGGCCCTAGGCATGAACGCATGGCACGCAAAGAGGTCATTAGGGAGGAATCAATTCAGGAAGTGAACCCAGCAGCTCCTCCCGAACGATCAGTTGACCCAAACCGAGACATCTTGGTAGCTCTATAGAACCTAATTGGCATAGTTCAAGATAGGCTTCCGGCAGTAGATCATAATGTTGAGAACCAGAACTCAGGAAGCCATAGAATAGTAGAACGGAAACGGAGTAGGAGTCCACCTCCTAATCCCATAGAGACTCAGGCTGGGCATGAGCCCGAGTCCAGTCACCTACTAGCACCACCTCCAGTCGTAGAACCAGTGTATATTGAGAGGGCATGCCAGGATCCAGGGGATCTAATCAGAGAGGTTATGCATCTTCAGCCACCACCTTTTGGGGGATCTACCGATGGGGTAGAAGTAGAGGCATGGCTTTTAAGCCTAGATAGGTGCTTTGCATTGTGCTCTTATGAGAGCAATCTAAAAGCACGTGTAGCGGTTCACCTATTGCGAGGGACAACCTCCACATGGTGGAGATAGGAAGAGTATAAGTGTGGCTTAGAGATAGAAACCCTCACTTGGGAGATTTTCACAGAGAGATTCAAGGATAGGTACTTATCAAAGCATTTCAGACAGCGTAGGGTGGATGAGTTTCATGACCTCCAGCAGAAGGGTCTTTCAGTGACCCAGTATGAGAACAAGTTATTTGAACTCTTACCTTATGTAGATTACTTGAAAGATGAGAAGCTTCTCGTCAACCGATTTATCAGAGGATTGAATTCTGGCATAGCAGGACCTGTGAGAATGGCCGCTCCAGGGAGCCTTCGGGTTTCCGTGGAGAAGGCTTTGATAGCCGAGGAGATTCAGGTCAGACCCCAGGACTCAAAGGATAAATTCCAAAACTATAACCCTACACCACAGACTTATGCGTTTCAGAAACCCCATTGGAAAGGTAACAACAGACAAACATCGGGGTTCTCCAAACCCCCTTCTCCGCAGCAGTCATAGCAAAACCAGAGGCAAAGGCCTCCACAGAGTTAGCAGGGCGCAAAACCCAAGCAGTGGCAGTCACAGGGTCAGAGGCGAGATCAAAGATCTCAGGCTCCTTACACACCTTCGGCGAGGACTCAGCAGTCTTCCAGAGGTGGGTATAGTGGTTCTAGTAGGACAGGGGGACAGTCTTTCTCCAGACCACAGGGAGTGCAGTTTCAGGCATGTGGCGCTTGCTTAACATGTGGAGCCATGGGACACATGGTGAGAGAGTGTCCTCAGGGTCAGATGGCAGGAAATCAGAGGATGGCAGCATCAGAGCCGACAGTTGGGGATATGGCCAAGTCCCATAGGGTCTTCGCAGCGGTTGACAACTGCTAGGTAGAGTATCAGGCCACGGTTATTGAGGTAGCAGGTATGATCAGAGGTAGTAGTGTATCTATATTATTTGATTCAGGAGCTACTGACTCTTTTATATCTCCATTGGTTGTGGAGCATTGCAGGCTAGTCGCAATTAGACAAGAGGTCAGTTGGGAAGTGGAATTAGCTTCAGGGGCTAGAGTGTCAGTGGAATCAGAGGTTAAGGGTTGTCAGCTTCAGATTGGTAATACCACCACCTTAGTAGACCTTAGAGTTACACCACTCAGATCTTATGGCATCGTACTTGGCATGGATTGGCTTTATGCCCACAGAGCCAAGATGGATTGTCACCTGAAAAGGATCGAGTGTGAGGATGATCATGGCTCTCCCATAGTGATCACTTTAATTCAGAGACTGATGTCTCTTCGTATGATCTCCGCCATGCAGCTTAAGCGGAGCATGCGAAAGGGATGTCAATTATTTGCCATCACCATTAGTGATAGAGAAGAAGAAGAGGAAAAGGAACCATCTATTGACGACCATCCTATCATTAAGGAATTTTCAGATGTATTTCCTTCAGAGTTACCCGGTATGCCGCCCCGTAGAGAGATTGATTTCCATATAGACCTTGTTCCAGGAGCCGAACCAATTTCATGAGCACCATATAGAATGACCACAAATGAGATTAATGAGCTCAAGATGCAGCTTGAGGAACTCCTAGAGAAAGGCCACATTCACCCTAGTGTATCCCCTTGGGGTGCACCAATCATCTTCGTGAAGAAGAAGGATGGATCTCTTCGATTATGCATGGATTACCGTCAGTTGAACAAAGTAACTATCAAAAATCGATATTCATTGCCCAGGATCGATGATTTATTTGACCAACTTTAGGGTGCCAAAGTATTTTCCAAGATTAATCTAAAGTCAGGGTACCATCAGTTGAGGATAGTGGATAGCGATATCCACAAGACCGCATTTCGCACTAGATATGGCCACTATGAGTTCACCGTGGTCCCATTCGGTCTTACAAATGCCCTAGCAGTTTTTATGAGTCTCATGAATGGAGTATTCTGCACATTCCTTGACCATTTTGTGATTGTGTTTCTCGACGACATATTGATATATTCACGGAATGAGGAGGAACATGAGGAGCACTTGAGATAGGTTTTGCAGTGTTTGAGGGAAAATCAGTTGTATGGCAGTTTGTCAAAGTGCGCTTTCTTTAGAACAGAGGTCAGGTACCTTGGTCATGTTATATCCGGTGATGGGATCTCAGTAGACCCATCGAAGATCAGAGCCATTATGGATTGGCCAGCGCCTACTAGTGTGACAGAGGTTAGGAGCTTCATGGGCTTAGCAGGTTATTATCAGTAGTTTGTTGAGGGTTTCTCTAGAGTTGCTCATCCTATTACTTCTCTTCAGCACAAAGGGAAGAAATTAGAGTGGACGGAGAAGTGCGAGAAGGCCTTTCAGGAACTTAAAAAGGCACTTACTACCGCACCTATCCTTGTAGTACCAGATCCTTCAGCTAATTTCATGGTTTGCACAGATGCTTCCCTAGAGGGTTTAGGAGCATTACTTATGCAGAGTGGCAGAGCTATAGCTTTTGAGTCTAGGAAACTCAAGACTCACAAGCTTAATTACCCCACTCATGACCTTGAGCTTGCAGCAGTAGTGCATGCACTTGTGAGACGGAGACATTTCCTTTTGGGTCATCATTTTGAGTTGCACTCAGACCATCAGAGCCTTCAGTACATATTCACTCAGCCGAATCTTAATGCACGTCAGAGGAGATGGATGGAATTCTTGTGTGACTATGATTTTGACATTCACTACATCAAAGGGAAGGAAAAAGTAGTTGCAGATGCTTTGAGTAGGAGACGTCATGAGGTATACACCATATCTATGAGCACGGATTTGAGAGATCGGATCATGCAGCAGTTGCCAGAGGACAGATAGTATTTAGAGGTTTGTCAGGCTATACGATCTCAGGAAACTTTAGAAGGGAAATATGTGGATTATTCCTTAGAGTCCGATGGTTTATTACACCATAGAGGGCGCATCTATGTACCTTCTTCTGGGGGATTGCAGGAGTTCATCATCATAGAGGCTCATAGAGCTCCTTATGCAGCACATCCTGGGGTCAAGAAGATGCATGCAGACTTGAGGGAATTATACCATTGGCCAGGAATGCAATAGCTTATTGCCAAGTTGGTAGCCCGATGCCTTGAGTGTCAGAGAGTCAAGGCGGAGCACCACCATCCAGGTGGGTTGCTCCAATCTCATGCTATACCAGAGTGGAAGTGGGATACTATATCCATGGATTTCATCATTGGTCTCCCCATGTCATCTCGTCGCCATGATGCCATCTTGGTGACGGTTGACAAGTTGACCAAAGTGGCTCACTTTTCACCAGTTCGTACCACCTTCACAGCACCAGCAGTAGCATAGGTGTTTTTGCGAGACATTATCAGACTTCATGGTGTTCCATGCAAGATCATTTCCGACAGAGATTCCCTCTTCACATCTTCTTTTTGGATGGCATTACAGGCAGCTATGGGTACCAAGCTCAATTTCAGTACAGCCTATCATCCGGAAATGGATGGCCAGACAGAGAGGGTTAATCAAGTGTTAGAGGATATGCTTCGCATGTATGTCATGGATCACCAGACTAGATGGGAAGAGTACCTTCCCTTAGTAGAGTTTTCCTATAACAATGGGCATCACACGTCCTTGGGGATGCCACCCTATCAGGCATTATATGGCAGACCTTGTAGGACACCATTGAGTTGGGACTGCATTGAGGACTGAGTTGCTATTGGTCCTGAGATAGTTCAGAATATGGAGTAGCAGGTGGATTTGATTAGGCAACGTCTTAGAGAGGCACAGGATAGACAGAAGAAATATGCAGATGCAAAGAGGATAGATCGTAGCTACTTGGTTGGAGACAGAGTCTTCTTGAGAGTGCGACCGCATAAGAGTCCAATCCGATATGGAAAGGGTTCTAAACTCGCACCTCAATTTGTAGGATCATTCGAGATCATTGAGAGGATAGGACCAGTTGCCTACCACTTAGCATTGCCACCTAGACTGTCACGCATCCACGATGTGTTTCATGTTTCAGTTTTGAGGAAGTATATCTATGATGAGTCTCATATTCTAGATTGGGATGCCTTGCAGGTGGAGTCGGACAGGCAGCTAGCCTTGGAGCCCATTCGCATTTTGGCACGCTGGACGCTCGGCCTTTGAGGTTGACAGCTGGACCAGGTTAGGGTCCAGTGGGATTGCTATGATAATGTCACAGCCTCATGGGAGGATGCAGCACGTATGAGATCACAGGAACCCAACCTTTTTTATGAGCTCCAGGAGGAAGTTCATGCCTAGAGGGGGAGGGTGTGAGGCCCTACCCCGACTCAATTTGATATTTTAAGTTACTTGCATATTGAAACTATTATGGACGCTTTATTTTATGCTTTATGGATTTAGAACTGATATGATTCCATGATTTGGATCACATTGACATATGTTGATGCTTTATTTTATGCATGATGATTATGAAACTTTATATGTTGCTAGAATAGAATTGCTTTGAAATTGTGAATGTCATTATTGGAATTTCAGGACTTCATTTTTTATGATAGGAAAATGATGATTATTTTATGAATGGTTCAATTTTGAGAATTATGTTAATTGCTTATGTGGAATCAAATTTGAATGAATGAGATATTGAATTATTGTTGCCAAATGTATGAGTGTTTGATGTGCAATGAAATCCATGTATTTAATTATGTATAATTGTGATTATTTGGAATTAGTAATGTGTTAATTGAGATGCGCAGGAAAATTATCCATGTGACCATGGAATTTATATGGAGAACCAAACCTAGACCAATGTACGTTTGTTAAGCCGGGAGTTGTCTATTTGGAGAGACAACACGCCATTTGTAATGTATTTTATTTGTGAAGTGTATGATGCTTGATTGTTAAAATTAATTTTTATGTATATTTGTAATCTTACAAGAGACAAATTCCATGTGTGATTTTTATATTGTATTTTATTGTGTCACTTGACACATGTGCTGATTAGTGTCATTGATTTTGACTTGTCTCTTGGAGGGAGTTTTGTTTCTACCAAAGCTATTAAAAAACTTGAGTGTGGTCCCAAATTTGCCTTGGGTAGGGAGTCTTGGGAGTGGTCAACTCAGGTTTGACCCGTAGGTAAACTTCAGTTGGGTTTCTAAGGGGTTAAATGGACTCCTAGGGTCAGTTTTAGGGCTTTTCAAAAGGTCCAAAGGGTATACCTATGGGTTAGGGGTATTTTGAAACATGTGACTACTCCCATGTGACTGTTTAGTCACCTCAAAAAAGTGGGTTTTCCAAGGTGAGCGAAAATTCAACTTAGAAAGTTCCTCCTAGGATAGACAACCTTCCCTTTTGATGTCAAACTCTTTTCCCCATCTTCTCTCACCTTTTCCCTTTCCAATTTTGGTAATGTGTAAGAGTTTGGGAAGAGCAACCAATGGGAACTCTCACCTCACCCAAGGGGATGGGAAGTGTGTGAGAGGCCTTCTTAGGCAAGGATTAGGGACTTACTGAGTAATCACCCACTCTCCATTGTTGGAGATTATGCTTTTGTTTTGAAAATTAGTTGTAGAATAGAATTTTGGAAAAGGATTGGAGAAAAGTTTGTGTGGATTTGGGCAGCTCATCCCCAACTAAATCTAACATACCTATTGGTAGAATAAGGTTGGTTTTATTTCCTCTTATTTATGTTGTTTATGTTGTTTTGTTGAAGGAAAGAAAAGCTTGTTGAAAGAGATGTGTTTATGTAAATTGTTGTTGAAAAAAAAAGTGTAAGCTTTCATTTCTATGTTTTTGTTTATGTGTTTTTATTTTTTTTGGGAGTGTCCAAGACCTCCTACTCTTTGGGGAGTAGGATGGTCTTGGGGTAGAAGGAGTATGATAGCCTTGGGTGAGAGACTCTCCTTATGGAGAGTGATCTCAAGGGTGTCCTTTGTGACCCTTGCTGCATAGACTTCTGTATGCATTTGGGGGTCACAAGGGGAGAAAATATGGCCTTTGAGCCTTTGGGGGGCATAAGGTATGTGGATGTATCTTTTGTTGTATTTTGTATTGCCATGAGGTGGCTTGAATTGTAAAATTTTGGCTTGCAATCTCCCCAATGGTACTTGGTCCACTTCCACCCATGGAATGATCATCACAAAATGTGGTGAAAGTGTAGCTTGGGAAGGGAAGATGTATGTTGAGTGTTTGCTTTATTTTGTTGTGTTGTTTGCTTGTTTGTAACCCGTCTAGTGCTTGGTTCTCCAAGCTCGGGGGTGGCTTATTGCAGGTTGCTTAGGATGGGAAGGGAAGGAATAAAGAATGTTGTTGCTATTTTATGTTGCAGAAAAGTTTAAATGACAAATGTATTTTATATTGAAGTTTGTAAAGAAAAAAAAAAGAGAGCCATTGTTGTATTTATTTTCCAAAAGAAAAGAAATGTATTCCTATTACCATGGAAAGGAAAATATTGTTGTTTTGTTTTCAAAATCATTTGTATTCATTTATATTTTGTATTTACATTTGCTAAAGAAATATAAATATTTCTCCTACTTGGTTAGTTTTGCAAAAGGAAGAGGAAATGAATTAGTTTGTATTTAAAACTTCAAAAAAAAAATGATGTTGTTGCATTTATGTTTATTTGGCAAATGAAATTTTTTTTCTGTTTCTTCATGTTCATTTAGCTATATTAATGCTACTGCAAATAAAAGAAAACTGTCATTATTTTTCCATTTAATGCAGAAAACAAATCGTAAGATAGTAGCTTATTGAATCAAAAGGAAAGATTAGCATTTAGTTCTTAGATTTAATTTGATTACAAGAAGAATGGTTATATTTTAAGTTGCTATGCATTGTAGATATTAGTTTCAGATTGTTAGATCTTAAACAAAAAAAAACAGAATATTCAACATATGTTACTTCAACCGTATTTAGAAAATAAAAGAATATATTTTCCTCATTATTCAATCTACAATAAGTATTAGAAAATTCTTTGCATGCATTTAAAAGATGCACAAGAATAATAATCTCCCAAGCTGGCCCAAATGAGTTATAAATGGTATTACACAAATATATATATATATATATATATATATATATATATATATATATTGTAGACACCCAAAAATGGTCAACGCTTGCAGGGTCATACTTTAACATTTGCGCATTGCCTCATTTTAGGTTTTTGCGTAGCATTAACATTTCTCCTATGTCACGCACTTGGTTTTTATCATTTGCGAACATCGAGTCATTCTTCTACATTCTTCATTCATCTCGCTCTCGAATTTGGTCTTGTCGATAACAATCTTCAATCATGATTTTGGGTCGATCTTTGTCCTTGTCAATATTGTCATATTGCAATCGATTCGTCATCGATCCTTGTCCTTTTCAATCATGTCAATTTGGTCAATTTGTCATTGATTTTTGTCAACCAATCTCAATCAAATCATTTATCAACACTGGTCATTTATCAATTCAAAATCATGATCGAATCAAGTCAATTATCTTTCAAGACCTAATTCGCCTTCTAGGGTTTCGTGATTTCATCATTTAACCTTGTGTGTCATTTTCTTCCTTTAGGATTAATAAATTACTTATTTATCCTAAGTCTTCTCATTACAATTAAATCTTTATTTAATTGGCTAATTATTCTTCCTCTTGTAAATTAATTAATAAATGAAAAATTATTAATTAATTTACCTAATTTTTAATTCCTAATTTTCCTCTTTTTTCAATTTTCTAATTTTCTTAGTTTCTAATTTCTTTTCCCTCCTATTTCATCTCCTAATTCTATGGGAATGACATTTCAATTGTCATAATTGATAATCAATCAATTTTGACATATAATGTGTCATAATTTGTCATCAATTATCAATCAATCAAATTGTGCATGGAAAGTGCATAATTTGTCATATTGATTTGCAATTTCCATTTGAATTGCATCATGCTAATCTTGTCATTTATCCAATTCTTCTATAAATTGGATGAATTTCTTCAATCAAATCCCTTGATCCTTGAATCTTGAATCCGAATCCTTAATCAAACTACCGAACCTACGCTTCTAGTACTCTTGAGCTTTTCATCAATCTTGCTTTCAATTGTATGTGCACTTGTAGGTGAGATCCACAAATCCATTGAAGAGGAAAGAAAAACAATGGAGCCGCATGGAAGGAGCATTCAATTCTACATTTGGTTTGCACAATCTTTCATTTTGAATGCTTTGTTTTCATATCTCTATTGAGTGTGCTTAGGATTAGGTTCATTTGCAATGAGTGCTCTCATGATTGAGTTATCATGTCTTGTGTTTTGATTGATCTACTTATCTTTTGATGATTCCTAATTCTGATGCTACATTAATTGGTGAACCCGACGTGAATACTAACCTTCTAACCCCTTTACTGTGTCTTGGAGTGCTTTCAAGTTGATTTTGCAGGTCAAAAACCCAAAAACAGGGCCGTGCAGTGCATTCTGGACACTTCTGCGCTTGTGTGAAGCATTCTGCACCTGTGTTGAGCATCTTGCACCTGTGTATGCAACATTCTGCACTTGTGTCATGGGTTCTGCACCTGTGTCATGAGTTCTGCGCTTGTGTAAAGTCCAGAACAGAGGTGAAAAATGCAGTTTTTACTTGAAATTTTTGGTGTTTTTGCATTCTGTTTTCTGTGCTTTGGATTTTGGTACTAATTATTTGTGCAGAATCTTGGCATATGCATGGCAAAGACTAAAATTCAAACTACTAACATGTTTTGTGCAGATTCGATGGTCAAAGACAACAAATCAAACCTCTAACTTGGGTTTTGCAGGTTGCCTTGGAGAAACAACCAAACTGTGTGTTTGAGATTTTTAATTAGGCACTTAGTGATTTTTAAATAGGTTGGAATAAACATTTGTTTTCTTTGATTGTTAAGTATGACATTGGAGTAGGAGAGTATGCTCTCATCCTTCTTAGGGTGATCAGAAATCCAGATCTTTGATACCATGCTTGTGTTGTTGATTGAGTGTCTCCTTTAGAGGGCCTACCTTCCCGACCACTTTGCTTTTGCAAGCAAGTGATAATCATGAGAAGGGAACGACCCAAAGTGAGTACGGCTAGAATTCCTTGGCATTCTAACTCACTATAAACAAATACCTGATGAGCGAAAGCTTTGAAGGAAGTGTTACGTGGGAATTGCAGTTACTTGGGAAGTGATGACCCTTGAACTCTTTCTCATATCAACATCTAAGTAGGGCCTCTTGGTCTAAATCGTGCTTGCATGACTACATTTGTTTGGTATCTTGATGGGCTTAATGTCTCAATCATGCTTGCATGACATCAAGGAGTAATGCTTAACAGAAATCCTTACTACATACCTTGTTTTTAGAGGCCAAAAACCCTTCTAGTTGCTTGAGAAGGACAAATTCGGATACTTGGAAGAGATACTAAGTTTCCCATGGGGAGATTCCATGGGGACTGATGCTTGGCTGCCTTGAGAAGTGAGTGTCGTGGAGGGGAGCCCGTGGGGTCAAGCATCTATGTATTCTCCTTGAATCCGATAATGAGTCTACCTCTCAAGTACCTAATGTCTTTGCCTACCATAAGAAATGTGGAAATGAGCATGATTGTCTTGAGTCTAAGTTGCAATATCTTGTATTCTTTGTTTGTCAAAAGTTGAATTGTGTATCATTCCAAAAACAAGATAAATTGATTCAAAACAAGGTTAAACATAAGAGCATTTCATCCAACAAATTTCAAAACACCTTCAAAATATGGTTGTCAAACATTGTTCAAAATTTTGTCTCAACATGCATGTCACTTACATTTAGATTCATCCTAGGTTGCATTTTTCAAAGTCATTGTCAAGTATCAAGGTTAGGTTTCACCTAAGTCATACTTCTTTTGCATACCAATAAGGGTCATCCATTTGCATGTGTCCTCTTGCATTAGAGTCATATCATTGTCATACATTTGCATTTGCATATCCCAAGTCCCTTCATTAAGCCTAAGTCATTGTCATATCATATTAAGATCATTTGCATATTAATTGTCCTTTTGCATATAGTGTCAAACCTAGGTCTTGTCATACTTGAGTAATCCAAATCTTTGATGAACCCTAAGTCATTGTTAGGAAGTCTAGACCTTATCAAACTCTTTGTCCTTTTGTCATCAATGTCATTTCGTCAAACCTAGCTTAGTATCCAAGCATATAGGGGAGACATTGTCATCTTGTCCTTTGTCACTTGGTCCTTTTGTCCTTTGAGGTCTAGACATGATTTCAATTTCCTAAGGGTCTCTTTTTTAGATTTGCATTTCAAAAAGTTTGTCAAAATCTTGAAAAACAAACAAAACAATAGGTTGCATTCTTGCCATAGATTGCATTTTCATCTATTTAGGCTGCATTTAGTTGCATATCATACATTATCCTTGAAAAATTCCAAAAATATTGCATTTGCATAGTGACATGTCTATTGAAACAAGGTGCCAAGCACCAATGATGCAACAAAGTTTGACATATCAACCGACAATGCAATCACAATTCTATCCAATCCAACAACAAGGCAATATCGATCAAACTCTTTATGATGAAACAAGTCTTCAAATACAAAAACTAGAGGAGAGACTAGCTCAAGAAAATGAGATTTTGGAACAAAGAGTGAAAAACATTCAGAAAATTAGATCACAAATGTCCAAAATGCTTCGAAAATTTCCAGGTCAAAATCCAAAGATTGAGCCAATTGATGTAAGATCTCTTCTTGAACGATTAGACATACCAGCTCTCCTCTCCCAAATAGAGATGATGAAACAATTTCAAGAAAACAGACAACATCAATTTCAACATTATGTGCCTCCACAACCAGAACAAGAAGGTGTTTACTATCAATCACATTTTCAACCATCACAACCAATGACACAACCCATGGTCCAACATTTCCAGAAGACACAACCAACGGTCCAACATATACAACCAATACATCCAATGGTTCAACCAATTGTTCAACATATACAACCAATGGTCCAATTTGACCAATGTGTCCAACCAACAATACAATGTCAACAAATAGTTCAACCAATGGTGGAATATCAACGTCAACAACAACAACCAAACATTCAAAAACAAAGGTTGCAACACACACCAAGCCAAGTTTCAAACATGTCGGAACAATTAAACCAAGTCCAATATCAAAACATGACATCAAATCAAAAACAAGTTCAAATTCCAAATACAACTATGTCAAAACCTCGAAAGAAAGGTGGCTTTATTGCAATGATCTTAAGGAAATGACCAAGTGAATTCTTTGAGGAAGATCAAGATAATACACTTATGTCTAGCAATGCCTCATCCCCCCACAAGAAAATTGACTCTCCAGTGGCATCTATCCCTACACCTTTAGAAGTTTCACAAGAACCTTCTATATTGTCCTCATCAAACAATACACCCAAGGACGCAATTACCCAAGGGCTATCCATAATTGATTGCCATGATAATCCAATTCATGATGCACATCCTTGTCATGTTTCAGAAATACAAGACCCAATGCCACCATGCACTTTATTGCCATTACCTATTTTAGAGGACCCCAGTCAAAGTCCCTCTTCCTCTTGTTCAAGCATTGATTCCTTGTCAGAATCCATCACAAATGTTCAAAGTGCATCCCCTTCGTGCCAAAGCATTGATTCCTTGTCAGAATCCTCCATGCATATCCAAAGTCCAACCCCATGTCAAGAGGATAATTTAGAGCATGAAGAAACATGTCTTAAAGAAAATCAAGATCAAGATCTCGAAACCTTATCATCCCATTCAATTGTTGACCAGGATCTCATCTTCCCAGACACTCACAATGATTCCCCTATTCTTGTCCATCCTATCAAAAGTCCTATTGACACTCCATTCCCTGAGCAAGATCAAGACATCCCAGTCCATCCAATCCCAAACGATCCCCTTCCATGTCATGAAAAAAATGTCCTTTCAAATCCCATTGACATTCCACTTCCTAAGAAAGATCAAGATATCCCTTCCATCCTTTCCGATGATCCCATTGAAAGTCAAGAGCAAAGCACCTTTGAAGAGGATTCCAATGATCTTCCTCCTTGTCAAGATCAAATTATTCCTTCAGATCCTCCACAAGATCCACTTGTTCCTCCATCTCCTCGTCCTAATCCAACATATACACTCCAAGATCACATTTCTTGTGATGATCCCATTATGTCTCCCATTCCATCTCTTGAAGAGCTTGTCATTGAACCATGTCCACTACACAATCCTAGTCTCCCTCATGATCCTAATCCCCCTCATGATTCTAACGTGTCAGTGCAAGATGTTCATGAACCCTCAACATGCATAATGGGTTCTTCCACTTTGGTGCAATTTGATCCACTTCAAGATCTCATTATTTCTCTCATATCATATCCACCTCATAATGGACTCGCGTCTTCTTCCCAAAGAAAAGAGTCTCCTACAAGTCAAGACATTCATAAAGGCAAAGGGGTAAACCTTCACAAGAAAGAACCCCTTCATATCAAAGAAAATCTTCAAGGTCATGGCTACAGAGCTCACACTCAAGGCATTGGTATCCCTTCAAAGTCAAAATCCAAATGTCCACCTTCCCCATCATCGCTTCCATCCATTCTAGGTCCCTATATCCCTCCATCTCCTATGCAACATCAACAAAGGCACACATCTTGGAGAACTTTCCATCCATCCCACAGGCCTCCATATCATTCCCTTCCACACCGACATTCATTCCCTCTTCCAAGCAATTTGGATGCCAAGTATAAAAGTCATAAGTCTAGCAATCCACATGTATTCAAGGATCAACATGTCCAATATAATCGACATGTCAAAACAAAGAACAATATGATCTATAAAGAAAAAGAAATATCCAAAAGGCCACAAAGGCCCACTGAGAAAAATAAAGCAAAGTCAAAATATATATGGGTTCCTAAATCCCTTGTGCAAGCAATGCACTCCAAGGAACCACAAAAGCATGAAAAATCAAAAACCATGTGGATCCCTAAGCAGCTCCTTGAAGCACAAAAGCCTAAAGAAACATCAAAATTGGCATCCAAAATTGCTATTCCTCCATCCAAACCTTCCAAGTCTATTCCTTCATCACCTTCTTCATCCATTTTGGGCCCTTATGTCCCAAAATCCCAAGCTATTCCTCCATCCAAATCTCAAAATTTGAGATCCATTTTTCCTCCATCAGTCCATCACCCCTCAAGGTGTGTGCCAATGTCGATCTTGCCAACATTTCCACCCACTAAAGCCCAATTCTTCCAATATCCTATCCATTATTCAATGCATATTTTCCATCCTTCGATCCCTTTGGTCCAATCCTTTGCATAAATCCTTGCCTTAGTTTCATCTCATTTTCCATGTCCTTATCCTACCAACGTCTTTGAGCATACTTTTAAAGGTCATGGTCCATTTATTTCAAGGCTACTATCCAAACAATAAGACGCTTGAGTCCTTCTTCCATCCCTATCATGTGTCTATCTTCTATTAGAAAAGTCAAAATCAAAAAAATCAAAAAAAAAAAAAAAGACAAAAGTAAAGAAAAATAATTCGTCCACTAGTGAAAACTTGGCAAACAGGCTCCTTGGGCAAGTACCATGATGAAAACCTGGCAAACAGGCGTCATGCGTAATTTATGAACTTCTTGCACACCACACTTGGGGGCAGGTTTTCCTCCTTCATATCCTATTGCCCTTCATTATCTTATCATACCATGTCATTACCCTTCATATCCTATTATCCCTCATGTCCATTTCCTCTTTCCACCTTTGATCTTGACAAGGCTGAGGATCTTCATGAGCATCACACATCTTGTTTGCAGCTTTTAGTCTATCATAGCTTTTGGTCATTTATCCATTTGCTTATTACAACCTTTCATCCATATTCCCTGTCTTATTGAAACTTTCTACCATTATCCCGTAGCCAATCCCGACCTTTAGTCCATGTCCCTTATTCATTCTTGGTCTTGCTTATCCTATACATATCTTATCACTATCCATACACTCTTTTTCATTCCTTGATCTTTATCTAACATAAGGACGCAAAATTTAAACATGGTTTAAAACACCTCTTGACATGTCCCTCATGCCATGTTCCTGCTTTACATTGTCATATCCAGTCTCTTGTCCCATCACACCATAGCCCTTGGAAATTGCATCCGTATTGTCTCCACGATAAAAGGCCTTTGTCTTCCCTCTATCCACCATCATTTCAGCAAGCCTATTTATTCACCTATCATATTCCTTGCCTTGCTAGACACGGGGGCAAAGGTCATTAAAAATCAAAAATCATAAAAATTCACATAACATCCTGAAAAAAATCTCAAAAAAATTGAAAAACGTCCAAATCCAAAAAACTTTCATAAAAAAATTGAAAAATGTCCTGAAATAAGATAATAAAAATTCAAAATAATATCCTGAAATAATCCAAAAAAAAATCACATAAAGTCCTGAAAAAAATGAACAACAAAAAAAATTGTAAAACTCCAAATCCAAAAAACAAACATTTTGCAATAACATTATTCCTTTTGTGCATAAGACAAATCGCTGAGCATACATCCAACGACAATCAATCCAACGCTGTGCTTTAATGAAATCATGCTTTAACCAAATGAACTTTTTCAATCCAAACCAAACATTCAACCTGATCAAAATTGTCATATCACTCGAATATCGGCATCAAAATCATTTATCCTTGTTCCTACTATCATGTGTCTTATACAGGGTGTGGTATACTCGAAACTAGACTGTGTCCTATCTTAGACGGGGTATCACATTTCCTGAAACCAGACAACATGGTAGTCCTATCAGCATTTTTAACTTTTGACAATGAAGATCAAGATGTTTGTCTGATTTGCTTGAATTTGTGCATCTTATCTTTTTATTGATTTATCTTTGGCTTCAATCATGTTCCTATGTTGCTCGATGATGTCACTGAGTGATTTAGAGTGACCGGGATGGTTCATGGTCCCTTTCTTTTTGATTGTGATTGTTACTTGTCTATGATGTGTCTGTCTTTCGCAAAAAGGGTTGCATTTCAGCTCTGGCCTTCAATGCCATGATGCTACGCATCCATTTTGCTACATAAAAATAAAGGTTCTCACCTACAAAGTGCATTACTGAAAGCAAGTTTTTCGTCATCTCTAACTGCCCTCTATCTCATTTCTTACTAACATTTCTTCTGTCAGTCCGGATAGTCAGTTTGGTCTAGTGTTCCGATATCCAAACACATATGTTGCATCCTGCATTCATTGGTTAGTACATTTGCATTATATCAAGCTTCATATCAAGCATTTTATCCATTTCATTTCATAAATACATCAAAAACACATAAAAAAAAAAAATACATCCATACATGTTCATCAACAAGTGCATAAGTCATCCATACATGCAAAATAACATAAATCATAACACGTTGCATCCCATCATATCGATGCATATCATATCACATATCACAATCATGTCGGAGTACAAAATTGGACTATCTGTCCTAAGTATGGCCCGCAGGCTGACTATATAATGTCAAACTACATAATGTCCACTATCTGTCATAAGGAGTACGTGCCTCTATCACTGGGTGCTCCCTCTATCTTCCTCATCCCTACCATATCTCAAGTCCTACTACTATATCTCTGTCCGTGCTCCTGAGTTTATGTCGTAACATGAAGCAGTCTGATCGGTTCTCCCGCGTGATCAACGGATACTGTCGACTCTGCATCACAATTGGGGCATATTTTTGTTAGTTTTAGGGTTTGCTCCTACAGGTTGCATTTCCTCATTTTCATGTCCACATCAAGGTGTTTTTCATCTCATTTGACCTATCCTATCCTTGTCCCCCCTTTCCGGAGCATTTGCATATTGTTTTGGACCAAAATTGAGTCTTACATGCACTCTTGCGCTTGTGTCTTGACTCTTGCACTTATGTCTTGACTCTTGCGCTTGTGTACCCTTACACAAGTGCAGAAGACCTCACACAAGCGCAGAAGACATGACACAAGCGCAGAAGACCCTACACAAGCATAGAAGTCAGTTTCTGTATCCCCTGTGGACCCCGCAATGTCCCGCAAGCAAGTCAAATTCATGAAATTGAAAACATGGGTTTTTGAAATCCATACCGTTGCTCTTGCATCATCCGGTCGTCTGAATGTGCGTACACGTTCTCCAAGGTGATCCGCCATTGGAATGTTCACCATCTCTCTGCAAGTGTCCTTGTCTAGAGCAACAAATCCTCCTTCTTGTCTAGTGCAAATGAGCAATTTTCCATGTCTTGGTCTCATTTATAGCTCTTTGTCATTGCATAGATGGACGTGCGTCTTCTCCATCTTATGTTGGTCATGGTCTTGTGCACCTTACATTGCTTGTCCTTCATGCATCCGATCTTCGCTTGTCAGTCCATTCGATCCTATCATCTTATCGATCAATTGGCCTCTTTTCTGCATGTTTCCGGCCAATTCCTCGAGGGGGCATGCATATGTCATTATTATTGTCTGGGGCATTTTCATTATTATTCTTTGAAACAACGCTTAAAATCGCATTGTCTCAAAGAGGGGCAAAATGTAGACACCCAAAAATGGTCAACGCTTGCAGGGTCATACTTTAACATTTGCGCATTGCCTCATTTTAGGTTTTTGCATAGCATTAACATTTCTCCTATGTCACGCACTTGGTTTTTATCATTTGCGAACATCGAGTCATTCTTCTACATTCTTCATTCATCTTGCTCTCGAATTTGGTCTTGTCGATAACAATCTTCAATCATGATTTTGGGTCGATCTTTGTCCTTGTCAATCTTGTCATATTGCAATCGATTCGTCATCGATCCTTGTCCTTTTCAATCATGTCAATTTGGTCAATTTGTCATTGATTTTTGTCAACCAATCTCAATCAAATCATTTATCAACACTGGTCATTTATCAATTCAAAATCATGATCGAATCAAGTCAATTATCTTTCAAGACCTAATTCGCCTTCTAGGGTTTCGTGATTTCATCATTTAACCTTGTGTGTCATTTTCTTCCTTTAGGATTAATAAATTACTTATTTATCCTAAGTCTTCTCATTACAATTAAATCTTTATTTAATTGGCTAATTATTCTTCC
Organism: Cryptomeria japonica; assembly: GCF_030272615.1. Lineage (NCBI taxonomy): Eukaryota > Viridiplantae > Streptophyta > Pinopsida > Cupressales > Cupressaceae > Cryptomeria > Cryptomeria japonica. Next base: position 205,577,572 of record NC_081411.1, on the reverse strand, counting down.
TCTTGTAAATTAATTAATAAATGAAAAATTATTAATTAATTTACCTAATTTTTAATTCCTAATTTTCCTCTTTTTTCAATTTTCTAATTTTCTTAGTTTCTAATTTCTTTTCCCTCCTATTTCATCTCCTAATTCTATGGGAATGACATTTCAATTGTCATAATTGATAATCAATCAATTTTGACATAGAATGTGTCATAATTTGTCATCAATTATCAATCAATCAAATTGTGCATGGAAAGTGCATAATTTGTCATATTGATTTGCAATTTCCATTTGAATTGCATCATGCTAATCTTGTCATTTATCCAATTCTTCTATAAATTGGATGAATTTCTTCAATCAAATCCCTTGATCCTTGAATCTTGAATCCGAATCCTTAATCAAACTACCGAACCTACGCTTCTAGTACTCTTGAGCTTTTCATCAATCTTGCTTTCAATTGTATGTGCACTTGTAGGTGAGATCCACAAATCCATTGAAGAGGAAAGAACAACAATGGAGCCGCATGGAAGGAGCATTCAATTCTGCATTTGGTTTGCATAATCTTTCATTTTGAATGCTTTGTTTTCATATCTCTATTGAGTGTGCTTAGGATTAGGTTCATTTGCAATGAGTGCTCTCATGATTGAGTTATCATGTCTTGTGTTTTGATTGATCTACTTATCTTTTGATGATTCCTAATTCCGATGCTACATATATATATATATATATTTTATTCATTATTTTGAAAACCTGTTTATAAAAAAAAAAAAACAGTGATGTATTTACAGTTTAAATAATACAAAAAAAAAAGAGAAAATTAATCATCTTGTTAAATAAGTCATTCAAATATATATATATATATATATATATATATATATTTGTATATATATAAATATATATCAGTCATTCTTTATATGTGAAAATCTGCCCATTTCAAAATAAAACTATATATACTTCTTACCTTTATATTATATATATTTATATATATATATATGAATATATATATATATATATATATATATATATATATAAATATAAAAATAGAGAAATAAAAAAAAAAGTTTTTCGCATGTTATTTTTAACACAAAAAAAAGGGTCTTAAAAAAAAAATCTTGGCAATGGAATGGGGGCCGCAGCCTTGGGTGGCGACGCCCATAGTCTGCAGGAGCCCGCTGCTGTGGGCAGCGATGTCCATAGGCTGTGGGGAGCCGCAGCTATGGGCGGCACTGTCCACAGGCTACGGAACCCGCAGCTGTGGGTGACGACATCCATAGACTACGGGAGCCGCAGTCATCGGCGGCGCTGTTCGCAGCCCGCGGTACCCCCGCTCTGCCTCCTCCCACGCCCACAAACAGCAAAAAAAAATGCCCCTCCGCTCGGCCTCCCTTCATCCGCCATTAAACAATCCGGTTCGGCCCTGCGCGCGGCGCCTCCCATGGCTGCCACCCACTCCTTCACTTGCACACACACACACAATAAAATAGACATCACTCACACACACATCCCACACACAAAAAAAACATGTATGTTAAAACACAAATGCCCTAACCCTAATTTCGGGTTAGGGCATACATACTTGGTTTATATTCTAAAAAAAATAAAGGGAGGAATATGTGTGGGAATGTTTAAAAGGGGTTAAAAGTTAAAATAAAATAAAACTTTCCCCCTTCCTCTTTAGAATATACTTATAAACATATATATATCTTCGTAGGTAAAATATATATAAATATATATATATATATATATATATGTATATATATATACATATATTTATATATATATATATATATATATATATATATATATATTTATAAGTAATTTAACTTCTATAATTGTGGAAATCAAATTAGTTAGTGGTAAAAGTTAATTAATGCTCTTTTAATTATTTAATGAATGTTGGAGCATTCAAAAAGAAAATTTCAAAATTCTTGGGTAGAATAGACCCTTGAAAAAAAAAAAGACACAGCGATATTAGTAGGGTCAAGTGGCCCATTTAAATTTTAAATTATAAGGTATTTTAATTTATGGGGATTTTATTTAATAGGGTTGTTAAATTTAATAACTAGGACAATTTATTAGACCCTAGACAATTAAAGAACTATAAGAGATTATTGGACAAATAATTTTAGAGATTATATATTAAGTTGTGATTAATTGCCAAGGGAGTCTAATTCCTTTATTAATAAAAGACTGGCGATAACTCTTCTAGAGAAATATTAGCTCGCTTATAACTTATTTAATTTTATCACCAAATTAAATTAATCATTTGATTCACACAAAATATAGTTAAGACCAAACTAGTTTTGCATTATTTTAATTAAGTTACGTATTTTAAAAAAAAAAAATTTATTCCGTTTGTGCCCAAAAGTTTGGGCATGACACAACTTTCCTCGAATACATGCCAAGATCTGCTTAATCCATACAACCTATTTATAGTTGATTGATGCAGCCACATACTCTGCCTCAACTGTGGATTGAGAGATACAATTTTGTTTCTTGCTTGTCCATGACACAATCCTATCTCCAAGAAAGAATGCACCTCCACTAGTGTTCTTTCTGTCATCAATGTTCCCTGCCCAATCTGCATCGGTGAAGACACTTAAGTTAAAATTTCCCTTATGTGAATACTAGAGACCATACTTATCAATCTCATTAAGGTATTTGAATATCCTCTTAACCACCACCATATGAGTCTCTTTTGGATTTGCAGCAAACCTAGCAACCAAGACAACTACTTGTGCTATATCTGGTCTACTGTGCACTTCATACTGCAACTTACCGATCATGGATTGGTATAGTATCTCATTCACTTCATTAACCTCATCATTTTTGGAAAGCTTGGAACTTGTAACCATCAGAGTTCTAATAGGTTTGGGATCTTCCATTCCAAAGGTCTTCAATATTTTCCTTATATATTTGGCCTGGCTAATGAATATACCATTCTTTAGCTAATAAACTTGTAGACCAATGAAATTTTTTATTTGACCTATCATGGACATTTCAAATTCTTTCTTCATTTCTTCTGCAAAACCTTTGCTCATTTCGTCATCTCCTCCAGAGATAATGTCATCTACAAAAATCTCTGCAATCATATGTTTTCCTTCTTTTCCATTCTTCAAATACAAGTTACTATTGTCATTGGTTCTCATGAACCCTATACTTATCAGGCATGAGTATAGTCTCTCATACCAAGCTCTTGGTGCTTTTTTTAGCCCATATAGAGCCTTTTTCATCTTACATACCATATCTCTTCCCTCTTCTAAAGAAAACCTTTCCAGTTGCTCAATGTACACTTCTTCCTCTAGAACTCCATTCAAGAATGCTGAATTGACATCCATTTGGTAGACCTTAAACTTCCTGTAAGCAACATAAGCAAGCAATATTTTGACCCTTTCTAGTCTAGCCACTAGTGCAAAGGTCTCTCCATAATCCAACCCTTCTTTCTATGTATACCCTTTGCAGACTCACTTTGCATTATTTCTTACTACTTGACTGATTTCATCCATTTTATTTTTGAACACCCACTTGGTGCCTATCACATTTTTGTTCTTCGGTTTGGGCACAAGGGTCTAGGTTTCATTTTTCTCAATCTACTCTAGTTCTTCATTGATAGCCTTGATCCAGTCTTCATATTTTAGAGCCTCATTTTCTATTTTGGGCTCAATTTTAGAGAGCAGACATGTACTCTCGCTTGCTTTTCTTCTAGTCAATACTCCTGCATTTTTGTCACCAATAATATTGTCAGTAGGATGGTTGTTTCTCACATACCTTGGCTGTACCAGTTCATTTCTTGGAGCTTCTTCTACCAATTGTGTAGGTTCTACTTCTCATATTTCCTTATTTGTAGCTATATTAGGATTCTCAGCAACACAGTCAATTGGTACATTGTAATTTAATCCTTGATAGTTCTCTGGTTCACTCTTGCTTTCCTATTCATTTTTCTCAGAGAACTCATCTACTTTGAAATTTGCTCTCTCCACAATCTTACCGATCCTTTTGTTCAAACACTAGTATGCTTTACTCTTGGTAGATTAACCTAAGAAGGTTCCTTCATCACTCTTAGGATCAAACTTTCCAGAGTACTCATCCCTCTTGATGTAGCACCTACTTCCAAATAACTTGAAGTAACTCACATTGGGTGACTATCCATACCATAATTCATATGGAGTCTTATTTGTCCCCTTGTTCACCTGTATCTGGTTCAAGGTATACACAACAATACTCATTGCTTCCCTCTAGAAGACATGTGGAATATCCTTCTGTATCATCAGAGTCCTTGCACAATTAGTTAGAGTTCTATTTCTTCTTTCATCAACTCCATTATACTAAGGTGTTCTAGGTGCAGAAATCTGCCTCATAATCCCCTGTTCTTCACAATAATTTGTGAACTCTTGAGAGGTGAACTCTCCTCCTCTATTCAATCTCAAACATTACATACTCTTACCGGTTCCTCTCTCCACTTGATCATTGAAGACCTTAAACATGTGAAAGGCTTCATATTTTTCTTTCAAGAATACAACCCACATCATTCTTGAGAAATCATCTACAAACAACATGAGGTACCAGTCCCCATAGCAACTCTTAGTCCTCATAGGACCACACAAATTTGTATGCACTAAGTCCAACAAATTCTCAGATGAATAAGATTTGCTGCTGAAACTAGATCCGGTCAACTTTCCTAGTTGGTATTCTTTGCACATAGCATTATCAGGTTTCATAGTGTTAGGCATACCTCTGACAAACTTCATTTTACTAGCCTTTTCTATGCTATCGAAATTAACATGACACAATATTTTGTTCCACAACCAAATTTCTTCTATATTTTACATTAGGCAACATCCTACATTGGTGTCCAGGTAGAAAAAATTTCCTCTAGTTTGTTTATCAGTAGCAATCAAAACTCTTGATTTATCACTTATTTTGCGTATTCGTTCATTAAAATCCAACCGGTAACCCTTATTGTTAAGTCGTGCAATGCTTAACAGATGATACTTTATCCCTTCTACCCAATAAATATCTTCACAATTGGTTTTATCATTTAGGGCTATAGATCCCTTACCTTTAACTGCACAAGAATCATCAGTGTCGAATCTCACCAGTCCTCCATCACAGTCTTCTATGCTGAGGAATTTGTTCCTATCGCCAGTCATGTGGTGAGTGCAACCACTGTTAGTTACCTAGTCTCCACACCATTTCAACTAGAAATAAGTGCCATCTCAGTTTCCTCTATGCTATCTTCCTTTACCACTACAAATGTAATCCCTTCTCCATCAGATCCTTCTAATTCTTCATTGGTAACTCCTTCTTCTACAAGATAGAACTCCTTCTTTCTCTTCTCTTTGTATCTTCTAAATTTATCCTTCCTATCATTTTTAGGACATCTGGATGCAATCTAACCTATTTTATTGCATGAGAAACACTTCGGGGTAGTTTACCTCTATATTTCCCATTTCCTCTTGGTAGCCTTCTTGCTATTAGAGCTTCAAGCTCATCTTGTTCATGTTCTTTAGATAACAAGTTGTCATGTTCATGAGAATGACCGGTTCTTGCAATAGAACTACTTATGGTTTATTTTCTTCTCATTGGTGGTGTAAGTGTCATGGAAGATTTGAAGGCAACATCAATCTTTGGCATACTATTATCATAGTTTCTCAGTTCAAAGGTAGTCAACTTACCGATCAGGGAGTCAAGTGTAACATTAACTATTCCCAAAGATCTGAGTTACTAAATTGTGGAAACCCTTATGGCATATTATGGTAGCAAGGTTCTCAAGATTTTGTTGACCACATCATCTTCTTCAAGTTTTTCTCTAGTACTTCTAATGGAATTTACCACATCCTTTATTCTTTTGTTGTACTACTCTATATTTTCTCCTTCTTGCATCCTCATCTCATCAAATTTGCCTCTTAAGTTGTCCACCTTAGCCTTTTGTATATGAGGATCTCCTCCATAAATAGTCTTCAGCTTATTCCACATCTCATAGGCTATTTTTAAATTCTTGAACCTCAACATACACGTTATCAAATAGAGTACTAGTAATCACATCGATAGTTGTGATGTTATAATGTTTTTCTTTGATCTAATCTGCAATGAGAACCCCTGTAGGTTCATTGTACTATGTGCTTACATGATTCTGGTATTGATCTCCTAGGGTTCTTAGGTAGAGCTTCATTCTACCACACCATAATGTGTAATTCTCCTTAGAGAACTTGAAGCCTTCCTTCCACATCATCTTGTATCTTTCCTTAAGATGTTAAGCTCTTTTGAATCTAAGGACCAAGGCTTTGATACCAATTGTTAGTCCCAACCGGTGCTAAGAGGGTAGGGGTGAATCAACACTATAATAGTTTGTTTCAATATTTTAAGCTTAATCAAAACTTCTATTGAAACCTAACACTTATCAGTATAAGCAACATTTGATAAGAAATATGCATACATAAAAACAAACACACATGACTATGAAGATTTATCGCATGGAAACCCAAATGGGAGAAAAGCATGGTGTGAGTAGAAACTCATAAAATCTGCACTCTTCTAGAGTACGCTCGGTGAGGAGATTACAAAGATACTGTTAGGTGCCACCCGATTAAGGGATTTCCTTAAGGCCTGTTAGAACCTTTACCCTGTTAGAGGACTTAGGATCATCATTTAAGATGTCACCCAATTAAGGGTTTTTACAAAGGGACCTATTAAAGTCCACTCGGTTAAGGGATTTTACTATTGTAGTTATTAGAAAACAATAGAGAGAATGATCTACTGTAATAGCTACTCTTAGCTTAATCGGATCCAAATGAAGGTCTTCAGTTTGACCACAAGTTACACTTGCTCTACACTCTACTAGTGCTCTGCATTATTTCTCTACTCTTCACACTATCCAAGGTCTCCACACTCTCTTCAGCACTCTATTATTCACTTAGCAGTTCTTCCCTCTTCTCACCTTGTTGGATCGTCTCTCTTCAAAAGAGCAATTTGCAAATTTTACAATTAATCTTTTTGGTTTTCGCCAAAAACCTTTACACCATATTTTGCCAACACATACCCGTTGATTCCTCAATCAATTTAAACCTAACACTTGGTTGATTTGAAATTTGAATCTTTCCAAATCTTCCCGCACTCTCTCTGCACGCTCTTCATCAATCTTGCTAGAAAGTCATCCTTATCTGCCTCTGTAATTCATAATTTCACCAAGCTCTAGGTCATGTTCTATCTTTTAAATGTGAACCATTTGTTTGATGATATCTCATCATGACTAACATTTGGTCATCACATCTAGTTTATCGATCACCACTCTGAGATTATCGATGGATAGCATTCTTCAACCTGTATCACCGGTGCACAGGTGTAACTCTTCATCTTTTTCCACCAGTCACTGATCATCAATTAGACTATCCACCTGTCTGTCTAGAGTGTTCCAATTTTGCATAAGACTACTAAACTACAATCTGAGTCACCTCTTGTGACTGCATCATCATTTCATCTACCATTTTTAAGAAACTAATCTGAACACCTATCGAGTGCTTGGCTGATCGGTCAGCTACTATGTTTATCCTTCAACCGATTAGTTCTTTGACCAAGACACTTCTTATGTGTGTCAATAATGCATTTTAGGAAAGCATTGAATCCTCCATACTGATTGCAGGCATGAGTAAACCATTGTGGTTTACCATACCTCCTTGCATATGAGTTTGGCCTTATTCACTGGTAAGTGTTTGTCATCAATGACAATACTAATTGATGAACCGGTTGTGTCAAAACCATCAGTTATGCCAACAAAAGTCACATCAAGGAATGTATTTATGATATCATCCTCTTGTTCTAAGATATTTTTATGGGAGATATATTTTTAGGAGAAAGCTCAACATCAATTTTCAAAACTTCATCTTTAAGAGCAAGAGTTTTAAAAGGAGTGTTAATAATCTTTTCCTACACCAAAAAAACCTCATGAACAAGAGCAGATTTAGGAGGATAATCATCATGATTCATTAGGGTATCATCTCTAAAAGGTAAAGCTTGATAAAGAGGATTGTTCACCACATCAACTTCTTTTATCAAAAAAGCTTCTTCATAAATAGTGCAAACACCTAAAATTGTCATGTCTAATTAAATAAATATCTTTATTTATTTAATTATTTTGAGCCTAATTCTTCTATTAATTAAATAAATATTTATTTATTTAATTAATTCATTTATCCTTTTCTAGCCTTATTTCTTATTTAAATAAATATATTTATTTATTTATTTAAATTACCCTTTTCTTAAATTAAATAAATATCCTATTTATTTAATTGATCCCACTTCCTCTATTAATTAAATAAATCTTTATTTATTTAATTAGTTCATTAGCCTTTTCTACCCATGACACATGTCATTCATCTCTTAATTCATACACTACCTACCCCTTTCATTATTTTATTATTTTCTTTACCTACCCTCTAATCATGGCCGACCATTTATCTTTTACACCTCTCAATCTTATCCCTCCATTTCATATAGTGTCTTCCATATAAGAGGATACTTCCTTCATTATCAATCCTAATCAATCTACACACATCCTATGCATTCTATTGAAGCAACCTAGCATTCGATCTTTCATATGCAATCCTACTTGCAACCACATTTCTGTTCTTTGTTGAGCTCTTGTGCACATATAAAATCTGAGAGCAAATATATCAAGCAAGATCAATGGAGATAGGAAGAATGGAGATCCAAACCCTATTGGACATGTGATGGTATAATCTTTGTGATTTCATTTGATTTGCATTGTCTTACGTAATCTTCATATGTTTTGGTGGATCTTTATTGTTGTTAGGCTAGGGTTTTGTGGTTGAATCTATTTAGTCTTTCAATATTGTTGTTTCCACTTTCACCATATACATTTTGGCATGCCCCATGGGACATGGATTTTTGTTAGATCTGTGTTTTTGCAGTTTTTTCTAACCCTATATTGCTGTTTTGTAAAACAATTTGGAGAATAACTTTGTGCAGCTAGGGTTTTGGACACAAAATCAAGATCTTGGAGAGATTTGATCATATCTCACAAACGGCTTGGAAATTTTGCACCAAATTTTTTTTGCAAGTTAAAGAAAGTATTGAGAGCTCTCAATCCAAAATTAAGAATTTTTCGAGCAAATTTTCATTTTCTCTGAATTTTTTATGATTTTTCATAAAAAATTAATTGTGAGAGAAAATGATAGAATTTTTTAGATTTTCTTACATTTTTGGAAATCTCTCATAATTATACACAAGATCTGTTCTTTGTGATTTTAATTTTGATGCAAATTATTTCCCTATAAATTGGATCTTTAAAAATTAGGGTTTTTCCTTATTTTCATTAGATCTCACAAACGGCTTCGAATTTTGGCATAAATATTTTGTGCAGGTCAGAAAAAGTATCAGAAGGATTCAGTAAAACTTTTAGATTTTTTGGATCAAATTTTCATTTTATATGAGTTTTCATAAAAAATTAATTTTGAGAGCAAATTAGCAAATTTTCTAGATTTTCTTACATTTTTGGAAATCTCTCAAAATTATACACAGGATCTATTCTTTGTGATTTTAAATTTGATGCAAAATCATTCCTCAAAATTCAGATCTTCGAAAATTAGGGTTTTGCATTATTTTACTCATATCTCACAAACTGCTTGGATTTGTTGTAGAAATGTTTTTATGCAAGTTTGGAAGACCATCAGGACTCTCCAATAAAAATTTTAGATTTTTTGGATCAATTTTGCATTTTATATGAATTTTTTATGATTTTTCATAAAAAAATAATTTTTGGAGCTAATTAGCAAATTTTTTGGATTTTTCTTACATTTCTGGAAATCTCTTAAAATTTTACAAGTGGCCTTTTTTTATGATGAATCAGATCTTTTAATTGGTCAACAAAATGCATTGTTGAAGGCCCCTATTCACAAAGTCTTTTGGATCTAAAATTTACCTAACTTGTGTGCTTGCAGGAAGGGGTGATCATTTGAAACAATCCAAACTACTAACAAATCTTTGTTGCAGGACCTTGACAAGGATTTTTCTTTTGATCTTTATTGTGTGCCTTGTTCTCATAGACTAGCAAACACTTCAATTGGTGCACTAAAATTGAACTGGTGTCTTTTGTGTCTTGAGCAATAGGCTCTTTTTGTTTCATCTTTAGAGGGCCTGTCTCCCCGTGTGGTCATTAGGACTACTAGTGAGGAGAGAATGACCCAAGTGGTAGCAAAAGAAAAGCCATCTTCTTCCAAACCACTATAAATAACTATATCCATGTGAAAACTATGGATAACGTGTGCTGATTAGTTCATACTGACACTATGTCTCCCCATAAACCGGTTTGATCAAATTTATTTGATCAGTTGTAGGGCGTAACCCCTACCGGCTGGGAGCCTTTTGTATTTACAGAGCTAAAAGTGCTATATGTATGGCCACACAAGAGGATTCCCTTACTAGCACCTTTTTATTTTAGAAGCCAAAATCCTTCTAGTTGTTGGGGCAAGAGGTCAGACCTCTGGTAGTGGCCCACACACATACGGTTCTTAGTAGAGATACAAAATTCGCCACGGGGAGTTTTCGTGCGGATTGATGCTTGGCTACTCCAAGAAGTGAGTGCCGAGGGTGGAGCCAGTGGGGTCAAGCATCTAAATATCCACTCTGAATAGTGTAGCCTCGGGGGAAACTCCATGTGGGATCAACAACTATTGTCTTGGCCAGCCATAAGAATTGTTCTTGTCTTATTTTGAACAATCGAACATTCAAGACCAAACAACAAAACATTGTGTCTTTCGTGTCTTCAAGTGTATGCAAAACAAATTTTACATCAAACAACACACTTTTCTTGAAGTCTTTGAGTCTAAACACTTGCAAACATTGAGTCCTCATCAACATTGTGTCCTCTTGTCACGGAAATACAGTCAAAATTTCAGATTGGGTCACAACAAAACAACTTCACAAATTGGAAAAATTTACAGTCCAACAAACAAGAGCAACCGATTTCAGAATTCTTGAGCTTCCTAAGCTATCTCTTTAGGTTTTCATCTAGCATCAACCTATCTTTGGGTCTCACAAAGTCCATCATTGCTTTACACCTTACATTACATTCACATTTGTCTAAACTTGAGTCAAAATCTCTCTTGCTTGTCCTTATCATATTTTGTCAACACACTACATACAACAACATTTTGCTACGCTGTCCCTCATCAAGGTCTATCACCTTTGGGTCTCATTTGGTCTTACTTAGAGTTAAGGTCAACTTACCTCATCAAGAGAAACTATCATCTCTTTGGAAGTCACACCTACTCTACTACATACATACTTGGTCTTACAATTTGGACATTGCAAGTACACCTCAGATTCATTTACATTCCATCTGACTCTTGGCCTTCCATACTCTTTCCATTTTCATCTAGTCTCAAACATCTCGGTCAATACCTAGTTCATGGTTGAAACCCGTTCCCAAAGATCTAGGAGAGAAACTAAAGAGGCTCAAGAGTCCACAAACATGAGTGCCTATGAGTATGACAATGATGTCTTTCTCAATTCTGATCATACTACATTACCTGACATGGATGCCTATAGAAACATTCCAAATGTTGAGAACATGGACACTACAAACAACAATGATACACACAATGATAATATGGACAACTTTTCCATACATTCAGCAGAAGTGGAAGACTCCATTATGGATCCCCATTTCAATCGATTGGTTGAGGAAATAATGAGGAGAGATAGACAATACTTCTTACAAGTGATGGCACAAAGTGGAGCCAAGATCCCTCATGATTTTGACATGTCCCAAATAATGGAAAATAGACCTTTGAAACAAACTCACTCCAATATGGATCAAAGGAGGCCTAATAGTGGAGTCAATAGAGGATCACATCTTGTGCCTGAATCACCATCATCTTTGTTTCAAAAACCTGAGGTCCCATACACACATGGTCAAGCATATAATACTCACTTCCGTAGACCATTATGGAGGTCTTATGCAGAAAAATATACTCAATCACATACCAATGCTAAGGATCAACCACCAAGTCAATTGGATATTCAAAGTCATGTTCAAAATTTGGACACAAGGAAACCCCACATCAAATTTGGGGGCAACACACTAGAACAAACTCATGACATGCCTGTAGAGTATGGCACACATGGACAAAGTAGATATTCCATTCCTCTCCATGACTCTATACCAAGTGGTCCATATACCCAGCATCACTATAGACCTCCTCCATATGAACATGTGTATGATCAATATCATCCGTATATGCAACATGCTCCTCCACTCGGTGCTTCAGGCATGGGGTATGGCCCAAGAAGTCGATCTCCACCTAAGAACAATTTGGAACAACAAATCAAGGACTTACAAAAGAAAATGGAGGATATAAATGCACCGAAGCCAACATGCACAATGAGAGACATATGTCCTTATCCATTTGACAAGAGCATTCCAATGCCTCCTTTTCCTACACACTTTGTGACACCTAAGTTTGATAAATACAGAGGCAAAGGGGATCCTAAGGCACATATAAGACAATTTTTCACAGCTTGCATTGAGGTAGTAGTAGAAGAGACATATTTGATGAGATTATTCCCACAAAGCTTAGGTGATCAAGCTATGGAATGCTTCTCCCAACTCCCACCTAGAATCAAGTCATGGCTTGACTTAGCAAAGGCATTTATTCAATATTTATCCTACAACACAGAGACAAACATATCAGTCACTACTTTGTGCAACACCAAGCAAAGGGATGGAGAATCTTTTTCATCATTTTTACAAAGATGGAGAAATCTAGCCAGCAGATGCTCTTGTGAAATTCCACAAAAACAAATGGTAGAAATGTTCACCCAGAATGTTAACAAGGACATTGGTTATGACCTGAGAAAAGCTTGTTTGTCCACCTTCAAGGACGTCATTGAAAAAGGCTTAGCAACAGAGAAGGTCCTAATTGAACAAGGAGTCATCAAAATATTCAAGGAAAACAAAGATGACTTTAAAGGAAAAGATAAGCCAAGATTTTGGAACAAAAACAAGAACACAGTCAATGATGGTGTTGTTGATGCCAATACAATGCGACCTAAAATCATTTTTTCAGGATCAATCTCTACAAATAATCAAGTGAATACTCAAACAACTTCCAAATCATGAAGGAAGTACTCCCCATTGGGAGAACCACTTGAGTCAGTTTTCAAGAAGCTCGTGGCAAACAAAGTAATCACAATTCTAGATTTTCCTCCATATGAGCTAAAGGTCAAACCAAATTGGTGGAATGATGATGAGTATTGCGAATTCCATAAGAGAAAGGGTCATAAAATAGGAAATTGTCATTGATTGAAGAACATCATATAAGATCTCATTGATAGAGGTGACATTGAGAGTGAAGAACACTCATCCAACCAAGAACATGAAATGTTTAAGGAACCATTCCCAAAGCATGACAAGGGAAAAGTTGCAGCCACAGATGACCAGACCAACTATACCAGAGCATCCTATAACAATGATTCAACTATCAATCACATTTCAATGGATAATTATGTATCTACTATTATCATCAAGGACAAAACGCCTGAGAATTCTACCCAAAGACCCAAGATCATCCTAAAAGGAATTGGATCTTCTTCTGAACCAACCTCTGATTGTCATGTTACAACTCATCAAGGTAAATTCACTTTGCAAGATGCTCCATCTAAAAACACCACTTCCTCATCAACCAAACCTGAGTATGACCTTGAAGAGCAGTTAGGGAAGACACCCACACTCATCTCCATCCTTGAGCTCTTATGCATATCCCCTGCACATAAAGCTATTCTTGACAAAATTTTGAGAGACACTACTATCCCTATGGATCTGAACGTGGAAAAGTTTCAAGTCATGGTGGGATACCTTTCCATTCCATACTCCCTTACATTCACAAAAGCCAATGACGCCTCCATAAGTCAACCACATAATGCACCATTACACATTGAAGCCTTCATACACAAACATCGAATAAAACAAGTCCTGATAGATGGAGGAGTGGGTCTAAACATTTGCACATTGAGCACTATTAAATAATTGGGATATTCAGATAAAGATGTGAATTCTACAAACAAAATTACCATCAAGGCGTATGATGATGAAGAGTGTTCATCCAAAGGCACAATCACCTTGCCTCTCAGAGTTGGGCTAGTTACAAAAGATGTGGTTTGTCAGGTCCTAGACCTAGATCTCACATACAACATATTGCTAGGACATCCTTGGATTCATGAGATGAGCGCAGTACCATCTACATATCATCGATGTATCAAGTTTCCACACAATGGAGTTGAAGTGACCATCAAATTGATCCAAATCCATTCATATATTGTAACAATCTGCAACCTCGGTCAGAAATAACAATCCCAGTCAATCGAGAAGCTATTCCTTCATCAGCATATGTGGATCTAGAATCCTTTAAACCTTCTACATCAAAGCAAGCAAAGCTCAAAGAAAAATTCAAGATTAAAGACATGGGATGTGGTGAGTATATCTTTCATGTTGATCAACTCCCACTATCTCCTAAGACATTCAATTGACAAAAATGATGTATAAACAATTTGCAACGAATTGGGTGTGAACCACATAGTGTTGTGGCTACTAAGTCTGAATGCAAATCTCCTCTAGTGGTGCAAGCATCTCTTGATATTAATAATCCTAAGAGTGGTTCCAGCAAAGAATCTATTGAGTGTATTGCCAACTCTCTTGAGAACTCACATAGCCTTACGATTTCATCCAGCCATTCCATATCCACTCCACTCCTAGACTTGGATCAAAAAGAATTAGAAAAGCCCTTACTAATTGGGGATAAAAAATCAAGCTTTGGAAAGAAAAATCTAAAAGTCAAAAATAAAGAAAATTCCTTTAGTCCAAATCAAAATCAAAAGCTATTGGACTCTGCAAAAATCAAAGTCAAGGATAATAATCCTATGAAAGAAAAGGAATAAGAGCTAATCTCCCCTAATATCAAAATAACTGGGGGCAAAAGTTCTACAATTTCAAGTAAAAAATAACACTTGTTGATCCTAAGTCTCCATCATGCTATCCTACTTTCACTTCTTTTCACAATCATAAGCCTTCATCACTCATCCACTTGTTCCGCACATCCTTTCCCTTTTGGCGATACATCATGGACCTTTAATGGAGCTTCCTTGAAGGAATTTGTTATCAGGGATGCCCAAACTTCTTCAGGTGACACACATACAGGCCTGTGTAGTCCACACACTAGTAATTCTATCTCAGTTCCTTTATCAAGGAAGACAATCACTCGAGCTACACATAATCCAATCAAGCAACAATGCAGCTACAATCATAAAGTCAAACCTCGCACATTTGAGGTAAGTGACTTAGTTCTCAAAGAAAATCCTAAAAATCAGCAAGACAGAGAGAAGAAGGGCAAGTTTGAACCAAATTGGCTTGGTCCTTACATCATTACAGTAGCCTATGGATCTGGTACAAATCAGATCTCAACCACAAAGGGTGAACCTTTGTAGGATCCTATCAACAACATGCACCTTTGCAGGTTTTACACATAGCTCTTCAGAGTATCCTAATTAAAAAATACAAAAAAAATCATAAAAATTAAAAAATACAAAAAAAATCATAAAACATAAAAATTGTTACTTGGTGAAAACCTAGCAAACAGGCGCTTTGTGACACAAAAAAAAATTAAAAAAGTAAAGAAAAACATTTTCGTCCAATGGTGAAAACCACTTCGGTGGCGCCTTGGGCAAGTACCATGGTGAAAATTGGGTTACCAGCACCATGCGTAGAGACATTGCTCCTCCCTCCTTCAGGATTCAATTTCATCCTTCACTTTGCACACACTCACAGTCTATCCATTCATAATAAACGTACCCATTCCCATCATGGCTTGTTATTGATCTACCTAAGATTGGTTCACCATTCATAATAAACATTCCTTTTGATCCCTTTTAATCCATAATAAATCAGCTCCTATCTGTGGCTAAGGCAAATCCTACGTCTAGTGATGGGTGTGGAACTAAGAGCATCACACGTTCTGAGGAATATAGTTTGTTCCAGTTTTCTTTAGTCTATCTGCTCACAATCCATAATAAAGCAACATTTGCATCACCAATCTGCAATAAAGTTCCATCTTCTCTGCAATAAAGTATCGATTTCATGGATTCAATCAGTTTTAGATGAGACACAACAGCAACAATGGTCTTCTACAAATCAAATATTTCAACAGACTCAGTTTTAGATGATTGACTTTTATCATCCTTCTTGAGTCTGTGTAGCCCGCTATCACATGATTGAGTATAATGACACACCAAAAACATTTACATTTCATGTAGTTGCACCTGCATTACAACATATAAGCATTTCATAAATACATATAGATATCACAATTGCATCACATCCTACACACAACTCCTGTTAGCACATTTTACATTTGCATTTCATACATTCACATTCACATTTGCATAGCATAAAAAACATAAAAGAACAAAAATATTACATTGCATTATGTACATATTTGCATCCATATCATAAGCATCACATCGAAACATCTCATCACATAGGTACACATGCATATAGCTGCCGCATGGATGAATCTTATATATATATAATCATAAGTGTCATGATACAATGATGTCAAAATACATATGTCTACACAGCCAACCCTCATGTCGCCCTATCCAAACAGAGGAATCCACTGATCACTCCTACCAGCACTGCTAGTAGTGCCAATCCTGTCTGTCATTGTGTCCCATGCCACATGTCCAACCCTCATCTCCAGTCCCGGATCTTGGAACACTCATCTCAGTGCATCCCTGTCTCCATCTCGATCATAGGGTATCAGCTCCGCATCGATCAGTATCCTCAAAATCCTGTAAACATCCTCTAAGGTGACTATCATCTCACCCATAGAAAAATGGAAAGTGCAAGTCTCTGAGTGCCATCTCTCAGCTAGTGCAGTCAGCAACCCGATGTTCGCCTGAAACTCAGGCACAAACATAATAAATCACAGACCCATAACCTTAATCATGGCTCTATCCTCAAATGTGAGCTCAGGTTGTAAACTCTGAGTTGTTGGGAATATCTCTTGTGACTCCACCATAGGCAGGTACTCCTGCAGTCAAGCAAATCAATCATGTCAGACATAGTGACACTCACTATTCATCACAAAGTGTTGCTTTCGCTCCTAGTGGTACTCCCTGTTCATCATAAAGTACTATGTGTCTTGCACTCCCTATTCATCACAAAGTGCTGCTCATATTTGCACTCACTATTTATCATAAAGTGTTGCTCATATTAGTACTCCCTGTTCATCACAAAGTACTATGTCTTGGTACTCCCTGTTCATCACAAAGTGCCTCAATCTATCCTAGTCTTCCCTAAAGGACCTGCTTGAGTATATCCTCACAGTAGATTATCTAATAAACAATGTATGTTCATCATAGAACTGTCGATTCAGTCTTGAAGACATATTACCCTACCTAGCATGCATTAATGACAACATTTATTGTGACAAAGTACAAGGAGGTTTTGTGGTACTTACCAACTCTCCTACATCTGTTGGCCTCTAAAATCGGTGAATGCAATCGAATCTATGAATCAAAGCCATCGCTACTAACTACTGCTACTCTATTCTCTCTTTGCACTCCAATCTCTTGGATGTGTGGATAATAATGAGGATGTTTTCCCCTCGTGGTCTATCTTATAGGCTACCCTAGCCCTCGTTTCCCGAGTCAGTCTTCATTACCCCGTGACTCTGTCACTCTATTCTATCTAGTCAGTCCATTTTAGCCTTTCTTTCTTGTTGAGAGATTGTCTGTGATCTTTTCAGACATTTTCATCCAATCTCTCGAGGGGGCATATCATTCCCATCTTGGGGCAACTTTGTATCAGTTCATATTATCTTCTTTAAAACAACACAACAAGTTGCATTGTCTCAAAGAGGGAAAAAATGTAGACACCTAAAATTGTCATGTCTAATTTAATAAATATCTTTATTTATTTAATTATTTTGAGCCTAATTCTTCTATTAATTAAATAAATCTTTATTTATTTAATTAATTCATTTATCCTCTTCTAGCCTTATTTCCCATTTAAATAAATATATTTATTTATTTAAATTACCCTTTTTTTAAATTAAATAAATATCTTATTTATTTAATTGATCTCACTTCCTCTATTAATTAAATAAATCTTTATTTATTTAATTAATTCATTAGCCTTTTCTACCCATGACACATGTCATTCATCTCTTAATTCATACACTACCTATCCCTTTCATTATTTTATTATTTTCTTTACCTACCCTCTAATCATGGTTGACCATTTATCTTTTACACTTCTCAATCTTATCCCTCCATTTCATATAGTGTCTTCTATATAAGAGGATACTTCCTTCATTATCAATCCTAATCAATCTACATACATCCTATGCATTCTATTGAAGAAACCTAACATTTGATCTTTCATATGCGATCCTACTTGCAACCACATTTCCATTCTTTGTTGAGCTCTTGTGCACATATAAAATCTGAGAGCACATATATCAAGCAAGATCAATGGAGATAGGAAGAATGGAGATCCAAACCCTATTGGACATGTGATGGTATAATCTTTGTGATTTCATTTGATTTGCATTGTCTTAGGGAATCTTCATATGTTATGGTGGATCTTTGTTGTTGTTAGGCTAGGGTTTTGTGGTTGAATCTATTTAGTCTTTCAATATTGTTGTTTCCACTTTCACCATATACAAATAGGATTGATAGAAGGTGAAGGATCATAAAAAGGATTGTTTTGCATGACAATATCCCTGTGAATTGTTGGAGATTTAGAGGATGATTTAGAGGGAAGGATGAAGTCATCAAGAGTTTCATCCATCACATAACTAGTAAATAGATTGCACATTATGTTGATTAACCTTTTGCAAAATGATGGTCTAGAAGCCTTAGGATAAAGGAAACCCTTAAGAGCCTCCTCAATTTCATCTCTGTACTATATACATCTTCAAAAGGATAATCATTATAAGCAAATGAATTGTCAAAGACATGATAATCTTGCAAAGAGTAATTTGACATTATGAAAAGAGATGCTAACTATTGCAATGAAATGAACTAAAGCATGTAAATATACAAAATGCATAAAATTGTGGGTAACAACAATGAAGGAAAATTGAGGGGGGGGGGGTGAATCAATGTTCACTGGATTAAACAATTTAAGAACATTCTCAAATTTGATCAACTGCAACAAGAATAAAGATAAACAAAATAACAACAACACACATAACACCAAGATTTTGACATGGAAAACCTAGTTAAGGGAAAACCATGGTGGGAACCTACCCACAATGAGATAACTCTGTAGTAGTATGTGTAAATATTACAATAGGCAATGCACATGCATTATGTGAGGCCTCACCCTGACTCAGTCTGATATTTCAGTGGTTTTTATATTAAGACTATTACAGATACTTTATTTTGATGCATTTTGGAATTTAGAACTTATATGATTTCAGGATTTGGATAACATTGCTATATATTGATGATTTATTTATATGCTTTATGAGATAGAACACTACATGATTTTTGAATAACATGAAATTGTGGTGATAAATGTCGTTAATGAATTTGCAGGACTTTACTATGATAATAGAATTATGATGTATGTTTAATTTTATGTGAATTAGGATGAATTGCTTATGTGAAATTTCTTGGATAAAAGATGTATTTAATTTGTTTAGATGTAAATTGTATGCAAGTGATGATGTGTATTATTATTCCTTTGAATTATATTATATGTGGATATTTGAAAGTACTAATGTGTAAATTGAGATGCGCAGGAAGTTATCCATGTGACCATGGAAATATTACGGAGAACCAAACCTAGACCTATGTATGTTCGTAAGCCAGGGTTTGTCTATTTGGAGAGACAACACCTCGTTTGTGTTGTATTTTATTCATAATAGTATATAATGCATGTGTGTTAAGTTATTTAATAGATTTATGTAAAATCCACAAGAGACAATTTCATGTATTAAATTATAAAAGTGTTTTCTTTGTGCCACTTGACACATGTGTGGATTTAAGTTTGAATTTTTATTCTTGTCTCTTGGTGGGAAAGTGTTCAACTATAGCTTTTTCAATTAATGTAGTGTGATGTCATAAATACCTTGGGTAAAGAATCTTTGGGGTGGTCAACATAGGTTTGACCCGAAAATAAACTTCAGAGGGGTTTAAAATGAGTTAAATGAACACCTAGGGGTAGTTTAATAGGGTTTCCTAAAGCCCATAAGGTATACCTAAGGGTTAGGGGTAATTTTAGGCAAGTTTCTACTCCTACGTGACATTTTAGACACCCTAAAATTTGACTTTTCTGAGTTGTGCGAAAATTGAAATTAGAAGATTGAACCTAGTTGTAAACTTTCCTTTTCGAATGAGAGTTCCCTTTCCCATTCTATCTTACCTTCCTCTTTAGTTTTTAGAAACTTGTGAGAACTCTCAAAATGAGCTTCTTAAGAAAGAATTTGAAAATTTGAGGGTAATCACCCACTCTCCATTTTTGGAGACAAGAGAAATTTTGAAAAGAATAGAATAGATTTTGAATAGAGAATTTTGGCTAAGGGTAGAAGGAGAAGAACCATGGAATTGGGCAGCTCATCCTCAACAAAACTAACCCACCTTTGGACAGATTAAGGTTGGTTGCATTCTACTAAAAATGACTTCTTTTTGCATGTGTTTTGAAGTATGTTGGTGTAAAAGGTTTGCTTACTTGTATGT
This sequence comes from Cryptomeria japonica, assembly GCF_030272615.1. Classification (NCBI taxonomy): domain Eukaryota; kingdom Viridiplantae; phylum Streptophyta; class Pinopsida; order Cupressales; family Cupressaceae; genus Cryptomeria; species Cryptomeria japonica. The sequence continues at coordinate 205,556,827 of NC_081411.1, read as the reverse complement.
CCTTTGGGAATTTCATTTGGTGTTTTGTATGATGTTTTGTATGCGTGTTTTTGGAGTCTTCAAGACCTCTTAGTCTTGGGAGAGAAGAGGATCTTGTGGGTGGTAGCAGTGACAACCCTCAAGTGAGAGACTCTCATTATGAGAGCGATCACAAGGGATTTTTGTGTGACCCTTGCTACATGGCTTGTTTGTGCAATGGAGGTCATCAGGAGGGAAATAAGGCTAGAATGCCTTGGGGGGCATAAGGAATAAGGGGTTGCAATTCTTGATGTATTGTTGTGCCATGAGGTGACTACATGTTTTCCATACTTGTAGTTCTCCTCAGGGTATTGGTCCACTACCACCCTTAAAAAGGTCATCACCAAAGTGTGGTGCAGTGTAGCTGGGATGGGAGTGTGTTTGAATTTGTGTGCATTCTGTCCCCTTCTGTGTTTGCACGTTTGTTTCCCATCTAGGGCTTGGTTCTCTGAGCTCAGGGGTGGCTACCAGTTAGCCTAGGCTAGGAGGCGAGCACTCCATGGTCATAGATTTGATTTATTTGTAGGATGTTAGAGGAAATATCTGATGCATGTAGTTATGGCGGGAGATGTTGATTTGAAAAGAAAAAGAGTTGTAAATGTATTCATTACCTTTTTGAAAAGTCCTCTCTTGTATTGAAATGCGAGGCTATTTGTAAAATAGAAATAAAAGACTTGGGAATATGTTATTTGTAATGCAGAAAATATTATGTTATTTTGCAGAAAAGCTAAATGGTTTATTCTAAGATTTTGCTCTACAGTTAAGGTTAAATCTTGTAGTCTTTAATATTTATTCAAAGAAAATGAGATAAATTTGTTCTCTTATTTATTGAAAAAGAAATAGAATTGATTTTGCATGCATGTATGGGCTGAAATGTAAAATCATTTTGGATTATACATGGAAATGTAAAAAGTATATAAATTAAATCTGTGATCTACTTTGTCTGCAGTTTCATTTTAAATGTAGAAAAATAAATTCTATAATTACCATAATCATTTCTATAGTTAAGTTAATGAATTTTGTTGTTCTAGAATTAGTTAATTCTGTATTTATTTGCATAACAAAAAATACATCTCTATCATTTAAGTAGTTGCGGTAGATTTTTGCAAGCCAGCCAATTTAATAAGTGCAGAAAATAAAGATCTAATCCTATTATAGTTTTATTTAAATAACATCTATTCCTTCTGGTTGCTAGAAAATTCATTAAACATATACCTTGGTAAAGTTGGAGTTAGATATTTTTCTTAATACTGACAATATTTATTTTCAGAAAATGATATCTACAATAAACAGGTTTATTACTTTATTTTTTTGCTACAATTGGAAATCAGAATCCTCCATAAATTCTGTTTTATTATAAGAAAGAAAAAAATAATAATAATATAGTTATATATAAATATATATAATTATATACATGCAGATTTCATGTATATACTTATATATACATATATATATATATACATATATATAAAACATATCATAAAATTTACCTGCGAAACAAATGTAGATATAAATATAAATATATATATATCCAAATATATATATATGAATATATACATATGAAAATGTATATATATATATATATAAGAATATATATTAGATTTATTTATACTAATTTGCCCCTTTTAAAAAAAGAATGTATATAAATATATATTATATATATAAAAAAAGAAAAAAAAAATGTATAGCAAAGGGGAATGGTGAGGGCCGCACAGGGCACGCAGTCCCTACGCGGGCCGCGTCCAGCATAGAGGTCACAACCTCTGTGCGGGCCGTGGTACCAATAGGGGCCTGTGGCTCCCTGTGTGGGTCGTGCTCCGTGCCATTGGCCGCAGCCATTGTGCAGGCCGCGACACACATAGCGGCCAAGGCCACTGTGTGGGCCATGACCCCCACAGTGGGCCATTCCATTGGCGGTGCCCCCTCCACCCTACCGCCATGGCCGCCGCATAAAACCTCCATTCGGCCCTGCAAAAAAACAATGAGCATAAAATAATATAAAACCCTAGCTCGGTTAGAGCTAGGGTAAAAAGAATGATAAATAAATAGAAAAAGAAGGTATAGAGGGGCTATTTTATAATGTAATTTCAATTTAGGGTTTACATGGGAATTTTTATAAAGATGTGGAGATTAATATTTAAATTATATATATATATATATATATATATATATATATATATATATATATATCGGTTAGAGCTAGGGTAAAAAGAATGATAAATAAATAGAAAAAGAAGGTATAGAGGGGCTATTTTATAATGTAATTTCAATTTAGGGTTTACATGGGAATTTTTATAAAGATGTGGAGATTAATATTTAAATTATATATATATATATATATATATATATATATATATATATATATATATATAAGTACATATAGAGTTTGGAAGTATATGAAAATAAGGCAAATTTGGATTAACTATTTTATCATGTGGTTATAAATATATATAGGTTGAATGGTTTTAAGTGAAATAGTTAAGAAGTTAATATTTAAGTTAAATTAAATAGATTTAAATGGTTAAAATTAAATCCTTACGAAGTTACTTTTTGTTTAAAATTTAAATAGACTGAGGAGTTTTTTATTCAAATGAATTATGTTTAGATTAACTATTTATGAAGTCTTGAACTAAATAGATGGGGAAATTAACTTCGTGTAAAATAAACTGACTTTGGGGAGATATTTATTCTCATTGGTAAATGTTCTTATGAAATTAAATTGCACTAGGCTCGATGAATTTAAAGCACATTTTAATGGTTGAACTAAAGATTTTGAACATTATAATTTGAGTGATAGGTCTGGATTAATTCACTCTTTAAAGCAATTCTTAATTTTTAGGAGATTAAAAATATCTTCGCCGAATAATGTTAGGGATTTCTCATTAAATCAATTTAGAAACAAAAAAAAAACCATTGAGACAATAACAATTTCCCTAGAGCATTAATATTCTGCTTCTGGTTTTAAATTCTTTGTTTACTTAATTGAGTTAGTAGGTTGAGTTAACTCTAAATATAGTTAAGACCAAAACTTGTCAGTGCGTTTCGTGTTAGCAAACTTATTGTTAATTAGTTGATATTTTTAAAAAAAATTGTCTCGTTCTTGCCCTAAATTTTGGGCATGACAATTTTGTTATCAGAGCAAGGTTTCCACACTAGGAACCTTACTCCATTTACGTTTTGCATTCAATTATTTAAATTATTTTTGTTAAATTGATTTTATAAGACATTTAAATTTAATTGAATTAATATTATTCTAAAAGAAATTAATTGTTTATTTTACTTATTTTCCTCTTAGGATGCCTCTGACAACGCGACAAGCTCCCAAGCGCGGATGGGGTCCTAGACGTGTGTGCATAGCACGTGAAGAGGTAGTGAGGGAGGCATCGATTACAGAAGAAAACCTAGGAGCACCCCCCGAACAGCCAAATAAACCTAACCGAAACCTCTTAGAAGCAATACAAAATCTTATTGGCATAGTTTAGGAATGGATTCCAGCAAAGAACCCTCAGGTTAGAAATCAGGACTCTGGGAGTCATAGATCTATTGATAGAAAATGAAGCAGGAGCCCAACTCCTATTCCTATAGAGAGTTAGGGTGGGAATGAGCCAGAGTCTGTGCACATGCCAGGACCACCTCTAGTGGTGGAACCAATTTGTTTTGAGAGAGCTCGGCGAGATCCAGGGGATCTTATCAAGGAGGTCATGCACCTCCAGCCACCATCTTTCAGAGGTTCTACCGACGGGGTAGAGGCTGAGGCATGGCTTTGAGTCTTGAGAGGTGCTTTGCATCGTATTCTTACGAGAGCAACCTAAAAGCACGTGTCGCAGTCCATCTGTTGAGAGGGTCGGCCTCCACTTGGTGGAGATAGGAAGAGTACAAATGCGGATTACTTTCTGATACTCTCACTTGGGAGATATTCACATAAAGGTTTTGTGAGAGGTACCTATCAGAACACTTTAGACAGTGTCGTATAGACGAATTTCATGATCTCCAACAAAAAGGCTTATCAGTAACCCAATATGAGAGCAAATTCTTTGAGCTATTGCCTTATGTAGATTATCTAGAAGATGAGAAACTTCTTGTAAACCACTTCATCAGAGGGTTAAATGTCGGTATAGCCGGGCCAGTTAGGATGTCCGCTCCAGAGAGCCTTTGGGTTGTTGTGGAGAAGGCACTGATAGTTGAGGAAATTTAGGTCAGACCATAGGACAATAGGGATTGGTTTCAGAACTGAAATCCCACACCTCAGACTTATGGATTTCAGAAACCACATTGGAAGGGGAACAACTGAAAGTCACAGGGGTTCTCCAAACTCCTCCTCTGTAATAGAAACCATAGAACTAGAGGTAGAAGCCTCCACAGTATCAGCAGGGCTCCAAGCCCAAGCAGTGGCAGACTCAAGGATAGAGACGTGATCAGAGAGCACAGGTGCAGTACACACCTTTGGCAAGGACTCAACAGTCATCTAGGGGTGGGTACAGTGGATCCAGTAGGACAGGAGGTCAGACTTTCTCTAGGCCTCAAGAAGCCTAGTTTTAGGCCCGGGGTGCTTGCTTCACGTGTGGAGCCATGGGGCATATGGTGAGGGATTGCCCTCAAGGACAGATGGTAGGGAATCAGTGGATGGCTGCTTCAGAGCTGACAGTTGGTGATATGGGTAGGTCCCATAGAGTATTCACAGTGGTTGACAACTGCCAGACTGAGCATCAGGCCATGGTCATCGAGTCTGCAGGTATGATCAAAGGTAACAATGTATCTATTTTGTTTGATTCAGAAGCTACTGACTCCTTTATATCTCCATTGGTTGTGGAGCATTGTGGGCTAGTGGCAACTAGACAGGGTGTCAGTTGGGAAGTGGAATTAGCTTCAGGGGCTAGAGTGTCAGTGGAATCAGAGGTTAGGGCATGTCAGCTACAGATTGGCAAGACCACCACTTTAGTAGACCTTAGAGTGACACCACTTGGATCTTACGGTATTGTACTTGGCATGGATTGGCTTTATGCCCACAGAGCCAAGATGGATTGCCACCTAAAAAAGATCGAGTGTGAGGATGATCATGGCTCGCCCATAGTTATCATTGAGATTCAGAGGCCTGTGTCTCTTCGTATGATCTCCGCAATGCAGCTTAAGCGGAGCATGCGAAAGGGATGTTAGCGTTTTGCTATCACTATCAATGACAGAGGAGAAGAGGAAAAAAAATAAACATCACTTGACGACCATCCTATCCTTAAGGGATATTCAGATGTGTTTCCTTCAGAGTTACCGGGAATGCTACCCCATAGAGAGATTGATTTTCATATAGACCTAGTACCAGGAGCCGAGCCAGTTTCCAGAGCACCTTATAGGATGACCACAAAATGAGCTTAATGAACTCAAAATATAGCTTGAGGAACTCCCTGAGAAGGGTCATATTTGTCCTAGCATATCCCCTTGGGGTGCACCAGTCATCTTCATTAAGAAGAAGGATGGATCTCTCTGATTATGTATGGATTATCGACAGCTAAATAAAGTAACCATCAAGAACCAATATCCTTTGCCCAGAATTGATGATTTATTCAACCAGCTTTAGGGTGCCAAAGTCTTTTCCAAAATAGATCTGAAGTTAGGATACCATCAGTTGAGAATAGTGGAGAGTGATATCCACAAGACCACATTTTGCACTAGATATGGTCACTATGAGTTCACAGTAGTTCCATTCGGACTTATGAATGCCCCAATGGTTTTTATGAGCCTCATGAATGAAGTATTCCATACATTTCTGGACCATTTTGTTATTGTGTTTCTCGATGATATATTGATATATACTCAGAATGAGAAGGAGCATGAGGAGCACCTAAAACAGGTATTCTAGTGTTTGCGGGATAACCAGTTGTTTGGCAGTTTGTCAAAGTGTGCTTTCTTTTGATCAGAGGTCAAGTACCTTGGGCACATTATTTCCAGTGATGGGATCTCAGTTGACCCATCAAAGATGAGGGCTATTATGGATTGGCCAGCGCCAACCAGTGTGACAGAGGTTAGGAGTTTCATGAGCTTAGCAAGGTATTACCAACATTTTGTCGAGGGATTCTCCAGAGTCGCACACCCTATTACTTCTCTTCAACATAAAGGGAAGAAATTTGAGTGGACAGAGAAGTGCAAGAAGGCCTTTCAGGAACTCAAGAAGGCACTTACTAGCACTCCTATCCTTATTGTACCAGATCCCACAGCTGACTTCATGGTTTTTATAGATGCTTCACTATAGGGTTTAGGACCAGTTCTTATGCAGGATGGTAGGGCCATAGCTTTCAAGTCTAGGAAACTTAAGACTCATGAACTTAATTATCCCACTCATGACCTTGAGCTCGCAGCAGTAGTGCATGCACTTGTGAGGTGGAGACACTTCCTTTTAGGTCATCACTTCGAGTTGCATTCAGATCATTAGAGTCTTCAGTACATTTTCACTCAGCCGAACCTTAATGCACATTAGAGGAGATGGATGGAGTTCTTGTGCGAATATGATTTTGACTTTCACTACATCAAAGGAAAGGAAAATGTAGTTGCAGATCCTTTGAGTAGGAGGCATCACGAGGTTTACACCATATCCATGGGCATGGATTTGAGAGACCATATACTACAACACTTGCCAGAGGATGGATGGTATGCAGAGGTTGGTTAGGATACGATCTCAGGTTACTCTAGAGGGGAAATATGTGGATTATTCTTTGGAGTCCGATGGACTGTTATGCCACAGAGGGTGCATTTATGTACCTTCCTCCAGGGGATTGTGAGACTTCATTGTCACAGAGGCTCATAGAGCAACATGTTTGACAGAGGTAAATGCTAAGATTGATTGAGCAGTTTGTATTCAGTTTTAAGCATGTTTGTATATTTTGTATAGTTGCTTTGCTTCAGTTGTGTGGTTTTCAATAAAGTGCCCTGTTGTTTGGGTAGAATAAGGAAGCCCTGTTTTGAGAAGAGAAGAATTGAGTGAAGAATGACCCGTCTTTTGGGTGGTCTGCTTAACCAAAGATATCTGGATTCTTGTGTTGATCTTGCAATCAACCATCCCCAGTCAGAGCCACTGTTGGGAGTATTTAAAAACTGAGCCAAGTTTATAAGCCTATTTCAAAATTTTGCTCTGCATGTCAGAAAAGTACCTAAATAAATCAGTTTGAATGCCTAGTTAGCAAGGGGGTAAAATGGAGCCAGTTGATTTTCAGAGGGTAAGGCTCGGGATTCATCTCCCACACCTTTCATTTGGCCTATTTAGTGTGTTGCAACTTTCAAAATTCAGTTTGGAGAAGTTTATCAAGTACCCGTTTTGAGGGGTGAGCTGAAAGTGCATTCTAGGCACAAGTGCAAATTTTATTAAGTAGCCTACTTTGGGTGTTTATATCTTTTTCCTTGTTGATCGTCATGGAGAAATTCAAAATGGATTCAATTGTATGCATAAAAGTGAGTTACCCTGCAAAATTTCAAGTTTTGACGAATCCGTTTGCTCCGTTTTCATAGCCAAATCCGTTTGTAGTTTGTGATGTTTGCATAAATGTAAAAATGTTCTGGTGAGCGTCATGTCAGAATGTTTGTTCCGGGCTAATGTTGGTATAAATGGTGAGCTACGTTTCAAATTTCAAGGCTCTACCAATCCGTTTGATCGGTTTTCAAAAGAGCTCATTTTGCTATCAAATCCAGTTATCCGCACTCCCAGTGTTAGATCAGTTAATGTAGCCGTTTTAGTGAGCGCGTCGTTTACATCCTGTCAGTCGGCTGATCGAACTGAGAATTCAAAGATTTAATATGTACTTAAAGGTACCTATGTTCCGAATTTGAGGACCTACGGAGGTCGTTTGATATTTTTGAGAAAGGCATCATGTGTTGCCAGAACATTGACTTCATCAGGTCCGCAGTGTCGACAAAGCCAGTTGGCCGTTTTCGGAAATTAATATCTCTTCGCTCGGGACTCGTCTTGAGAAACCGTTTGGTAGATGTCATCCTTGTATATCAAAGTACATGCCTATCAGATGGCGAGCTCCAGAAAGATGTTTTGACAGGTTTGAAAATTACGTCTTCGCGATTAAATGCGAAAATTGTGGCGTAATTGCCTGAAGGATGTAAAATGCAATTTTATGATCCGAAAATGGTGCCGATCGATTCCAGAGGTGTGTTTGAGGTCCGTGAAGCATTCCAAGGGTCAGTTGCATGAAAACGAAAAAAATTTAGTCAGACCCACTTTGGGGCCCGACCTGGCTCGATTGCAATTCGCCAGTAAGATGGTAAAAGGCGACTTCATTTGACTATGGATGGATAGACATATATCCGAAATGCTAATGTGTAGGCCAAAGTGAGAAATATGTCACTTCATGTTATTTTTGCAAGTAATATAAACACACTAGATGAGGTTGAGGAGTCAATGCTGTCACTATATTGTGAGAGGGCACAGATTAAAGATGGCTGGAGACATTATCAGTTTTAATATGGAGAGAGCTTTTGATCGCATAATATCTATTGAAATGTTTGAGCATATAAAAACTACGGAAGGCTCCCAAGGATATGAATTTCTACCAAATCAAACCCCCCTCATGTGCCTTTTCATCCTCTTTGTTGTGCTAGATGGAGACAACAGTGAACAACACACAGCCAATTTCAATAGCGAATGTAACATAGAAAATAAATGTCAGATAATGATTTTTCTTTTTCTACGTGGTGTTTTGGGGCTGCTGTCAAATGCTATTGCAAGTTTATGTGGTGTTTGAAGTGCAGCAAAGAAACCATGCTATGGCAGATCATGTGTTTGACAAAGGGGCTGTAGGAAGATGTAAAGTAAATATTCCAAATTCCAGTTAACTTCCTCCCTCATGTGGTCTCCTTTTGGTGGCAGCAACAACAAATTAAATAATCAAACAAATGAAGCAGCTCCCCCTTGTCTGTGACATAACTGGTGTTTCAAAGGTTACAAAACCATCAAGCAAATCCATCCTTGTGTGGCATGATAAATGGGCTTTTAAATTTCAAGCAAAGGAATTCACCTTGCTATACGTGGTACGGTGGAGGAGGATTTTAAAAAGTTTTCAAACAAATGTTTTGGCAGGTCCATTCTCCCATTGCGTGGTCAAGGTGCTGAAAGACATATGAAATTATAAACAAATGCTAACAGCAAACCATTAAAAGCTAAAATCAAAATGCAATGTGGTGTGGGTGTCCCAAAGCTTCTTCCTTCTCCTCACGTGCCCCCATATCCTTCCAACAAGGCAGCGTGGTATTTGAAATGGTTGGAGTTACCAGCAATCGTTGAAATTGCAGCAGATTAGCAAGGCAAAGGCGCCATTAAAAAACCTCCAAAAATGCAGCTCCAGGCCTAATCGCTTTGTCCCACATGCGCTGGGGGAGGGACGTTTTCAGTGATTATATGCAAAAACGAATGGTATTATAGTGTCTAAGCCTTAAAGGCTTTTGACACAAGGTGCCCATGGGCGCCCAAGGCGGGCCCACGTGCGAGCATGCTTCCCGAGGCGAAGGAAGAATTGACTGGACGAAGACAAAGTGGACCCCACGTAGGCACGCTTCCCGAGGCAAAAAGGCAAAATTTTGCAGATGAAGGCCGAGTTAAAGAGCGAGCAAGTTCGACAGAGATCGACGGCTCGCGCTATTTCGCGAAGGAAGATGCACGAAGTTTAAACCCCACGAAATAGTGAGAGTAAATGAGAGCCGTCCACGTGGCACGTATGTGGCGGGTACAGTCAGCGGTCCAGCAGGCGGGTCCCGGTGAGGTGGCACACGTTGGCGCACAGGTGGCAGCCCAGTGGCGATGACGTGGCAGCCAGGTGGTAATGACGAAGTAGATGACGTGGCGATGATGAGGTGTCATCCCAGGTGGCATCCGATCAACCCCATCGACCAATCAAAGGCCACCACGTGGCAAGGCATCAGAGCACAAATGGAGGCAAAAAATCAAATTTAAAATGATTAAATAATATAGTTCAAACTATATTGAAATTCGAAATATTTAAATGATGGATCCATGATGAGAATTAATTCGCCCAGGGTCCAATTTTTGGCCAAATTATAAAGTGTTATATATTTTCGGAAAGCTCTCGGAGCGAGGAATCCGATTATGAAGTTAATTTTGACAAATGTGAGATATTTTAGAAGCAGTTTCCATGGAAACAAAATTCAGTTAGAGAGGAGACACTTGGCAATTCAGTTGCAGATTTGGTTTTCTTCTCTCCTCTTTTTATTCTGAATTCTTCTCATTTGTAAGGGTTCCAGAATTCTGTGAGAATGGCTCCAGTTTTCATGGCTTCCAATTTTGAGCATTCTTGAAGATTGTACAGGGCAGGGCTTTTCCTTCAGTAATGGAGTTCAATTCTTGCTATAGGTGTTTTTAGTTGCAGGGTCTTGTGTATGTAAGGCATACATAAATTCACACAGGATTGTCTCTAGATTTGTATTTCCATTTTATCAAATCAGATCCTCAAGGAGGATGAAATTTGTTATCTCAAGGAGATAGTTATGATTGTTTGCAGGGATTCTTCAAGGAAGGATTTAAATTCTACAATAAATCATAAAAATGGAATATAGTTTCAAGATCTGATGATTTTGTGAATGATCTTAGTAATGCATTTATGCAAGGCATTAATGCATGAATATTTAGTAATGAAGATGGATTTACAATCGAAGCTTTCATTTATAGTTTGATGTATGACTCTGTTTCCCTTGGATAAGGCACCGATCTTGCAATTAAAGGGGTTCTCAAACCAATTTAAAATCCAATCAGAATACCTTTAGTTTGTGTTATGTTTTGAAATGTTTCATCTATCTCATGCTCAAGTATAGTTGAGTTTTATGTGTAGATCTAGCCCATCTGCAATAAACTACTTGTTTTGGAGCTTTAGTGAGATCTATTTGTTTATGTTGATGCTGTCATAGGTGTGTAATAGGTTTAATTCTAAGCATCAAAGGTATACCCGCCTAGGTTTTGTAGAGCCTGAAGAGTAGAAGGATTCATATCCTTGTCATGTTGTCCAAGCCCTGAAGTTCTTCATAGATTGAATTGGCTACTTCATAGATCAATTGCAGGTGTTCTTGGGTTATCACTTTTGGTGAACAACAAAAATGGCGACTCTGCTGGGGATCAAATGAAATGTCAAGAGCCTCTGGTTAATAAAGATTTAATTCATATAAGGTTGAGATTATCCCATCCGAGTCACCACAACAAAAATGGCGACTCTGCTGGGGATCAAATGAAATGTCAAGAGCCTCTGGTTAATAAAGATTTAATTCATATAAGGTTGAGATTATCCCATCCGAGTCACCACAACAAAAATGGCGACTCTGCTGGGGATCAAATGAAATGTCAAGAGCCTCTGGTTAATAAAGATTTAATTCATATAAGGTTGAGATTATCCCATCCGAGTCACCACAACAAAAATGGCGACTCTGCTGGGGATCAAATGAAATGTCAAGAGCCTCTGGTTAATAAAGATTTAATTCATATAAGGTTGAGATTATCCCATCCGAGTCACCACAACAAAAATGGCGACTCTGCTGGGGATCAAATGAAATGTCAAGAGCCTCTGGTTAATAAAGATTTAATTCATATAAGGTTGAGATTATCCCATCCGAGTCACCACAACAAAAATGGCGACTCTGTTGGGGAAGCTGAATAGAAATTGCCTAATTTCATCCAGTTAGTCATTCCATTGTGTATGCACAGAGTGTAAATTGGTTTCATGGCGAAGAAAATGCTCCTTGTTCTGGATCTGCATAATGATATGTGTATCATGTCATAGTTTATGAAGGAGTAACAGTGAATGCATGGTTGAAAGTTGTAAGAAGTTCTTTCAGCTGTATGTGAATTTTCCCCAATTCCTTATTTGGGTGGTGACTCTATGGTTCATACTAGTGTTAAATAGCCTGGAAGAGTGTTGATTGCAGCGAGATCGAAGGAGTAACAAAGAATTTGAATATGTGTTGAATGGTGTTCTGCTGTTCAAAATATCCTCTGTGCAAGAGGTGGCGACTCTGTGATAAAAGACCGTGCCAAAGGTGGAGTAAATCTGTCGATCTACAAGTTTTATGACTGCAAATATCCAGGTATTTTCAGAGGATTTAAATGCAAGACATCTCTTCTGAAAGTTTGAATGTATGATGTAGTTTTCCCATTTAGTGAACAACACTAGTCTAGAGGGAAAGAAAGGATTTCGAATTAGTTTGCATATCTATTCTACTGAAATATCCAGAGTGTATGTTCTTCTGTTATAGTATGCAAATTTGGAAAAGTTCTGTGTCAAGCAATGTTATGAACAGTTTCAGTATAAGGATGTGTGCTTGAAGTGTTTCATTCTTTTATCCAAGGTTGTATAATCATTTGTGGGAGTAAGAAAAATGAATAGTGAAGTTTTTCAACCTTGTGTATTTCCACATAGAGCCATGCCTGGTGAAGTGTCACAAACACATAATAGGAGAAGTTTCATCATGAACCATTATGCTGCTCTAAATTTTAGAGATATTCCGGGTTATCCAAATCCCATACCCACAGAAGTTAGAAAGTATTTGCCCATATTCAGTGGGAAGAAATCAGAATTAGCATGTCAACATTTGAAAAGATTTTCAGATTTGGTAGGAGAGTTTGAAATTGGTCAGGAAGATGTATGCATGAAATTGTTTATTCAGTCATTGAAAGAGGATGCAAGAGATTGGTTCTCTTTTTTGCCAGTGAATTCTATTACCTCATGGGAAGAATTGGTTTCAGATTTCATGGATCAATTTGATGAGAAGGTGAGTGATTCCGACTTGCTGAAAGAATTCACCTGTATACAAATCAGGGAAGATGAATTGGTACCAACGTTTAATATCAGATTTTCACAAGCTCTGTCCAAAATTTCTAGAAGGTATAAATTTGATGATAAAGTATGTCTGGATGTTTATATGAGTGCATTTGATGAGAAGATGGGTTTCCTATTGAGAAACAAAGAACCCAAAACCTTGTATGAAGCCTTTAACATAGCTAGGGATATGGAAAATAACTTGAAGTTTGGAATCTTGAAGAGATTCGTGTCTACTGTTGTTTCATACCAAAGCACCTTCAATGGTGGAATACCATATGAAGTTGAGCAAATCATTCCTTGTCTAGGTGCATCAGGCTCTGCAGTTCCAAATGGCTTTTATGATGCATGTGTTTTAGATTTGAATGAGAGTCAAGAACCTTTGCCGTTAATGTCGGTTGTCTCTCGTAGTAGTGATGGAATGATCAGTGGGAAGCATTGTGAAAATGTTGATACAGAGACAGATATATACAAGGGATATGTACCATTTGATTTGTATGTTGATTATGTTGATTATGTGACTGCCAGTTACCAAGTGAATCATGCATCTCTCCGGGATAATATTGGTGAAAATAATGATGGTGATGACCATCAATCTTTACATGTTGCTGATGTATTTGATGTTGAAATACCAAATACAGAGGGATTACTAGGTGTTGCTATTTGTGCAAGTGAAAGTGTGCAATATGATGAAAATCAGAATTGTTTGGTGCGAACAATAGCTGATCCTCTTTTAAACATTGATGATGTCAATTGTGTTGAGGATGAAGTAAATGGTTTTTCAAATTTCACTTCAGACTTTGTTTCTTATAATCATGTTGATAATCTTTCTTTTTTGAAAGATATGCACAATGTTAATTCAGAAAATTGTAATGGTACACATGATTTCGATGAAGATATAGCACACATGGATGGACAAAAGTTTACGGAATCTCACATGGAACAGCAAAGTGCAATGCAAGTCCGGAAGATTGTAGAACTTAAGAAAGCTCTTGAGGTTGTGGATAAGAAGGTTCAAATGTTGGAGAGCCTTCGAGCTGTTGATGAAGACCTTCTAAAATATAGTGAAGAGAATTCTTCGGAAGAGTACTGTGAATTGAATGCGTGTACACTTGATGAACAACATGCTGATCTAATAAATGGTTTTATGACAGAAAATTTTAGTGAACATGCTGAAAACTCATCTGATGAAGTAAATGGCAGCGATGTTCATATTCATTCTTTAGCTGATGACGAGTGTTCAATTGGTGAAGAAGATCAGTTGTGGCAAGATGATTATGAGGATCGAATGGATGGTGTCTTTAGCAATTTTACTAATGTTTTATTCAATGCTGATATAGATACGGACCAGCCACTTCAATGTCATAATGTTCATAAGGGGGTTCTTCATTTTGTTTCTAACCCTTTGTATGAAGAAATAATTGATCAGCCAAATGTTGTAAATGATGAACTGGTCCATAATACTGATGGAATTCCAAACAGCAATAGCATATGTTGTGAAAACTTATTTCATGATGAAAGTAAGAGGCATGGATTATGTGATGACCATTTAAAACCACAAATGAAAGTGTTTCAGGTGGATGTGAGCCTGAAAGAGAAAGAGTTAGCTGAGGATTTGCTTCAGCCGGAGGTATGCATTCTTTTCCATGAATGGGATGTTGAGAATGCAGTGGTTTTCAGTTTGATAAGCAAGGATAGTATGAGGTGTGATCAGTGTAGTCAAGCATCACATCTGGATGGTAATGTTCATGTTCCTTGTTTGCATCAGTTGGTTAGTAGTGCACCTCATTCTATAAATTTAAATGGTAATAAGGCATGTGCTGATAGGAACTGCAATGTTGAAAATGAGTGTTTTATTTTTCAAGTTCAGCATGATGATGTCCTTGCAAATGATAGAGTTGAGTGGGACAGTGAAAGGTATGTCAGCTTGTGGGAATGCCTCTATGGTGAATTGTCTCATATTTTTACTTGTGTTGAAGTAGTGTGTGATTACAAAGTTCAGAATCAGATAAAGGGTAAGCACACTAGCTGTTTCAGTAATGAGACAAGAGAGGTGGATTTTAAGAGCTATGCTCAGTTGTTACTGGAAGGTGCCTTTGTCTGGATCATGGTATCAAGCGATGAAAATCAGATTTTTGACAGAGGTAAATGCTAAGATTGATTGAGCAGTTTGTATTCAGTTTTAAGCATGTTTGTATATTTTGTATAGTTGCTTTGCTTCAGTTGTGTGGTTTTCAATAAAGTGCCCTGTTGTTTGGGTAGAATAAGGAAGCCCTGTTTTGAGAAGAGAAGAATTGAGTGAAGAATGACCCGTCTTTTGGGTGGTCTGCTTAACCAAAGATATCTGGATTCTTGTGTTGATCTTGCAATCAACCATCCCTAGTCAGAGCCAGTGTTGGGAGTATTTAAAAACTGAGCCAAGTTTATAAGCCTATTTCAAAATTTTGCTCTGCATGTCAGAAAAGTACCTAAATAAGTCAGTTTGAATGCCTAGTTAGCAAGGGGGTAAAATGGAGCCAGTTGATTTTCAGAGGGTAAGGCTCGGGATTCATCTCCCACACCTTTCATTTGGCCTATTTAGTGTGTTGCAACTTTCAAAATTCAGTTTGGAGAAGTTTATCAAGTACCCGTTTTGAGGGGTGAGCTGAAAGTGCATTCTAGGCACAAGTGCAAATTTTATTAAGTAGCCTACTTTGGGTGTTTATATCTTTTTCCCTGTTGATCGTCATGGAGAAATTCAAAATGGATTCAATTGTATGCATAAAAGTGAGTTACCCTGCAAAATTTCAAGTTTTGACGAATCCGTTTGCTCCGTTTTCATAGCCAAATCCGTTTGTAGTTTGTGATGTTTGCATAAATGTAAAAATGTTCTGGTGAGCATCATGTCAGAATGTTTGTTCCGGGATAATGTTGGTATAAATGGTGAGCTACGTTTCAAATTTCAAGGCTCTACCAATCCGTTTGATCGGTTTTCAAAAGAGCTCATTTTGCTATCAAATTCAGTTATCTGCACTCCCAGTGTTAGATCAGTTAATGTAGCCGTTTTAGTGAGCGCGCCGTTTACATCCTGTCAGTCGGCTGATCGAACTGAGAATTCAAAGATTTAATATGTACTTAAAGGTACCTATGTTCCGAATTTGAGGACCTACGGAGGTCGTTTGATATTTTTGAGAAAGGCATCATGTGTTGCTAGAACATTGACTTCATCAGGTCCACAGTGTCGACAAAGCCAGTTGGCCGTTTTCAGAAATTAATATCTCTTCGCTCGGGACTCGTCTTGAGAAACCGTTTGGTAGATGTCATCCTTGTATATCAAAGTACATGCCTGTCAGATGGCGAGCTCCAGAAAGATGTTTTGACAGGTTTGAAAATTACGTCTTCGCGATTAAATGCGAAAATTGTGGCGTAATTGCCTGAAGGATGTAAAATGCAATTTTATGATCCGAAAATGGTGCCGATCGATTCCAGAGGTGTGTTTGAGGTCCGTGAAGCATTCCAAGGGTCAGTTGCATGAAAACGAAAAAAATTTAGTCAGACCCACTTTGGGGCCTGACCTGGCTCGATTGCAATTCGCCAGTAAGATGGTAAAAGGCGACTTCATTTGACTATGGATGGATAGACATATATCCGAAATGCTAATGTGTAGGCCAAAGTGAGAAATATGTCACTTCATGTTATTTTTGCAAGTAATATAAACACACTAGATGAGGTTGAGGAGTCAATGCTGTCACTATATTGTGAGAGGGCACAGATTAAAGATGGCTGGAGACATTATCAGTTTTAATATGGAGAGAGCTTTTGATCGCATAATATCTATTGAAATGTTTGAGCATATAAAAACTACGGAAGGCTCCCAAGGATATGAATTTCTACCAAATCAAACCCCCCTCATGTGCCTTTTCATCCTCTTTGTTGTGCTAGATGGAGACAACAGTGAACAACACACAGCCAATTTCAATAGCGAATGTAACATAGAAAATAAATGTCAGCTAATGATTTTTCTTTTTCTACGTGGTGTTTTGGGGCTGCTGTCAAATGCTATTGCAAGTTTATGTGGTGTTTGAAGTGCAGCAAAGAAACCATGCTATGGCAGATCATGTGTTTGACAAAGGGGCTGTAGGAAGATGTAAAGTAAATATTCCAAATTCCAGTTAACTTCCTCCCTCATGTGGTCTCCTTTTGGTGGCAGCAACAGCAAATTAAATAATCAAACAAATGAAGCAGCTCCCCCTTGTCTGTGACATAACTGGTGTTTCAAAGGTTACAAAACCATCAAGCAAATCCATCCTTGTGTGGCATGATAAATGGGCTTTTAAATTTCAAGCAAAGGAATTCACCTTGCTATACGTGGTACGGTGGAGGAGGATTTTAAAAAGTTTTCAAACAAATGTTTTGGCAGGTCCATTCTCCCATTGCGTGGTCAAGGTGCTGAAAGACATATGAAATTATAAACAAATGCTAACAGCAAACCATTAAAAGCTAAAATCAAAATGCAATGTGGTGTGGGTGTCCCAAAGCTTCTTCCTTCTCCTCACGTGCCCCCATATCCTTCCAACAAGGCAGCGTGGTATTTGAAATGGTTGGAGTTACCAGCAATCGTTGAAATTGCAGCAGATTAGCAAGGCAAAGGCGCCATTAAAAAACCTCCAAAAACGCAGCTCCAGGCCTAATCGCTTTGTCCCACATGCGCTGGGGGAGGGACGTTTTCAGTGTTTCTATGCAAAAACGAATGGTATTATAGTGTCTAAGCCTTAAAGGCTTTTGACACAAGGTGCCCATGGGCGCCCAAGGCGGGCCCACGTGCGAGCATGCTTCCCGAGGCGAAGGAAGAATTGACTGGACGAAGACAAAGTGGACCCCATGTAGGCACGCTTCCCGAGGCAAAAAGGCAAAATTTTGCAGACGAAGGCCGAGTTAAAGAGCGAGCAAGTTCGAGAGAGATCGACGGCTCGCGCTATTTCGCGAAGGAAGATGCACGAAGTTTAAACCCCGCGAAATAGCGAGAGTAAATGAGAGCCGTCCACGTGGCACGTAGGTGGCGGGTACAGTCAGTGGTCCAGCAGGCGGGTCCCGGTGAGGTGGCACACGTTGGCGCACAAGTGGCAGCCCAGTGGTGATGACGTGGCGGCCAGGTGGCAATGACGAAGTAGATGATGTGGCGATGATGAGGTGTCATCCCAGGTGGCATCCGATCAACCCCATCAACCAATCAGAGGCCGCCACGTGGCAAGGCATCAGAGCACAAATGGAGGCAAAAAATCAAATTTAAAATGATTAAATAATATAGTTCAAACTATATTGAAATTCGAAATATTTAAATGATGGATCCATGATGAGAATTAATTCGCCCAGGGTCCAATTTTTGGCCAAAGTATAAAGTGTTATATATTTTCGGAAAGCTCTCGGAGCGAGGAATCCGATTATGAAGTTAATTTTGAAAAATGTGAGATATTTTAGAAGCAGTTTCCATGGGAACAAAATTCAGTTAGAGAGGAGACACTTGGCAATTCAGTTGCAGATTTGGTTTTCTTCTCTCCTCTTTTTATTCTGAATTCTTCTCAGTTGTAAGGGTTCCAGAATTCTGTGAGAATGGCTCCAGTTTTCATGGCTTCCAATTTTGAGCATTCTTGAAGATTGTACAGGGCAGGGCTTTTCCTTCAGTAATGGAGTTCAATTCTTGCTATAGGTGTTTTTAGTTGCAGGGTCTTGTGTATGTAAGGCATACATAAATTCACACAGGATTGTCTCTAGATTTGTATTTCCATTTTATCAAATCAGATCCTCAAGGAGGATGAAATTTGTTATCTCAAGGAGATAGTTATGATTGTTTGCAAGGATTCTTCAAGGAAGGATTTAAATTCTACAATAAATCATAAAAATGGAATATAGTTTCAAGATCTGATGATTTTGTGAATGATCTTAGTAATGCATTTATGCAAGGCATTAATGCATGAATATTTAATAATGAAGATGGATTTGCAATCGAAGCTTTCATTTATAGTTTGATGTATGACTCTGTTTCCCTTGGATAAGGCACTGATCTTGCAATTAAAGGGGTTCTCAAACCAATTTAAAATCCAATCAGAATACCTTTAGTTTGTGTTATGTTTTGAAATGTTTCATCTATCTCATGCTCAAGTATAGTTGAGTTTTATGTGTAGATCTAGCCCATCTGCAATAAACTACTTGTTTTGGAGCTTTAGTGAGATCTATCTGTTTATGTTGATGCTGTCATAGGTGTGTAATAGGTTTAATTCTAAGCATCAAAGGTATACCTGCCTAGGTTTTGTAGAGCCTGAAGAGTAGAAGGATTCATATCCTTGTCATGTTGTCCAAGCCCTGAAGTTCTTCATAGATTGAATTGGCTACTTCATAGATCAATTGCAGGTGTTCTTGGGTTATCACTTTTGGTGAACAACAGAATCCTACCTCCAAACGCATTCCGGGAAGAGTTTTGATGAAGAGCTCCACCTGCAACTCAAAGCAAATCTCGCATTTTTCCAAAATTTCCCCCCCATCTCCATTTTTTTTTTCCAAAAAGCTCTCAAGAAAGAACCCCCCAAAAACATTTCAAAACTAGGTTAAATGAGAAACCCTATTTTTGACCTAATTTTCAATTTCGAATTTAGGCATTTATTTTTTTTAAAATAAAAGAAAAATGAAAAATGGAAATCATTCCTTTCCATTATTCAATACTTTTATTCATTTTTCTTATTAAAATTAAAAAGCTTTCATTTCTTATTTAACTCTAATTTTAAATTTCTCCATATTACTTTAGCCAACACTTTATATTTTGAACTACTAACAAGGGTTAGGTATTTAAATTAATTTAAATTTCCAAAAATCAATCCTTTATACTATATCAACTTTACAAGTAAAAAGAATAATTTCCTTTAAATAATAAAATTTACCCTTTCTCTTCCAACATGCGGAAATGATTAATTTATTTCTATTTCTCAAATGACTTTAAATCTTTCCTTTCTAAAACGCATAACTCATTGAACTTTCGTTATTATTAAAATTAACTCGCTATAACATAATAAAGCGACCTTTTTAAATAAATGACTAATCTCATGAAGGAGATCTATTTATTCTAATTTTCTCAACCACAAATGCGTAAATGAGCACATTAATCCAAGTTAAATACCTTAAGCTTGCTACAATAATAATTAAAGCAATCTCTTTAAATTAACGATTAATCGTATAAAAGAAAACTACCTATTTGAAATTTCTAAATTACAAATGCGCACATCCACACATTAAATTGAATTGAATATTTGGGATAACAAACTCCACTTACCCCGCGCATGGCATGCAAACCGAGGAAGTCCACCAAATCACACGACACGCAACCCAATGAAAAGAAAGCCCCACGAACCACACACGACGCTCACCTGACAATGGCTACGGCAAGATGAGAGTTTTATGACCCCCAAATCCGAATTCTGAGAATGGAGGAGGTATACTCAACCTTGCAAATCCCAAGGAAGATGAACCTTGCCCTAGGCGGTGTTGTACCTGCAATCTCCTACACCCATGAATTCATGCAAGCATACATATACATATACATATTCAATGAGGGTGTTAGCTTGAGATTTATCACAAGAGTTAGAAAACAAATTACATTTACACAAGAATTGATACAAAAGCACAATAATAAGTATGTACAATTATTTATATTATCTAAACTACACATTGCATCATGGTTAACCTACCATTCAAGGATGCCACATAGGATGTCAACCAAGGTCAAACGGGTTTTACAAGTTCGACTAGGGTGGGGCATTACAATCAGATTGATGGAACTTAATGCATCTAGTTCTCATCGGGAGGGGAGATGACCCCTAACTTTTCTCTAAAATATACAAATGTATTTGTAGGTAAAGGCTTAGTAAAAATATATGCAATTTGTTCCTTTATAGATACATACTCCAATTTGACTTCTTCATCACTAACTTTCTCCCTCAAGAAATGATACTTAATTGATATATGCTTTACTTTAGAATGCAATATTGGATTCTTGGAAATATTCATAGCTCTTGAATTATCACAGTATATAATAGTAGGCTCATCATAAACAATTCTAATATCCTTCAGCATATACTTCATCTAAACTACTTGAGTACAGTTGCTAGCAGCAACAATGTATTCAACTTCTACAGTAGATAGAGATATAGCATCATGTTTCTTACTGGACCACAAAACCAACTACTTTCCTAGAAAGAAAGCTCCACAGGTAGTGCTCTTCCAGTCATCAACATTACCTACCCAATCAACATCAGTATAAGTACATAAACATAATATCATCATTATTTGGATACCATAAACCATAGTCAACTATCCCCTTCAAGTATCTAAAAATCCTCTTCACAGTAGTAACATGACCCTATTTAGGATCAACTCAAAATCTAGCACAAAGACAAAAAACATGCATAATATCCCGTCTAGTCTAAGTCAAATACAATAGTCCTCCAACCATAGATCTATACAAAGTCTGATTAAATTTCTAAGATTCATCATGCTTCAACAACTTGCATCTAATCACCAGAGGAGTCCCAAAAGTTTTAGAATCATCTAACCCAAAAAATTTCAACAATTTCTTCACATACTTAGATTGAGAAATGAAAATGCCTTTACCAGTCTATGAAATCTGCAGTCCTAAGAAGAATTTTATTTCACCTACCATAGACATCTCTAACTCAATTCATCATCTCCTTCAAAAATTATATCATCAACAAAGAATTAAACAATCAAAATGTTATCATTATCAACCTTTAAGTATAAGTTAATATTAGCAGTACTTTTATAGAATCCCAACTTCATCAAATACATGTCCAATCTAGCATACGAGGCTCTAGGGGCTTTCTTAAGTCCATAGATTTCTTTCTTCAATCTCCATACCATTTCTCCTTCATCTGATAATCAAAATCCATCTGGTTTCTCAATGTAGACTTCCTCTTCAAAATCATCTTTCAAAAAGGTTGACCTAACATCCATCTGATATATCTTGAAGTTCTTGTAAGCAGCATATGCAAGAAACAATCTAACAGCTTCAATTCTAGCTACTAGAGAAAAAGTCTCCTCATAATCAATTCCATCTATCTGTGAGCATCCCTTACATACCAATCTTTCTTTGTTTCTAACCACTTCACCAGCTTCATTCAGTTGATTCTGGAACAACCATTGAGTGCCAATCACATTCTTGTCTTTAGGTCTAGGCACAAGCTCCCATGCATTATTCTTCTCAATTTGATTCAACTCATCTTCCATTGTTTTTATCCAATTCTCATCTTTACATGCTTCAACAACATCTTTAGGTTCAATCTTTGAAATCAAACATATCTCCTTAGCAACAATCCTTCTCCTAGTCATCACACTTTTATTTTTATCACCACTAATCTAATTTTCTAAATGATTCAATCTTACATACCTTAGAGTCTTCTGATTCTCTAGTTCTTGAACTTCTTCACCAGTAAAAAAATTATCCGGATTAACTATTTCTACCAGATCATTCTTCTTTAAAATCTCAGTTTGCATAGGCTTTGAAACAACATCTTGATCATCAAACCCATATCCACATGTTTTGATTTGCTTTCTATAACATTCATCAACCTTCACATTTGCACTTTCCACTATCTTTCTCAGTCTCTTGCTATAACACTGGTAGGCTTTTCTCTTAGTAGAATAACCCAAGAAGATTTTGTCAATACATCTTGCATCAAACTTTCCTATATCCTCATCTCTCTTGATATAACATTTGCTTCCAAAAATTCTGAAATATCTAATTGTAGGAACATGCCCAAACCATAGCTCATAACGAGTCTTACTAAAATCACCTTTTTCTATGCACCTGATTGAATGTGTAAACAACCGTGCTAATAACTTCTCTCCAAAAGGTTTGTATAACATTTCCTTCAATCAAAATAGTCCTAGAAGCATCCAAAATGGTTTTGTTCTTTCTTTCACCAACTCCATTTTGTTGAGGGGTTCTCAGAGTAGATAATTATCTTCTAATTCCATTCCTCTCACATAATTAATCAAACTCACTAGATATAAATTCTCCCCCTCTATCAGATCTCAGGCACTTTAACTTCAATCCTATCTTAGTTTCCACCTTAGCTTTAAATATCCTAAATTTTTTGAATGCTTCTAATTTATCCCTTAGAAAGGTAACCCACATCATCCTAGAATAGTCATCTATCAATAACATAAAGTATTTGTCACCCTGCATGCTTCTCACTCTTGTAGAACCACACAATTTAGTATGCACAAGATCCAATAAACCATTAGATGAATACAACTTACTCTTGAATGTATTTATTGTTTTCTTTCCCAACTGGCATTCCTTACATACCGCACACAATGATCAATGATAGACCAAAAAAGGATTTTAGAATGCAATATTGGATTCTTGGAAATATACATAGAACTTGAATTATCACAGTATATAACAATAGGCTCATCATAAACAATTCTAATATCCTTCAGCATATACTTCATCTAAACTACTTGAGTAGAGTTGCTAGCAGCAACAATGTATTCAACTTCTACAGTAGATAGAGATATAGCATCATGTTTCTTACTGGACCACAAAACCAACTACTTTCTTAGAAAGAAAGCTCCACAGGTAGTGCTCTTCCAGTCATCAACATTACCTGCCCAATCAACATCAGTATAAGTACATAAACATAATATCATCATTATTCGGATACCATAAACCATACTCAACTATCCCCTTCAAGTATCTGAAAATCCTCTTCACAGTAGTAACATGACCCTATTTAGGATCAACTCAAAATCTAGCACAAAGATAAAAAGCATGCATAATATCCCGTCTAGTCTGGGTCAAATACAATAGTCCTCCAACCATAGATCTATACAAAGTCTGATTAACTTTCTGAGATTCATCATGCTTTGACAACTTGCATCCAGTCACCAGAGGAGTCCCAACAGTTTTAGAATCATCTAACCCAAAAAATTTCAACAATTCCTTCACATACTTAGATTGAGAAATGAAAATGCCTTTATCAATCTATGAAATCTGCAGTCCTAAGAAGAATTTTATTTCACCTACCATAGACATCTCTAACTCAATTCATCATCTCCTTCAAAAATAATATCATCAACAAAGAATTAAACAATCAAAATGTTATCATTATCAACCTTTAAGTATAAGTTACTATCAGCGATACCTTTATAGAATCCTGACTTCATCAAATACCTATCCAATCTAGCATACCGCACACAATGATCAATATAGACCACAAAAAAAAATAGGACATGATCAAGAAACACTAACAAACATGTTAGAACCATCTGCAATAGTTGTACCAACACCACTTAATCAATTTTTTATCGATCAACACACTAACACTCAAGAACGCTTAACAACAACAATTCAGACTAGAAAGATAACTTCTAGAGTACCAAATCATGGACCATTTTAAATTAAGATACACATGAACATCCCAACCATTCTCCCAAATCTGCAAATTAAGATTAGATCACACCGAAGAACAACAGATCAAATACCAAACTATGCCAACCACTGAACACATAAAGCAATCCTCAATCTGAATCAAATGATATGATCAAGTAAACTTCTTGATCACTAAAACCAATAAAGAATGAAGTATCTCTAGTTGGTTTAGCATCCCAAATAGATAAACCAACTTGATCAACTCTCTGTAATCACTAGAGCAACAAAACATAGGAATATGTTGACATCAATGACAACAACATATCTTAGCAGCAACAATATCAAACATAAAACAAGGACTTTTTTTTGTTTTATTTATTTATTTTTTTAAACATGAAATGAAATTTGAAATTTGAAAGTTTAAATTTGAAATGTGGAACTTGCAAAATAAATGAATAATGCAAACTATTAGAAAAATGATTATTCAATTGAATAAGCAAATTGATTGAAAGAATAATGAGCAATAATTTAACCTCCTAGTAAATTTAAAATTAAAATTAGGATTATGCAAAAATAATATCTTAATTTAAATTTAAAATTTTTCACAAGAGATTTAAAATTTAAAATTAAGGCCTTGTAAAAATAACCTCTTAATTTTAAAAATTAAATGTTGAAATTTGGGAATTGAAATAATCAATTTAAATCCAAAAATTAGGGCTTTTTAATTAACCACTTAATTTTAACATTTAAATTTGAAATTTTCCACAAGAAATTTAAATTGAAAATTAGGGCTTTGTAAAAAGAACCTCTTAATTTTAAATTTTAAATTTAAAATTAGATCTAGGATTGAAATTTGGAAATTGAGATAATCAATGCACAAGGTTAATTTAAATTTAAAAATTAGATTTCTTGAAATTAACCACTTAATTTTAGAATTTAAATGTGAAATTGGGCTTGGAGATGAAAATTTGAATTTTGAAATTCAATAAGTATTCAGATCTGAAATAATTAATCCAAATTAAAAAATTGACTGTTGGTATTTTGGTATGGTTTTCTCATTGATGTCAACACCTACCTAAACATTAGCACTTTGGAGATCCAACAACATTCATCGACAAGCAAGTAACTATTGCACAGTTACTGGTATCTGATACACTGGCAAGATATAATGATCACCGACACTTGGAATGGCATGGAAAACACTTGGTAATGTTGAAGACATCGTCTAGACATCTTGTCCTGGAGTTTTGTTTATTGGTATATTCATAGTTGCATATTTGTTGTTACCGACAAATAGATCTAGGGTTACACCGGCAGGTTTATCTTTTCCATATCAACATGGCACACTATGGAGATGATTAATTATTGTTGTAAATTCATTAAGCCAACATGTTCAATCGGTTATTGCATTAGATATTATATTGTTTGTAAAATGTTTTTATTGTAATATCTTGTAGAGCCAACCTACTAAAATTGGTCTTAGGTTATGGTATAAATGTAAGATCTTATTTGTAAGATCAAGTGTGAAATGTGAAAAAGGATTGTGTGAAGGTATATGCGAGATTAAGCAGAGCTATACATGCAGACATCATCTGAAGATTGAAGGAGGGTTTTTGTGGAAGCATATCAATATTACATCGGTGCTAAATCCAATATATGAAGATTCTATTGTGTGCAGTACATTCTTTGTGGATTTAACCATCCAACTGTAGTCAGTGTGACTCCCATTTTGTGATTGAGCAGTGAGCTCTAGGCTATTGGCCTTTCTGCATGTCCAGATCCCATTTATATACACTTACTATTTGCAGTAGTATCATCTGATTGTGGGTAAGGTTTCCCATCGTGGTTTTTCCCCTTACAAGGTTTCCATGTACAAATATTGGTGTTATGTGTTGTGGATGACTTTGTGTTTATGTTTCATTCACTAATCCTTACCGGTATAGCAATTAACTGTTATAACTGTCTACCGACATACTTAATTGGTTTACTGGTATTAAGCATAAAGTTGGTTAAACTGTTTTTGGTTTAAATTTATTTGACAACTCATTCATCCCCCCCCTCTCAGTTGTCTCCGGGACCTAACAATTGGTATCAGAGCTTAGTCATCTTTTGCAGAAGTTTAACAGTTTGAGGAGATCCATTATCTACTAATTATTTTAGGAAGGACAGTCCTAAACTTGATGGAACCAACTATGGCATATGGAAGAACAGATTGGAGACACATCTAAATTGCATTGGAAAAGACATCTGGGAAGTTACAAAGAATGGTTCTACTGCTGCTGTACCAGGTCAGCCCAGTCCAACTAACTTGACAAAAGATGAGGAAAATGATTGCAAAGCAAGAGAAGCACTTTTGAGCGCATTATCATATCAACAAATCATGGGAATATCAAATAGGTCTACTGCTAAAGCTATTTGGGATAATTTGGAAACACTGAATGAAGGAGATTCCATAGTAAAAATTGCAAAACTTGAAAGCTTCCGAGTTAGGTATGAACATCTGAAAATGGAAGAAGATGAAAGGATTTCTGCTTTTATGGAAAGAGTAAATGATATTGTTCTGGGTATTAAATGTTGTGGAGGAACCTTAAGTGAGGATGAAATTATTTCAAAAGTTTTAAGAGGATTGCCACCGGCATATAGATGAAAGTCACTACTATAAATGAGTTAAGAACAATGCCTAATACATCAGTTACTAGGGATACATTGATTGGGAAACTTTCAGCTTTTGAAATTGAAGAATTTGGTCTTGATACTACTATAAAGACAAATTTGGCCTTTAAAGCATCAACATCATCTACTCCATCATTTGACAAATTTGATTAGAAAGCCTTTTATGCAAGAGAACTTGAAGAAAGTAGGAAAGAAAATGAAGAACTTGAAGCACTATGTGCAAGGAAAATGCCTAAAGGTCCAGTTGGAAGTAAGTATGAAGGTAAAACACCCTTTAAATGTTTTAACTGCAATAAGATTGGTCATATGGCTTCAAGATGCCCTAATAGACATGCTAGACTAAGAGAAGAAGCTAGAAGAACATACAAGCCTAACGCTGAATATCAGAGATACAGATTTAAGAAGAACAAAGACAAATCTTGTTATATTGTTGATGAAGGTGTGACTGATGATTCTGATGAGGATCTGGGAGATAATGGATGGGTTTTTGTTGCTATAATAGAAGATCAACCAACACCTACTACTCAACTGGTAGTACAGGCCCTAGCAGTTAAAGTTGAAGTAAAAGATGAATGGATCATTGATTCAGGATGCATACATCATATGACAGGAGACAAAGGTAAATTCTTGAACTTTCAAGAATACAATGGAGGCTTAGTGAGATTTGGAGATAAAAAAGCTTGTTCAATCAAAGGTAAGGGTTCAATATCTCTTGATGGTAAGCATAACACTGACAATGTCTACTATGTTAAAGGATTAAAGCATAATCTTTTGAGTGTTGGTCAATTAGTTGAGAAAGGATTTGAGTTACAATTTAAAAATGGAAAATGCAAAATCATGAACAGAACCAGTTTGGAAATTGCAACTGGTAATCAGACTAGAGGTAATATCTTTCATTTAAATAACAATGAAAAGACATGCTTAATTGCACAAATAGATGAAAGTTGGTTATGGCATAAGAGACTCTATCATGTAAACTTTGATTGCATGGTAAAAATCAGTACTACTAAGGCAGTTAGAGATTTACCTAAAATTGTCAAACCTCATAATACAGTGTGTAAGGAATGTTAATTTGGAAAACAAGTTAGAGCTAGTTTCAAAAGTATTTTAGAAAAATCAAATAATGCTCTTGATTTAATTCACACTGATTAATGTGGTCCATCTAGAACTAAAAGCTTACAATGTGATAGATATTTCATGCTAATCATTGATGACTATTCTAGAATGTGTTGGGTTACTTTTCTCAGAGAAAAATCAAAAGCACTTGGAAAGTTCAAACTGTTCAAAGCATTGGCTGAAAATGAAACCAGTAAGAAAATCAAATGTTTAAGATCAGATCAAGGAGATGAATTTACATCTAAGGAATTTAATACATTCTGTGAAGTGAATGGAATCAGAAGACAGCTATCAACACCTCGGAACCACATCAGAATGGAGTTGTTGAAAGGAAAAACAAAACTATCTTGGATGCAGCAAGAAGTATGTTATCAAAAGAAAACCTACCACATGTGTATTGGAGAGATTCAGTCAGCACAGTGGTCTATACATTTAACAAAGTTCACATCAAAGGTGAAACTGGTAAGACCCCTCATGAACTATGGTTTGGTAATATTCCTACTCTTAAGTATTTCAAAAATTTTGGAAGTAAATGTTATATCAGAAGAGATGAGTATATTGGCAAATTTGATCCTAGAAGTGATGAAGGAAAATTTCTTGGTTATTCATCTAAGAGCAAAGCATATAGATGTTTTAACAAGAGATTGCAAAAAATTGTTGAGAGTAGAAATTTAAAGTTTGATGAAAAATTCGGGGGAACTTCAAGGTATATAAACTCTGAACCGGCAACAGAAATTTTGAAAAATGAACCTACTCTAAATCCACCGGTACAGAATGAAGATCCAATTACCTTGGTATCATCTGAGGATTCCATGGTAATTGAGGAACAACAACAAACTAAGACACCCCGGTATGTAAGACTAAATCATTCTGAAGATCAGATAATTGGAAATAAGTTTAAAGGAGTTATGACAAGAGGAAGATTGACAAATGAAGAGGTATGTCTTATTTCTCAAATTGAACCATCATTTGTTAATGAGGCATGTGAAGATAAATTTTGGATTAAAGCTATGGAATAAGAATTAGAACAAATTGAGAAAAACAACACTTGGACATTAGTTCCTTCGCCTAAAGATAAAAATGTAATTGGAACCAAATGGGTATTTAGAAACAAACTTAATGAAGATGGTAAGGTTGTTAGAAATAAAGAAAGAATAGTGTGTAAGGGATATTCTCAAAAAGAAGGAGTTGATTACAATGAAACCTTTGCACCGGTAGCTAGAATTGAGGTAGTTATATTATTTTTCACTTTTGCAGAACACAAGAACTACAAAGTTTATCAAATGGATATTAAATGTGCATTTTTGAATGGAGATCTTGAAGAGGAAGTATACATTAAACAACCTAATGGATTTTATTTGATAGATGACAATGATGTGGTTTGTAGGTTAAGAAAAGCTCTGTATGGACTAAAACAAGCTCCAAGAGCTTGGTATGCAAGATTGGATAAGTATCTTTTAAAGATTGGTTTTACTAAAGGAAATGCAGACAACAAAATTTATTATAAAGTAACTAATGATGACATATTGATTATAGAATTATTTGTTGATGATGTAATCTTTGAAGGAGAAGATGGATTATGTAAGGAATTTTCTATTAAAATGCAGCAAGAATTTGAAATGTCTATGATTGGAGAAATAAAATTATTTATAGGATTGCAGATTTCACAAACTGATAAAGGTATATTCTTGAGTCAATCCAAA
Source organism: Cryptomeria japonica (assembly GCF_030272615.1). Classification (NCBI taxonomy): domain Eukaryota; kingdom Viridiplantae; phylum Streptophyta; class Pinopsida; order Cupressales; family Cupressaceae; genus Cryptomeria; species Cryptomeria japonica. The sequence continues at coordinate 205,527,095 of NC_081411.1, read as the reverse complement.
TACTTAAAAGAGTTACTAAAGAAATTTGGGATGGAGAACTCTAAACCGATAAGCACACCTATGACAACAAATGACAAATTATCACAAAGGGATGAATCAACACTTGTTAATCCAACTAGATACAAATCTATGATAGGAGGTTTACTCTATTTGACACAAACTAGACCTGATATTATGAATGCAGTATGTATTATTTCAAGATTTCAAAGTAATCCTAGAGAAAATCATGAATCAATAGTAAAAAGGATTTTTTGGTACTTACAAGGCACTATAAATCTTGGATTATGGTATCCTAGAGATGAAAACTTTGAATTATGTGCATACACAGATGCAAATTGGGCAGGAGATGTGGATGATAGAAGAAGCACCATCAGTAGAGCATTCTTTCTTGGAAATAGACTAGTCTCTTGGTTGAGTAAGAAACAAAGTTGTACATCTTTATCAACATGAGAATCAGAATATGTTGTAGCAACAACTAATTGTACACAGGTACTATGGCTTAAGAAAATTTTGAAAGACATAAAGGTAAAATGCAAGGAACCTATTTCTATCTATTGTGATAACACTGTAGCAATTGATATATCTAAGAATCCGGTATTACATTCTAAAACCAAATATGTTTCTATCAAAATGAATTTTCTAAGGGAAAAAGTTGAAGCAAAGGAGATAAAACTGGTTTATGTGAATACTAAAGAGCAGATTGTTTACTAAACCTTTACCTAAGGAAACTTTTGAATATCTCAGAGATTAGCTTGGAGTCATACCACCACCGGTAGAGACTTAGACAGTTGATGATTATCATCAACCGATAGAATTAACATAGAAATCTTTTATTCTAGTCCTTGATGAGGAAGCTACCTCTCAGGGGGAGTAGTTGGTATATTGAATTGATTGGTATTTTGTATATGAACTTGGTTTTATTGTAACTTTGGCATTTGATGTCAAAGGGGGAGAGATATCTATAGAAAAACACATTATCTTTATTATCTTTTCGGGAGAGATTGGTATGGAAAATCTTTGGAAAACATATGATTCTCCCAAGGGGAGAGATTGTTGTTTAGGAGAGATTATTACTTTCTGGTTATAATCTTTTTGGAGATTGTTGGTTTTTGGTACTTGGCATTTCTGTTTTGGCACTTTGATGGTTTTTCCATCTTGTGTTACCATCAATGCCAAAGGGGGAGATTGTTGGTATTTTGGTATGGTTTTGTCATTAATGTCAACACCTACTAAAACACTAGCACTTTAGAGATCCAACAACATCCACCAGCAAGCAAGTAACTATTGCAGAGTTACTAGTATCTGATACACCGGCAAGATATAATGATCACTGGCACTTGGAATGGCATGGAAAACACTTGGTAATGTTGAAGACATCATCTGGACATCTTGTACTAGAGTTTTGTTCATTGGTATATTCATAGTTGCATATTTGCTGTTACCAGCAAATAGGTCTAGGGTTACACTAGCAGGTTTATCTTTTCCAGATCAACATGGCACACTATGGAGATGATTAATTATTGTTGTAAATGCATTAAGCCGATATGTTCAATCAGTTATTGCATCAGATATTATATTGTTTGTAAAATGTTTTTATTGTAATATCTTGTAGAGCGGACTCACTAAAATTGGTCTTAGGTTATGGTATAAATGTAAGATCTTATTTGTAAGATCAAGTGTGAAATGCGAAAAAGGATTGTGTGAAGGTATATGTGAGATTAAGCAGAGCTATATATGTAGAGATCATCTAAAGATTGAAGGAGGGTTTTTGTGGAAGCATATCAGCATTACATCGGTACTGAATCTAGCATATGAAGATGCTATTTTGTGCAGTACATTCTTATTGGATTTAACCATCCAACTGTAGTTAGTGTGACTCCCATTTTGTGATTGAGCAGTGAGCTCTAGGTTGTTGGCCTTTCTGCATGTGCAGACCCCATTTATGTACACCTACTATCTGCAGTAGTATCATCTGATTGTGGGTAAGGTTTCCCACCTTGGTTTTTCCCCTTACAGGGTTTCCACATACAAATATTGGTGTTATGTGTTGTGGGATGACTTTGTGTTTATGTTTCATGCACTAATCCTTACCGGTATAGCAATTAATTGTTATAACTATCTACCGACATACTTAACTGGTTTACCGGTATTAAGCATTAAGTTGGTTACATTGTTTTTGGTTTAAATTTATTTGACAACTGATTCAACCCCCCCCTCTCAGTTGTCTCTGGGACCTAGCATTGACAAGCTTAATTTTGAATTTAAAAATTAGGGTTTTAGTGAAATTAACCTCTAAATTTTTAAAATTTGCAAGAAAATCAAACTTGTAAATGAAAATTTGAATTTTAAATTGCATACACACTCAGATAAGAGAATGTAAATCAGAATTAAAGGTGTAAGGAGTCGGGTTCACCAAAATGTAATGTGAAAAAATTGATTTAGCAATTTGTAACATAGAAGGAGAAATAACCAAATAAATTTTTGCTTTGGGGAGGAATTCCTTTACATTCAAAAGAGGGAAGGAATCCACTAGATCCAATTCAGAAATAAGATAAGGAATGAATATAAGTGGATTGATTAATTATAATGTGTTTTTCCCTCTTTTTTAAGTTGAAATGCTGAACTAGGTAAAGTGAGCTAAATAATGGATATAAAAATGAGAAAATAATGAGCTACAGGTTTGATATTTTGTCATGCACATGGATCTGAGTAATATAAGATAATTCGGATATGCCCTACAAAAATGCCTTGAAAAATTAGGGACCGTGATGTGGCAACATGGTCCTTTGACTTTTTCACAAACCGAAAATGATTGCTCCATCTCTATGTCTTAGGCTTATTCTGAGAAGTACAGTTGTGCACCTATTTCTTGCACATAGAAAGAAAGGGAAACTGGTTGGGAATAGGGGCTTGCCTTAGGTCAAACGCCATTTTTGGAATTAACCATGAAATGAAATATTACAAATACTGAAATAAAATGATGGAAGTATATACTTTAGATCTGCAATGAATGATATCTTGGCCATTTGGAGGAATTGATTTTGTGTTGCATTGATGTCAACACTAGCTATTTTGGTTGCTTTACCGATATCCTTTTTGTCCCAGTAGCATGTTTGGTTTCTAGTTGGATTAGATCGTGATGATCTGGTACTCTAGTATGCTTTGGCTTATGGAATTGGCTTAGATCTGCTATTCATTCTACTCAGATTCATGTTCATTCGGTTGGTTTTGATTGATGATCGGATTCTATCTTATATGCTGGTAATCTTGGTTTGTTGATCCGGTGAGGGTTTCACTGATAGAACTTTGTTGAAGCTCTTTTGATTTTATGCATAAGTAGTGTTGGTGCATCTTCTAGTAGAGATTTGAGATGCTAATGGTGATCATGTTTGAGACTTGGCTGATTGGGATCATTGCTTTAGTATGTGTGGACCTAAATTGGGTCTGGTACTATCTAGGTTATGGACCAGCTTAATGTAACATGTTGTTTGGTCTTCTCGATGTGTTTCTAGGATGTCTTATAGGTTGGATAATATTTGTTTGGTCTCAGGCTGACATATTTTGTAATTATGTAATTGCTTTATTGTCTGGTGGTCGACCTTATTATTTATGGTCGAGGGTTTGTATATATATGATGTCAAATCTCATTGTAGATCATGTAAGGGATAAGAAAAGGATGTATGCAAGCCAATAATGTAATCATAATTCATGCAGAGGATTTGGTCGATCATTGGTGATCGAGTTGGGTTTATGCAAGAGGATTAAGTCCTCTGCTATTGAGCTTAACCGGAACTATATTCAGGCATAGGAGATGCTATCATTGTAGTTCATTCTTCCTTTCAAATTGAAGTCTGGATTTTTATGTAGTCAGTGAGACTCCTTTTGTAATGAGCAGTGTTCTCTAGGCTATTGCCCTTCCTACAAGTTCATGCCCCTTAATTTGTAATCAAATACATATTGCAGAAGTATTATATGACTATGGGTAGGCTTCCCACTATGGTTTTTCCCTTTACCAAGTTTTCCATGTACAAATATTGGTGTCATGTGGATGGTATCTATTCTCTAATTGTTACATGTGCTCAATTGGTATATCTGCTATTTCAGTAATTGGTTTATGCATTCCGATATTGATCTAATGTGTTCGGGTATTAAATTTTTAATTTCTTAAGGTTATGGTAATTTGGTGACAACTGATTCACCCCCCCTTTTAGTTTTCTTCTAGTTATTAGAATTGTCTAACAATTGGTATAAGAGCTCTGGTCCTCTCTACACAATCTTAACCACTTGAGGAAGATCCTATGGCGACTAATAGTTCATGTTCATCTAGTTCATTTGTTGTTGTCTTTCAGAGAGAAATTCCTAGGCTTGATGGAACAAATTACAAAGTATGGAAGATTTAGATAGAGACTCATCTGAGATGTCTTGGTAGGGAAATTTGGGAAATCATAAAGAATGGTGTTACTCCTTTTAATCCAACATCTGAGAATCCTCCTTCGGCAAACATGGATAAGGAGCTTAAGAATGATTATAGAGATAGAGAAGCCCTCTTGTGTGCATTTTATGATCAACAAATAATGGGATTGACTGACAAATCATCAAAAAAAGCTATATGGGACAAGTTGGAGACTCTTAATGAAGGTGACCCTACTATTAAGATTGCTAAACTTGATGGTTACCAAGTGAGATATGAAAATTTGAAGATGGAATAAGATGAAAGGATTACTGCATTCATGGAAAGGGTAAATGAAATTGTCATGGGAATTCAATGTTGTGGTGTAACTTTGAATGAAGATGAAATAGTTTCTAAAGTTCTAAGAGCTTTACCACTGACTCACAAGATGAAGGATACTACAATCAATGAATTGATAACAATGGCTAATACTTTTGTCAATAGGGATACCTTAGTTGGGAAATTATCTACTTTTGAGCTTGAAGAATTTGTACCTTCTAGAGCTATGAAGTCTGAACCTGTTTTTCATGCATTTACATCATCAACCAGCAAGCAAGATTGGAAAGCTTTATATGTGAAGGAATTGGATGATATGAAAAGGGAAGATGAATAATTTGATCAACTTGAAGCCCTATTTGCTAGAAGAGTACCTAAAGGACATGTAGGAAGTAATTATGAAGGAAAACCACCTTTTAAATGTTTTGCATGTAATAAGATAGGTCATTTTTCATCTAGATGTCTTGAAAGGAATTCAAGATTTCAAGAAAGAGCTAGAAGATATTTTAAGCCTAACCATGGATATCAAAACAAGCATAAGTATAGGAAAAACAAAGATAAAACATGTTACTTTATGGATGAGGAAGGTGTGACTTATTCTGATGATGAACCCGCACAAGACTCTACTAGTGGTTTCATAAATAGAAAGGAATGGGTGTTCTTGGCTATCGAGGAAGATGATCCGACACTGGAAGAGAATGTACTTGAAGATAAGGATGAATGGGTAATTAACAGTGGATGTTCACATCATATGACTAGAGATAAAAGAAAGTTTCTATGTTTGCAAGAATTTGATGGCGGTCTGGTTAGATTTGGAGGTGACAAAACATGCATGATCAAAGAAAAAGGAACTATATCATTAGATGGTAAGTACAATACTGCTAATGTTTATTATGTTGAAGGTTTGAGGCATAATCTTTTGAGTGTAGGACAATTGGTGGATAAGGGATTTCAAATATAATTGAAAGATACGAAATGAAAAATCATTAATAGATCTGGATTGGAGATTGCAACGGGTACTTAGAAAAAAGGTAATATATTTCATTTGAATTCCAATGAGAAGACATATTTGATTGCACAAATTAATGAGAGTTGGCTTTGGCATAAAAGGCTATGTCATGTGAATTTTGATTGCATGGTAAAGATCAGTTCAACTAAGGCAGTTAGAGACATACCTTAGATTGTGAAGCCCTATAATCCGATATGTAAGGAATGTCAACTGGGAAAACAGGTCAGAACCTCTTTTAAGAGTATACAAGATAAATCTAATGATTTTCTTGATCTTATTCATACTGATTTGTGTGGCCCTGCTAGAATCAAAAGTTTTCAAGTGATAGATATTTTATGCTAATAATTAATGATTAATCTAGAATGATGTGGGTTACTTTTCTATGGGATAAATTTGAGGCTTTTGAAAAGTTTAAAATCTTTAAAGCTAAGGTTGAAATTGAGATAGGATTGAAGATTAAGTGCTTAAGGTCAGATCATGGTGGATAATTCAAATTCGGTGAGTTTAATAACTTTTGTGAGAAACATGGCATAAAGAGACAATTTTATGCTCCCCGGACAACTTAGCAGAATGAAGTTGTGGAAAGAAAGAACAAAACTATATTGGATGCTGCTAGAACCATGATGATGGAAGCTAATCTACCTCAAATCTACTAGAGAGAAGCAGTGAGCACAACAAACTATACAGTCAACATAGTTCATATCAAAGGGGAAACAAGTAAGACACCTTATGAATTATGGTTTGGCAATACACCTATAGTTAAGTACTTCATAATCTTTTGTAGTAAATGTTATATCAGAAGAGATGATTTCATTGGCAAATTTTATCCTATATGTGATGAAGGAATATTTATTGGTTATTCTAATGAAATAAAATAATATAGATGTTATAACAAAATATTGTAGAGAATTGTGGAGACCGCTAATGTCAAGGTGGATGAGAAAAATAGAATTCAAATTAGAATTTATGAGCCAGAACCAGTAGTGGAAATTATCATAACTGAATTGATAACACGTTTATCGGAACATAAATTTGAACCAGTTACTCTAGCAGTATCATAAAATTCAATAGTAACTGAAGAACAGGAAAGAGGAACAAAGAGTCAAAACATTCCTAGGTATGTAAGGTTGAATCATTTAGAAGATCAGATCATTAGGGATAAAAACAATGGAGTGATGAAAAGAAGAAGATTGACAGCTAATGAGGTATGTGTAATTTCTCAAGTTGAACTGGTATCAGTAATTGAAGCATGTAAACATGAATGTTGGATAAAAGCTATGGAAGAAGAATTATATCAGATAAAAAAGAATAATACAAGGACTTTAGTTCCCCAACCTAAAAATAAGAATGTTATTGGAACTAAATGGGCATTTAGGAATAAATGAAATGATGATGGAAAAGTTGTAAGGAATAAAGCTAGATTGGTTTGTAAAGGATATTCTTAGAAGGAAGGAATTGATTATGGTGAAACGTTTGCACCTGTAGCTAGGATTGAAGCTGTAAGATTATTTCTTGCTTATGGTGCACATAAAAACTACAAGGTTTATCATATTGATGTTAAGTGTGCTTTTATAAATGGGGATCTTGATGAGGAAGTTTATATTGAGAAACTTGATGGTTTTTCACTTTCAGATGACAAAAACATGGTTTGCAGGTTAAAGAAAGCCTTATATGGATTGAAATAGGCACCTAGAGCTTGGTATGCAAGTTTGGACAAATATCTTTTGAGGCCTGGTTTCAAAAAAGGTAATACTGACAATAATATATATTATAAAGTCACTGATGGTGATATACTGATTATTGAGGTCTTTTTTGATGATATTATTTTGGAGGTGAAGATAAGTTGTGCATGGAAGTTTCTAACAATATGGAGAAAGAATTTGAGATGTCTATGATTGGGGAAATGAAATTTTTCTTAGGTTTGTAGATTAATCAGACTGATAAAGGTATTTTCATCTGTCAAACTAAGTATACTAGAGAGATGTTGAAGAAATTTGGTATGGAAGATTCTAAACTGGTTAGTACTCCTATGGTTACAAGTGAGAAATTGATAAGGAAAGATGAATCTGCACTAGTAAATCCTACAAGATACACGTCTATGATTGGAAGTCTGCTATATTTGACTCAGACTAGACTAGATATAATGAATGTTGTTTGTATTGCATTAAGATATCAAAGTGATCCTAGAGAAAAGCATGATAGTGCAGTGAAAAGGATTTTTAGATACTTACAAGGAACATCTGAATATGGTTTGTGGTACCCTAAAGATGATGAATTTAATTTATGTGCATATACAGATGCAGATTGGGTAGGTGATGTTGATGACTGGAAAAGTACTTTCGGTGGAGCTTTCTTTCTTCGAAAGAAACTTATTTATTGGATCAACAAGAAACACTCATGTACTTCTCTATCTACTACTGAAGCTGAGTATGTTGTTGCTGCTACTAATTGTACACAAGTTCTATGGATGAAGAAAATGTTGAAGGACATAAAATTGCATTACAATGGACTGATAGTTATTTACTGTGATAACTCTGCTACTATATGATGGTATGATGAATCAATAAGGATCTGGAAAACTACTAAGAGGGGGGGGGGGGGTGAATTAGTAGATGGAAAACTAACTAAAGTTTCACCAAACTCAAAAAAAATCTCACAAGTCAAACTCAGAACTGACTGGTGACTGGTTCAAACACTGAACTACAAATTGAAATATCACTATCAAGTATACCGGTTGACTGTCATAATAGTAAAACAACTCTAAAACTCTCAAACCATTTGACCAAAACATCCAAATACTTTACTGACAAAAGTAAAAGCACATTTTAGATTGTTGTCGGTCATCATATCATATCTAAGTGGATTTAGTAGTTAGGCAAATTAACCATAGCAAACATAACCACAAAAACATTCACCACTTGACACAATGATTTTGATGTGGAAACCCAAATGGGAAAAGCCATGGTGGGGATGAATACCCACAAGTATTCTAAAATCTTCTGAAGTTCACCCTGTTAGGAGCCAAGCCTGTTAAAGCTTTTACAAAAATTCCTGTTAGGAACAGATCCTGTTAGGGACCACCCAGTTAAGGGATTGACTATAATGCCCTATTAGAAGTCACCTCGGTAGAGGATTTAAAATCCAAGCTAATGGGTCACTTGGTTAGAGTATTTAGATAGCACTAAGCCTGTTAGAGCTTACCCTGTTAGGGGATTTGACTGTTGTAATTTTTAGAGAACAACAGGGGTTTGTTGATCTAGTGAATAGCACTACTCTTCTTGATTAGATCCTTTTCATGCTCCTATCTTCCTTTACACATACTGTAGATGCATCTCCTGGTTCGGCAACCAATCACTCTTTCATTCAACCAAAATTGCCAACACTACAACAAAACAACTCATCGACCTTATAAGAAAAACAATAGGTCGGCAACACATTGCAAACCTAAGAGCTCATAGAGATTAAAAACAAATTGGTTCAAGTATGACCATTGGATTACATAGAAATCATTGCACATCATTAAAAATAACCTCGACCACTCCTTGATCACCGCTTCATCAATCCCTATATTTCATCATGTGGTTTCCACCTCATGCAATGTACTTGCTCATTCCAAAGATAAAACTGTTATCTCTACATGCAAAAAACCATTTGAAACTCTTCACATACAATATGCATATGTGGCATAATCATTACCGTTCATCATTTGATCATAAACCAATACAATTGATTCACCAAGCTCCATTAGTTAGGGTTTAGCACATCAATAGGTAGGGTTACCAGTTGATCTCACTGCTTCTCAAGTAATACGAGTTTCCTTCACTAGCTCACCTATTGTCTACTAAACAACATCATTACAACATCATTACTGGTTATATTTGACATCAATGACAACATAATAGTTCATCAATGCAATCTTCATGCAAATGTCAACACTATAGACATATCAAAGAATCTGGTATTTCACTCTAAGACAAAGCACATATCTATCAAGTATAGTTTTTTGAAAGAGAAGGTGGAAGAAAATGAAGTTAGATTGGTTTATGTGAACACTAAAGAGAAGATTGCAAACATCTTCACTAAACCTTTGCCTAAAGAATCATTTGAGTACCTTAGAGATAGATTAGGGGTTTCTACCCGTCCGACAGAAAACTGATTGATGCTATTTGGCATCAGCCTGATATGCATTATCAGAGATATTATTCATTAAGAATTGATGTGGTGATGGTACTACTCAAGGGGAGTAGTTAGTCTTGTGATTCAGTGGTTTATGTTTTTGTTTTGATATTTTTGTCAAATTTCTGGCATTGATGTCAAAGGGGGAGAGATATTCATGTGAAAAACTTAAAGAGATATATACATTATGGGGAGAAATTTGCAGAACTTAACTGAGATATCATCTATAGGGAGAGTATGGATTCGAACTTCATTGCTATATTCTTTTGTGGGATATTTGTTTGGCATTTCTTGGCACTTGGATGTTTTTCACATCTAGTGTTTCCATCAATGTCAAAGGGGGATATTGTTGGCCATTTGGAGGAATTGATTATGTGTTGCATTGATGTTTTGTCATTGATGTCAACACTAGCTATTTTGGTTGCTTTACTGATATCCTTTTGGTCCCAGTAGGATGTTTGGTTTCTAGTTGGATTAGATCATGATGATCTGGTATACTTTGGTATGCTTTGGCTTATGGAATTGGCCTAGATCTACTATTCATGCTACTCAGATTCATGTTTAGTTAGTTGGTATTGATTTGGTGATTGGGTGCTATCATAAATACTGGTAAGCTTGGTTTGTTGACCTAGTGAGGGTTTCATCGGGAGAGATTTGTTGAAGATCTTTTGATGATTATGCATAAGGGGTGTTGGTGGGGCTTCTAGTAGAGGTTCAGGATGTTCATGGTGATTGTGTTTGAGACCTGGCTGATTGGGATCATTTCTTTAGCATGTGTGGACCTAAATTGGGTCCGATACTATCTAGGTTATGGATCAACTTAATGTAACGTGTTGTTTGGTCTTCTCGATGTGTTTCTGGGATGTCTTATGGGTTGGATAATATTTGTTTGGTCTCAGGCTGACATGTTTTGTAATTATGTAATTGCTTTGTTGTCAGGTGGCTGACCTTATTGTTTGTGGCTGAGGGTTTGTATATATATGATGTAAGATCTCATTGTAGATCATGTAAGGGATAAGAAAAGGATGTATGCGAGCAATTAAAGTAATAATAATTCATGCAAAGGATTTGGTCTATTATTGGTTATTGAGTTGGGTTTATGAAAGAGGATTAAGTCCTCCGATATTGAGCTTAACAGAAACTGTATTCAAGCATAGGAGATGCTATCATTGCAGTCCATTATTCCTTCTGGATTTTAGTCTCGATTTTTATGTAGTCAGTGAGACTCCATTTGTAATGAGAAGTGTGCTCTAGGCTGTTGGCCTTCTTGCAAGTGTAGGCCCCTCAATTTCTAATCACATACTTACTGCAGAAGCATTATCTGACTGTGGGTGGGCTTCCCACTATGGTTTTTCCCTTTACTGGGTTTTCCACATATAAATCTTGGTTTCATGTGGATGGTATATATTCTCTAATTGTTACTTGTGCTTAATTGGTATATCTACTATTTTGGTAATTGGTTAATGCATTTTGGTATTGATCTTATGTGTTCCAATATTAAAGTCTCAATTGCTTAAGGTTCCACTAATCTGGTGACAACTTATTCACCCCTCTCTTCTCAATTGCCTTCCAGTTATTTGAACTGTCTAACATGATAATGATAATTTGTTTCTTGAATGTAATCACATATGTTGTATTAAATGGCATGGATATGGAGAAGCCCTAATTACTCACACATGCTTGCAAATGAATGATGTAGTTTTGCTCCATAATGGATAGATGAATAATATGCAACCTTGAAGACATCTAGAAGTGCTTGATGATGAATGCTTGAATTCTTGAATGTAGTTCTTTTTTCCTTATGATCATATATCCAAATGAGAGGGGAAAACCTCCTATATAGTTGTTTGCCATCAAACATATTAATTTTTTGACATAGGCCAACATGGAGAAGTAATTCCTGCCTAGATTTTGGATAGCTCATAGGGTTTAAATTGGGTCCCAATTAGGGAGGACCATAGAAAGGCAACATGGTCCTAGTGAGGACCAAGGCGCCATGCCTTGGTCCTACCCCAAATTGGGCCAGGGTTAAGGGGTCCCAACAAGGTAAAATAATATAATATAAATATTATTGTATGGTAGAGGCATAAATAGGTCGAGATCAAGCATGAGGATGAGAACACTAAGGTGAGGGCCTTGAATGTAGTCAAAATTGTGAAGGGTGCAATTTTAGGATGCTACATATATGTATTTATTGGAGGCCATGTAATTTATAACTATAACTATAGATTATTTTGAAGATGTATGTGTACTGATATTTGGGACATTCCTTATGAAGGTTAATGTAATAGATTAATGCAATTGATTATTTATCAGAATGATGTTAATAGTTAGGAAAATGATAACATGTTGATGTCTAGTTGATGTACGAGCATCACCAATCTATGAGCAATCTTGCGTCAACTAAAAATATTTACTTTTAGTTTTGTTCTTGTTACAGTTTCTGTGTTAATTTAAGCATTTTTTGATAGTTGTATCTTTTTCATTGTGGATCAAATTTTTAGCTTCTAGGATTGTTCTTGTTGATCAGTCCAGATTTATAGTTAATTTGGATTCTTTTCTGATAAGTTATTCCTTTTGGAGTGTCTTTTTCTTGGTTCTGGAGCAGTTTTGAGCTTACCATCTATGTTGGAGATTTCTTCTTGTGCAGAGTGATTCCTTGGATTGCAGAACAATTTGGCACCACACATGATGTTCTTAGGCCCTTGGAAAACCCTCCTTTGTGGTCCACACTTCATGTTTGTTCTTGGTGAATGAGATCTTCACATTTTGGAGCTGACCTATTTTAAGCGCTTCATTTTCCTTCCTTATTAAATGTAATCTTTTGTAGCCAACTCAGATGTTTTTTGGACAGTATATATTGTAGTATGTGATACTTTGATTTAAGGGGAAGTGGTATGATGATCTAGATTACTAAATTGTAATTCAGATACTTCTTGGAGGTTCCAATGAATAATATTTTGCGATATAGTCTATAATCAGACATGTTATCCTGCATGTAACCCAGATGTTACCGGATGTTCTATGATGAATATATGATGATGCAGATGTATGATTTTCTATTTTCTATGTTTTGTGTTGTTTCTTATGTTGTGTTACTCTTGTTGCATGATTTGGACTGCTCTCTTTGAGGACCCTCCAGGTCATGGCTACAACAGATGGTATCAAAGTTGGTTGTGAACCTTGAGGCATTCCTTTGGGTGAACGGATCAATGATTTGAGGCAAGCTTCTTTTGTGTTCAATAGATCACCAACAGAGAGGCAATTGAAGCCTTGTAGTCATATCACCAAGTTGAGGTAGTTGCATCAGAGAAAAGGTGGAGATGTCACCAAGGAGGATGAACCCTAAGAGGGTAGATAATATGATGGAGGACTTCAAGAATGAGATGGGGAATGAGATCTGAAACACATTGGCTAGTTTATAGAGGAATCTGGAATCAGAGGATCAGTAGGAAGATGCAGGAGAAGAGCTTGAGGCCAAAGAAGCGGAAGGACCAACAGATGAGAGTGAAGAAATATTTCTTAAAGCAGTGGCATGAGTAAGCAAAGTTCATAAAGTTTAGGTTTCAAACTTTTCGGGTTCATTGAATCCAAAAAACTTGATAGACTGGATCAGAGAGTTGGAGGACTAGTTCAAGTTTGAAGATATTAAGAACCCGCAAAGAGTCCAGTTAGCACAAAATGATTTGAAAGGGCATGCTTCTTTATGGTGGAAAGAGTTGTAGAGAGATAGAGTGGAGAATGGTGAGATTAAAATTACCCTGTGGAGGTACATATGGTCGTGAGATTGAAGACTAAATTCATTCCAGGAGACTATGAGTTGGAGTTGTTCAAAAGTTTGCAAAACTTGAAGTAGAAGGACATGATTGTGAAAGAGTATACTGAGGAATTCTACAAGGTGATGATTAGATCTAGACATAGAGAGATGGATAGGGTTAAGGTGGCTAGAAACATTAATGGTCTCTGATTTAACATTCAAGATGAGATGAGTATGTTGAAGATTTCTATAGTTGAGAATGCTTATCAATAAGCTTTGAAGGCCGACAATAAAATGAAAAGGAGACAACAAAATAACCCTAGAGGAAAGGAGAGATATAAGGCATATATGAATGGCAGTATAGAGAATTGGAATGGTTAAGAAGAACAAAAATATAAATGGAGTAAATAACCAGATCAAAAGACACAAAGAAAAGGTAGTGGCAGTAGCAGTAGAGAATTTTGTATGTAGTTGCTTTAAGTGTGGATAAACTAAACATAGATCTTTTGAGTGTAAGAAAGGAATGAGAAGGAATTGCATGGAAAATGAGGATTAGGAAGCTAGAGTTACCGAAGGGAATATGTTAGAACTAGACCAGGGGGAGTCCCTTTTGTTCAGACAAGTCTTGATGGTGCAGAATAGTCAAGATTACAGACCTACTAAAAGGAAGAATATTTTTCAAACTATTTGCAAATCAGGTGGTAAGTGTTGTAAGTTTATTATGGATATTGGAAGTATAAATAATTTGGTATCGGAGGAGATGGTAGTGAAGATTGGTTTGAAGAGGCTTGAGAAACCTAGCCCTTACAAGGTGAGTTGGTTGCAAGATTATCATAAAGTGGAAGTCAAAGAGCAGTGTTTGGTGAATTTTACTATTGGACCTTTCAAGGACAAAGTATTATGTGACATTTTGCCTATGAGTGCTTGTCATGTTTTGTTGGGTAGACCTTGGCAATTTGATAGAGGATCCATCTATGATTGTAGAAAGAACTTGATCTCTATTGAGAAGGATGGGCAGAAGATATATTTGGTTTATTTGAAGGAGAAGGAGAAGGAAGTGAAGAATGTGAGTCTTGTGAATAATTGTAGTGTTGAGAAATAGGTTGCAGAGGATACATTGGATAGTGTCATAGATTTGTAGAAGGATCTAGTGGATAGGACTGATAGCAAGGTGGTACTAGATGGTGGCATGCCAGATGATATCTTGTGGTAGAAATAAATCATAGTTGAAGAAGAAAGAGAGAAACAGTCAGAGACAGTGTGCAGGTATAAAGCAAGTAAAGGGAGATGAATAAAAATAGAAGCTAGAGAATCTAGCTGAGGTTCCAGAAGAAGTTAGGAAGAAGTTTTCACACAAAGAAGACATTTGGATCATAAATGAGCATGGGGTCTATAGCTTGAATCATTTTCTATGTTCATGATTTTCTTCTCATGGAACATATTTTCTCTACTTGGGGTGTCTGATGTAGGAGCATCCCCAATCTATGAGTAATCTTGCATCAACTAAAAATATTTTCTTTTAGTTTTGTTATTGTTGCAGTTCTTGTGTTACTTTTAGCATCTTCTAGCAGTTATTTCTTTTTCATTATGTTGTTCACCAAAAGTGATAACCCAAGAACACCTGCAAGTATTTCTATGAAATGGCCAATTTCAGTCTACAAAACACATCAGGGCTTGGACAACATAACATAGGACCCTAATTGATCCTCCTGCACTTCAGGTTCTGCTAGACCTAGTGGGGGACACCCTTTTGATGCACTAAATACAACAATTACAGACACATAACTGCATCAACACTAAGCAGATAGATCATTTCACAAGCTCAATAGGCTAGGAAACATTACAGATTAGCTAGATCTATACAAACAATAGGATGAAATAGAGCTTGGAAAGAATGGAACACACACCCCTAAACATAAAGGGAAATATATTTATCTTTTTAAATGTTTAATCTGAAAACATCCCCAAACTTGCAAAGACTAGTGCCCTGTTCATTGGGCAACAGAGTCACAGACAAAACTACAAATATGAATCATAGATGCAAGCTTATTTTCCTTAAACAAAATATTCATGCACCAATACCTTATATTAATGCACTATTTGATTCATTCACAAATTTATCAGATTTGGAAACATATTTCATCATTTATGATTGACTACAGAGTTTAAAACCTTCCTTGAAGGATACCTATAAATAGTCACAACAATTTCCTTTAAATTGACAAATCTCATCCTCCTTGAGGATTCAATTCATGATAATGAAATACATACCTAGAGACAATACTATGAGGAATTTACTTATGCCTGACACAAGCAAGACCTGCAACTAAAACCACATTTACAACACTGCACTGCAATCTCCATACCCTGAAACCAAACTGAAGCATTTACAAATTTGGGTCATGACATTCAGAAAGTGGAAGCCATCAAATCTGGAGCATTTTCCAAATTTATGGAACCCTTACAACTGAGACGAATTGGGAATAAGAAGGAGAGGGAACCAAATCAAATCTGCAATTGAATTGCTAAGTGTCTCCTCTCTAACTGAATTTCAATCTCAACCAAAGTGCTTCCAAAATATCTAATCTTCACCAAAATTAACTTCACAATCAAATTCCTCATTCCGAGAGCTTTCTGAAAATATATAACACTTCATACTTTGGCCAAAAATTGAGCCCTGGACAAATTAATTCCCCATTTGCACCATCATTCAAAATTTTCATTTATTCAATATAGTCAGAACTATATCATAAACTAATTTTAATTTTAATATTTTGCTTTGAATGTGCTCTGACACCTTGCCATGTGGTGACCTTTGATTGGTCAATGGGGTCCACTGAGTGCCACCTGGGATGACAGCTTGTCACTCTGCCACGTGTTCGCTTACTTGTCATCCACATCATCGCCACCTCTGCACCACGTCATCATCACTTCACCGGGACCTGCCTACTGGACATCTGACTGTACCCGCCACCTGGCTTTCGCAATTTCACAAGGTGTAACTCGCATGCATCTTCCTTTCGTGAAGTAGTGCGAGTCATCGATCTCCATCTAACATGCTCAATGGTTAACCTACTACATTTTCGCCATTTTTGCCATTTCGCAGGGCTTAACTGGTGAGCAACATCAGCCTGCAAAACCACGCGGACTGTCTGATTGGCTGGAACCTGCATGATCTTTACCTTTTTTGCAACTTCATAGGGTGTAACTCGCGTGCATCTTCACCTTGAGAAATCACATGCTTCGTCGGATCATCTCAGACCTGCTCGCTAGTTAAGTCGGCCTTTCTCGACAAAATTCCACCTATTTTCCTTGGGAAGCGTGCCTACATGGGGTCCATCTGGTCACCGCTCAGTCACCTCCTCCATTTCCTTAGGATTTGTGCTCGCGCATGGGCCCACCTTGGTTGAATTGTTTGAAATGATCTAAGCTTCCCCAGAACCACTCACGCCACTCAGGAGGAGTTCTTGGCATTATGCTTGCCAATGGCATTGCTGGAGGGTTTCTTAATCCTTTATCAAACACCACACAAGCAAGGCATTACACCTGTAGACTAAAGTTTATTTGAAACTTTTGTGTCTCTTCATCACATCCTGTGTCGAGGAAAACATTACTTTAGACCAGCAAATGGCATTTGCTTTGTTACTTCAAAAGATTGTTCAAACACCACATTGCTTGTGAAGGAAGGAAATTGGCTTTGGTGCCAAATTGATTTTTTTTTTTTTTTTAAAAGAACTTCGAATGTTTTAACATTGCCCCCCAAACACCACGTTGCTTGCTGCATTAATTTCAATTTGTTTGGAAGCTTGCTGCTGGTAACTTCAATGCCTCATCCACCATGTTTTTTACCTCTGTAACTCACCTATCACGTGGAGGGAGGTCTCTGGTTGGCATTGGCATCTCCCTGCAGCCCCTTCCTCATCTCACGTGAGCTTTGGAAGCTCCTTAAAAGACCACATGGCTACTATGCTCCTCCTCCAATCTCCACATGATCTACCATTGGAGGTCCTTTACATACCACATGAACTGCACATAGGGGAGGGTTATGGCTTTATACCAGCCAATTGCGTTTGCTATGGTTTAAATTTGCTGCTACCTTTTGCCACCATGTGAGGGATTATTTTGCCCAAATGCAGATTTGAAATTGCTTGGAAATCAAATACACTTCCCAAACACCAGTCACATGCTACAGGCTGAGAGGATACTTTGACTGGCATTAATTTGGAATGCCATTCTTTCATTTGCCACACACATTCAATAACCACACTGAAAATTAGACCGATGCCAATGCATTTGATCAAAATTTCATACTGGGAGAATTAATTGGTTTTCAATCATCTGTTGTAGCTTCACGTGGGGGGATGCTATGCTTGTTGCATTTGCCATTAATTGCATTTGTTTGGGAGTTTTAAATTGCCCTCCTAGCCATCACACATAGCAAAGAGAATGCTGGGAAGGTTGTGGAATTTGGCTTTCAACCTTCCAAATTACATCTGGTTGAAAGGTTTAATGGCTTTTCACATGCCAATTCATTTAATTTGAAAGTTTAAATGGTCTCCTCACACCATGGCTGCCAAGTGCATTCACATTTTTTAATGCTCTTCTTTGTCGCTGAAGTTCTAAAAAAAAAATGCATTACACAAGCCAGCTGCATTACAATATTCCATCTCAAGGATCAAGGATCAAGTCTATAGTAGTTCATCGAGGTCTCAATAAACCAAATTGCCAAATACACTTACTGGTATTGATATGCATCACCATTAATTAAAACCATTTTGCCATAAAATAATGCACAGGCATGAGCCAGGTCGGGCCCCAAAGTGGGTCCAACTAAAAAAAATTTCATTTTCATGCCACTGACCTCTGAAATGCTTCACGGACCTCAAATATACCTTTGGAAATGATCGACATCATTTTCGGATCATTAAACTGAGTTTCGTGACTTTCAGGCAATTACGCCACATTTTCGCATTTAATCACGAAGACGTAATTTTCAAACCTATCAAAACACCTTTTTGGAGCTCGCCATCTGACAGGCGTGTACTTTGATATGCAAGAATGAAATCTACCAAACAGTTTCTCAAGATGAGTCCCGAGCGAAGAGATATTAATTAGCGAAAATGGCCAACTGGCTTTGTCGACACTACGGACCTGATGAAGTCAATGTCCTGGCAACACATGACGCCTTTCTCAGAAATATCAAATGACCTCCGTAGGCCCTCAAATTTGAAACATAGGTACCTTGAGGTACATATTAAAACTTGAAAATCTTAGTTTGATCACAAGACTGACAGGATGCAAACGGCGTGCTCACAAAAATGGCTACATAAATTGATATATCACTGAAAGTGCAGAAGACTGAAAATGATAGCTAAATGAATCCTTTTGTAAACCGATCAAACGGATTGATAAAGGCTTGAAATTTTAACCGTAGCTCATCATTTATACTGAAATCATCTCAGAACAAACATTATGTCATGATTCTTACTAAGGCAACATTTACACTTATGCGAAACAAGGTTCCGACTAGCTGTCGAAACAGGGACTTGCCAAAACACACAAACAACAAACGGATTTGGCTATGAAAACTGAGCAAATGGATTCGTCAAGACTTGAAATTTTTCAGGGTAACTCACTTTTAGGCATATAATTAAATCCACTTTGGAATTCTCCATGACGATCAATAGGGCAAAAGATACAAACACTCAAAGTAGGCTACTCCATAAAATCTGCATTTGTGCCTAAAATGCACTTTCAGCTCACCCCTCAAACTGGGTACCTCATAAACTTATCCAAATTGAATTCTGAAAGTTTCACATCATTGAATAGGCCAAATGAAAGGTGTGGGACATGAATCCCAAGCCTTACCCTCTGAAAATCAACTGGCTCCATTTTACCTCCTCTCAAACTAGGCCTTTCAAACTGACTCATTTAGGTGGTTTCTGACATGCAGAGCAAAATTTTGGAATGGGCCTATAAAATTTACTCAATTTTAAATAGTCCCAACACATTGCGGATCATATTTTTGGCTTCCAAGATTGTTCTTGTTTATCATTCCATATTTCTAGTTGATTTTGATTCTTTTCCGACAATTTGTTCCTTCTAGAGTGTCTATTTCTTGGTTCCATGGTAGTTTTGAGCTTACTATCTATGTTGGATATTTCTTCTTGTGAGAAGAGATTCCTTGGATTGGAGAACAATTTGGCACAATACACGATGTTCTTAGGCCCTTGGTCGACCCTCCTTTGTGATCTGCACTTCATGTTTGTTCTTGGCACATGAGATCTTCACATTTTGGGGTCGACCTATTTTACACATTTCATTTTCCTTCCTTGGTAAATGTAATATTTTATGGTCGACCCAGATGTGTTCCCAATGGTATATATATTGTTACACGTGATCCTTTTAGATAGGGGGAAGTGGTATGATGATCTAGATTCTTAAATTGTAAATCATATACTTCTTGTAGGTTCAAAAGAATTGTCTTATAGGATGTAGTCTGTAACTGAGCATGTTAACCCGCATGTAACCCAGATGTTACTGGATGTTCTATGATAAATATATGATGATGTAGATGTTGAATTTTCCATATTCTATCTATGATAAATATATGATGACGCGGATGTCAAATTTTCCATATTCTATGTTATGTGTTGTTTCTTTGGTTGTGTTACTCTTGCTGCATGATCTAGATTATTCTCTTTGAGGACCTTCCTGTTCATGGCTGCGTCAATAGTTGATCTCATTTCCAATTGTAAAGTTAATATAGGAACACTTTTTTTGGTGTTTTAAAATGAAGCTATTACTATTTGCAATTAATCATGATATACAATGGTAATTCTTGATTGTATGGTTTAGAATCTTATTAGGATGTATTGTGCAAGTGACGATGTGAGGTAACCCACACAAGGGCTTAGTATTAGAACATGGCATCTTCCGCATGTGCATTTGTAATGATGATTTAAATGATAAATATCTTTTTGATCATTAATATTTCAATGTTATAATATTTTGGTTTCTTAAAAAAAAAAATTCACTTTATAGTTGTGTAATGCTAAAAATTAGAGTTTCCACCATTACATGTAGTAAAACCACTAATTTTACTTAGGGACCTTTACTTTAGTGAAAGATAGGAATTTGATAGATCTAAAAATAATAGATCTAGGTTATTATATAATTCCAAGGGATCTTGGATGTACCTCTTCTTTCCCTTGAATTGAATAGAATTATTGACGATTATGAAATTAGGGTAAAAGTGCTGCAAATGAAGGCAAAAATGTAACAAAAATGAGCAACAATCATTGGATTATGCGACACACCTAGATATAAGAATTGTAAGAGGATTCATACCTTCTCCCCAAAAAATCTCCTAAAATGGTGAAACTATGGCACCTATCATCATGGTCGTCCAAACTTTTCTCACATAGAAGGGGGATTGATTCGTCACTATAAATAATGCCTATACTAAAGATTGTAGCTTCGTTCTTGTTTCTTGCACATAGAAACAAGGTAAAATAGGTTGAGAATTGTGGTTTTCCTAAGTCAAAGCCTGGTTTGGAATCAACCTTCAATGAAATATTGCAAATACTAAAATATAATGATGGAAGGATATACATTAGATCTGAAATCGCAGATAATGAAGCTATTCTTCTTGAATATAATCACATATGTTGTATGAAATGGCATGAACATGACAAAACCCTAATAACACATACATTATTGCATAGGAATTATGTAAAGTTTCTCTACATTACATAAATGGAGAATATGCAGCCTTCAAGACCTCTAGAAATGCTTGATGACGAATTCTTTGAAATGCTTGAATGCTTGATTTCTTGAATGTAAGTCTCCTTTTTAATCACCTATCATTACCATATATCAAAATGAGAGGGGCAATTCTCCTTATATACCTACCCATCGGGATAATATGTTAACATTCCAATATAGGCCAACACGAGGAAAGGTTTCCTGCTCAAATTTGAGATGGGTCAATGGGTTTAAATTAGGGCCTAATTAGGGAGGACAATGGTGTGGCACTATGGTTCTAGTGAGGACTAAGGCACCACACCCTAGTCATACCCTAATATGAGGCTAGGATAAAGGGGAAATGCAAGGTGAAAGATGAAACTAAGGCCATATTTCCATGATGTAAGCATAAATGGGTCCCAATCAAACATTGGGATACAAACACTAAGGTGAGGGACCTAAATCTAGTCTAAATTTTAAGGGGGTACAATTTAGGATGCTACATTTAGCCCCCACTTTAGAGGGAGTATGAGATTATGCAAATACTCATGATAAAGTAGACAAAGTATAGATGAAGCTTAGGAAGAATGTGAAGCAAGATCACAAAGAGTATAAGACATCACTAATTTTGAGGAACCAAGCCCCCAATCTGAGGATCTTAACTCACTCAAACATATGCAATGACACACAAAAATGAGACAAATATTAAAAGTAATATAAAGACAAAAAGATAAATAAATGCAAAAATATAAAAGACACATAGTTCACACAAAATCTAAGAACCAAAAGAAGACCTCAAGTCAACTAGCCAAACAGACATTGATATTAAAATATCTCAACCACTAATATCATTCTTGAAAAATATCATCTCACGAACACAAGCAATCACATAAAAGAGAATAGTAAGCATCATCCATGAAATATCAATAAAAAAGCTACGAGTTCATTAGAAGAAGAAGAAGAGAGACCATGAATACACACTAGATGTGCTTTTCTAGATGATTCATGAGAAGAATGATGAAAAAGGAGAACATAGATACCTAACCCCTAGATGTTCTTTTCTAGGTGGTCTATGTTTGGCAGGAGAGTAAGAATATTCTATCCATGTTCCACTAGTTCCACTCATCCTCGTGTGAGTGTGCAAGTAATGTTTGGTTTCAAGTATATAGCACCTCGTATAAGAGTTTATTTCCTCTATTTTTGAGCATGGATCAGCCTATTTAAGACATGTAATGTAAATGTAAATGCCAAGGGGTGAATATATAAATGTCCAGGGGCGAATATGTAAATGCCAAGGTGTGAATAACAAATAGATTATTGGTTTCGGGGACATCTCATGTAAGAGTTTGTTTTCTCTGGTTTTAGGAATGTATACCCCCATCTAAGTCATATATCAATGTTGCGTCTAGTTTTGGGCACAAATCATCTTGTGTAAGAGTGTGTTTTATTTGTATTCAAGAATGAATACCCTACCTAAGACATGGAAAAATGATATGCATAAAGTTATTGTCCAATATGGTACAAAAGGAGTGATATGGGTGCCCCCTCTTAAGATGTCAACCTAGGTATATGTTGATGTCTTAAGGAAGCTTAGAGAAAAGAATACCTAACCTTCAACACCAAGGATATATAGATCTAAAGCAATGATGTTCATAAATCTAAGATAAAGAGGGAATTCTCCTATAGGCAAGGATAAGATAGTTGAAATTGAGATGTATTGCAATAATTGTAAAGGAAATCCTTGGGGGAGAAGAGATATTTGCTCAAAAGACATCTACCTCCAAGAGGAGTTTCTTGAAAAAATATAACATCTTTTACCAAAATAAAGGAAGTAGAATAAGAATACATACCTTCCTCCTATTGCTAGGTGAAAGGGGTTCTTGATGAAGGATGGCATACCCTTAACCCAATGTGAGGGGTAAGTTTATAATAGATATACATTGCCAAGTGAAGAATAGGTTATAGAAAAGGACTTACACCTCTTGTATAAGAGAGATTCCTTGAGCAAACAATAACTTCACACAAGGAATGACATCAAATCATAAGCAAACACCACTCAACAAAGAAAAAGTAGATACTTAGAAAGGAAAGGAGAGAGATTATCTCTCTCCAATTTTAAGGACAATGAAAATAATTACACAACTTCCAAATAGACATTATTCATAAGAGATGTACCATTTCAGATAAAGAATAGGTCCCAACCAAGGAACACAGATGTGTTCACTTGAGGATAATTCTATCCATGAAAGGACATCAAGTTATGAAGAATGCAACACAAAAGAAGAGGTAATATTCAAAAGGGAGGGAGAAGGAAAATGCCATCCTTGCCCCCCAAGAAAGAGGGCAAGGAAAAATTTAAATGAAGAATCACACATTCCCTAAGGATAGATTATTCATAAGAGACGTACCATTTCAAACAAGGAATAGGTCCCAAACAAGGAACACACATGCATTTGCATGCAAGATAATTCTATATAGGAAAATACATCAAGCTATGAAGAAAGCAATCCAAAAAGGAAATAGTGAGCCCCTAGAAAGAGGAAAGATGATATTCTTGTTGGCCATATGATGGAATTGATTATGCATTGCATTGATGTTTTGTCATTGATGTCAACACTAGTTGTTAGGGTTGTTTACCAGCTTCCGGTAGAAGGATTGGATTGGGAAGATTATCAATTGATTGTCATTGGTATGATCTGGATGATGGAATAAGCTTGTATGGATGGTTCATATGCTTCTAAAGTATGTTTCAGTTAGTTGGTATTGAATTAATGATCAAATACTATCTCATGTTCTAGTAAACCTGCTTTATTGGTCTAGTAAGGGTTTCACTAGAAGAGTTTTATTGAAGCTCTTTGATCTAATGCATAAGTGGTGTTGGTGTAGCTCGAGAAGGGATTCAAGATGTTGATGGTGATTATGTTGGTTCCTCAATTGATTGGTGTCATTTATTTGGCATGTGTGGATCTATTTTAGGTCTAGTGCTATCTATGTTATGGACCGGTTTTCATGTAATGTGTTGGTGGATCCTCCGATGTGCTTCCAAGATGTTTTATTGATTGGATGATGTTTGTTTGGCCTTAGGACAACATGTGTTATGATTTTATTTCAAGATTATGTAATGGATCTATTGAATTATCATTTGGATAGCCGACCTAATTAGTTAGGTCCTAGGTTGGTATACATATATATAAGATCTCATTGTAGATCATAGATAGGAATGACAAGGAGAGAATAATGTAATAATCATTTGTGCAGAGGATTTGGTTGATCATAGGTGACCGATTTGGATTTATGTAAGAGATTTTAGACCTCTGGTATTGAGCTTAATCGAAACTGTAATCTGGCATGTTTGATGCTATCACTGACAGTTCTTCTTTATGGGTTGTTGTCCAAATATTTTGAGGTGGTTGACATCTCTATAGTCAATGAGACTCCATTGTGATGACCAGTGCACTCTAGATAGTGTTCCTTCCTGCATGTGTAGGCCCCTATTGTAATCATATACTTGCTGCACAAGTATCATCTAATTGTGGGTAGGCTTCCCACCATTGTTTTTCCCTTTACCGGGTTTTCCACATACAAATAATGGTGTTATGTGTTATGGTTGTATGGTATTGATTCTCTGGCTTTCAATTATGCTTTAATGCTTAACCAGGTATTCCAATATAAGGTTTTAAGTGCTTTAATTTATATAATCTGTTAACAACTTATTCACCCCCCCTCTCAGTTGTTCACTGATTATCCTAACAATTGGTATTAGAGCTTGGTCCTCTTTTTGCAGAAGCTTAACCACTTGAGGAAGATCCTATGGGAACTAATAGTTCAACTACTATGTTTTGGAATGATAGCCCTAGGCTATTGGCATTCTACACTCTTATGAGAATAGTTGGTGTTGTCATTGATGGCAACCATCTGGAAACC
Organism: Cryptomeria japonica; assembly: GCF_030272615.1. Classification (NCBI taxonomy): domain Eukaryota; kingdom Viridiplantae; phylum Streptophyta; class Pinopsida; order Cupressales; family Cupressaceae; genus Cryptomeria; species Cryptomeria japonica. The sequence goes on along the minus strand of NC_081411.1, from coordinate 205,501,757 downwards.
TTTTGGCATTCATCTGGTAAAGCCACTGGCATAGAAATCTACATACACTGGAAAACACTTCACCAATAGTGGCAACAATGCATACTAGCACCCCAACCGACAGGAAATAAACTTTTGTATTTAATATATTTATCTTTTGTAAAACTGACATGGCATATTGTAAAAGACTCATATATATGTATGAGATCTTATAGGTCATTTTGTGTAGAAGAAAATATGCATGGAGAAAATATATGAATGATACTTTGTATAAGGTTATATAAGTGATAGCGAAGGTTTTGGTTATAGAATGAGCTTAAACCGGTACTGAACCTAGCATAGCTGATGCTGATTTGAAGCAGTACATTGTATTGGATTTTATAATCCACTTTTGTAGTCAGTGAGACTCTTATTGAGTAGTGAGCTCTAGGTATTTGGCCTTATTGCATATGCAAGCCCCTTATTGTAAGTAATATCTACTCATTGGCTAGTGAGTGAATATTGTGCGTCACAAATCCCACCAAGGTTTTTCCCACATCGGGTTTCCTGATTAAACATCTTGTGGTGTGTTTTCTATGTTGTCTTTATTGTTCCTGTTTACTGCAATAATTCTTATTTACCGGTACACTGTTTTGGAATGCAAAGTTCTTAATAAGGTTAAATATTATGCTAACCGGTTAGATATTAATTCACCTCCCCCCTCTCAGTATCTTTGGGACTATCATTAATCCTGACAATTGGTATTAGAGCCTGGTCCTCTATTTTCAAAAGCCTAACAGCTTGAGGAAGATTCTAACACTAGTACAGATGGAGAACTTAAGAAAACAATTGGAAGGAGCTCTTGTTGACTATGATGCAGAGAAGTTGAAGGACTACACAAGAATTCATTCAAGGACTTTAGGAGAATCTTACTATAGCTTGAGATAAAAGAAAAGAACTTCATGAGAAGATGCACAATGATAATGATGAAAAGGAAACTCTTAATGAACTTGTGAACAAGTTGAGACAAGAATTTAGTACCGTGATGAATGAAATCTAAGATATGACTATGAGGTTTTGTAAAGACATTGAAGTCAGGAAGAAGAATGAAGATGACTTGACTAGGAGACTCAATAATGCTGGAAATGAAAACCTAAGACTCAGTCATGAAAATGATATGTTGAAGACATATCTGATTCACATGCAACATGATAAAACTGAACTTATGAGACAAAAGGGAATTTTGGAAAATGAGTTGGCTATTGCAAATAAACACAAAGAAAAATTCAAGAAAAGTTCAAAGGAATTTGATAATATGTTGAAAAGTCAGAAACCTAATGGAGATACTATTGGACTTGGATTTGAAGTTGGAGAAAGTTTCGGTACTACAAACAATCATGATCACAGTAAACCGGTAAGACAACCTAATTCTTACAAATTCAATTGAAAATGATTTAACTATAACAAGTATGGTCATAAAGAAAATTAGTGTAGATCTAGAAACAATCAAAACATTAATGCACCCACTGGTCAATGTTTCAAATGCAACAAAGTTGTTCATAATTCAGAAAATTATAGAATGAATGTAAGATGTTATGTTTGTGGAAAATTTGGGCACTTATCTAATCAATGCAAAACACAAACCGACATAGGATATGGAAAATTTATTCAAAAGAATAATGTGACTTGTTATTCTTGTAACAAAATTGGACATATTACAAAATTTTGTAGAAGCAAGACTTCACTGGCAAATAATAAAGGACCCAATTTGAAAGGCAAAGGAAAGGTAGATGAGGTAAAGCAAGAATTTTCAAAACAATGGATTAGGAAGATAGATCAGAATGTTGATGAGACTATTTCTTCACCGGTAGAACAGAGTATTACTCCAACGGTGGGAGATTCTTCACCCAACTGAGAAGTAACCCTTTAGGGGTATTGCAGCAAGTTGAATATCATGTAGATTACCCTCAGTTAATGGTGAGAAGATATATTTTCTTCTTTATTGGTAGATGTGTTAAGTTTTCACTTAACCAATGAGCATTTAATGAGGTTGTTGAAGGAAAATTCATTATAAATCATCAGTTTTCCCTCATTTTTGATTCACCAAGCATTCAAATTAGTAGAGAGCATGAAATCTAAGTGAAGACATTCAAAGCAAAGGTGTGAAGTTATTTCTTTCAAGTATTCAGACATTATCAGGCAACTAAAGGTATTTTTCAAATGGCTTCTTCTTCTGCTCCTGAATTTATTGCAAACCCTACTATCGTGGAAAATATAAAACACCCTAGGACCATGTTCAAAATTATTCCCGAATTAGCTAAGAAAGATGATTCCATAGGTGCATTTTCAAAGATTCCTAAAGATGTAGCTTATGTTGAAGACCCTAGGATATATATTCACTCCAACATTGAAGAACTAGGTTCTGAGGAGTTGTTAACAATGTTTAGAACCATAATTTGTGATGAAAATGACACTGTCAAACCCAAGCAACAGATTGTGGAGACTTTAGGTTTCGTTGAAATATTGAACATCCCTGAATTTATAGAAGAAGTAGTGAGAAATGTCCTAAGTAGGGCACATGGAGAATTCTATGCTTGGACTCTATCTGCAAATTCACCCGATAAGCAATTAGAACAGTAACTATTAGGTCCCAGAGACAACTGAGAGGGGGGGGGGTGAATACGTTGTCAAATAAATTTAAACCAAAAACAACTTAACCAACTTAATGCTTGTTAGTGAACAGGTTTGTCCTTTCTTAAAATGATCAATTTTAAACTGTCACCTTTTTTTTAAAGACAAGTGCTCAGCTAAACAGTTGGGTAAGTGTTTTATAAACCACTTCCCTTTGAATTTTCCATAGGCACAACTCCCTATTTAAGTTATTTAGGGAATAATTTAATTTATTTTACTTTAGCAGTAGCTTTTAACCTGAAAGCATGTAAGGCTGTCTACTTCATTCTTGGATGAGAGGCCAATATTTCACACATTTTTCTGAGAAAAACTATCTTTCTAATCTTTATAATGCAAGAGATGAAAGTAACCAAATCAAAGTTCAGAACACCATTCCCACAATTCCAATAAGAAATGAACATATAAGAGAAACCAAATCTATTCTCAAACACAAATCTTTTCCTAAGAACAAACAACCAAATGAAGGAGTACCAGAAAAATAATAATTTTCTACAATAGAAAGGTCATTACTGCTATTTGATTAGATAAGCATATGCAAAGATATGTATCTACACCAATTTAAAACCCACAGATTTTCCTTCTCCCAAAAAATAGTATGATCTTTATATATATATATTCCCCTGAAACAAAGGCATGATAATACATCTATAAATCCTTTTCCATTCCAGATTTAAAAGTCTGATCCTTCCTTCTTCAAAATAGAAACTTCACAAAATAGAGGGAAAACAAAAACTAACTAAAATTTTCTTACTAGATCTAACCCCTATTCTGTCTATCTTTCCTGAATTTATAGTTTTAGAACAGGGGAGGTCTCCTTGAAAACTCGACCTCCCCTAAAATAGTTATGAAACCAACATGAAGTATCTTGGGACAGATGTCCCAAAGTTTTTGCATAAACATGAGAAATTAAAAAAATAAAGGAAACCGGGCCTGAATCAATGCATTATGACACTTTTCCATCATCATCATCCTCTCCACTTTCGCAGTCGTCATGGGTGGTAGTGAGTTCTTGAATAATAGATTGGTTCAAAACTTTCATCTCATTGCGCTTTGCCTTAGCGGCCTCCTTATTCCACCGGTGCTTCACCATCTTTTTGGCATGTTTCAGCAACTGATCATTTCCAATGAAAGTCATGGACTCAATCCTAGCCACCCTTGTTATATCTTTCGGAGTGAAATTAACCTTGGCCTTGATTTTCTCCATGTTTATCCGGAAAGCCCTGATTGCATCCTATTTGTTCAACCCACAAATTCCCAATTACCAATCATGATCAGGGTTAACCACCTTTTTATCATTAACTATATTGCACCAGAGATCTTGGAGCTTGTAAACAGAGCTCTTAGCATCGAAGATCACAGACTTGAAGGTAAGCACCCACCACATTATGGTTTTCTTCACCACAAAGAGCTAACATTCATCCTCTACTAGTTTGATTGAGTGTTCCATAAAAAACTTGGGAACTCCATATTCTTCTATTTTGGCGAACAAAGGCAAGATATTCTGCCACTTGTGTTCCTCCTTCTCCCACGGTACAAGCTGAATTTGAACTTCAGCGATAAGACTTTTTATCTCATCACATAAGCTCCCAGAGTTGGTGATGTACTTCTCCCTATCCTTGATTATTCCCTCAATCCATTTCTCCATGGCTTCTGCAATACTTTTGGACCGTTGAACTTGGCTCATCAACTTTTTATTTTCTGGTGAGGTTGGGTCGAAGTTCTCTGTAGCATGAGATATTGGGAGTACCCCAAAGCAACCAATACTGTCGATGAACTGGGCAAGAACATTTATGTATCACATTAGCTCTCTCTTTTCGCACCCATATTTCTCTGATCTAGTGAGCAATTTCTTTGCTGATACCTAGAAGAAATGATTGTCTGAGTCTCTACTCATATTTCCCAGTTCCACCTTCATGATCTCGAAATCATCGGGGCTAGCCTCCTTGTTTTCATTCTTGGGTTTCTACAAGGTGATTTCAGTAACCCATTTTCCAGTTCCTTCATCATTGTCCAAGTGGGCGACAGTCTTGAACCTTTTTGGCTTAGGACTCTTCTTTGTGTACTTAACGACCATTTCCTGAATCGGAATAGTCACGGGAAGAAAATTCCACTTTCTGTTCACCGAAGTGGTCAACCACTTAGGAGTTACACTGGAGCTGGTTGTTCCTTTGATCGCTTTGGAAGGTGGCATCATGGCCAAAGTCACCGTATGAGAATCCAGAGAATTAGCAACATTGCTATCCAGGTCTTCAACTTCAAATATCTAGGCATCAAGGATCGTATCTTTCACCCCTGTATCCTTTGCTTGATCCATCTTTCTATGAGCTGCACTTTGGGACCGGGTATGCCAAGGAGTACAAAAATCCAAAGCTGAATTACACCTATGTCTAAGCTGGGGCGGCTTGTTATCCTTATCTACACAAACAGGCATAGAAGCATTGTTAGAAAGATGCTTTGGTGAATGTAGAGGGACCTCATTACTCTTCACTGAATTAGAATTTATGCCTAATTTCACTAATTTCTTCATAGCAACCCATGCTACGGTCCTTTCCAAAACTCCTTTGGTCCATAACTATATATCATCTTTCTCTTCCTTGTCCCAGTCAATTGGAGGCATTTCAATTTCTGCACGGGCTAAGTATCTTGGTTCGAATAGCTCTAGATAGTCCTCTTCGAGCCCCTTAGTGTCCAACTTTAACTGCAATGAAATGACTTGTTCTAACACCATCCTCATGTTTCCCCTTTTGGACACCTCGAGTTCATCAGTACAATCTTCCCAGAAATCCTCTAATTGTGGCATTGGGAGGTATGGCATTAGACCAAGACTTCAGGAAAAACCCTTATTATCAAAACCTTTCCTTTCAAGATATAGGGAAAAATTGAAATTCCTGAGATCTGCTCCAATACTCAAAGCATTGGACATTGAACTGCAAGACAACATGCCCAATTGGATGGGAAAATGACCTTCACATTTATCCTTGGGTTATGCCTTTTTTATTACAGAGGTCAGCTGTCTACATATCTCCACCAGAACAAAGCAATCTAAACAAAAGTGACGGATCTTGAAGGGCTCCTCTTCAAAAGCGCCTATCCTTATGTAATAGAAGCGTGGAAAATGGATATAAAAACTAACAAATCTCTTTATCAATGTCTGCAGATCCTCGAAGATTCTTTCGGCTTTCATATTCTTCAATTCATGACACAAGTCACCCAGAAAAGAATTGTGCACCCTTTTGAAATCCTGTAAGGCCTTATCCTTTTGTAGCATGGGAAAGAACTCATATACAGAAACATCCTCCTTAGTGAGCTGTTTCAGTATTCCAACAAACTCCTTAACATACGCTAAACAATACAAGAGATACAAAGACATAAAGAAGTTCTGTTTGAACTGTTTAGCCATACTCAGTTGTTCTCTCATTGAATCAACAATCAATTCAGCTCAATCTAGATACTGCTTCCCTTCCAAAACCAGCTGCACGAAGCAATAAATCTAGTCGTCAAAGCTGTAAGCTTCAACAGATCCTCTGGCCCAGTGCAACAAAAGCATAACATCATGAATGTGAGGCAACATGTGATTCTTCTTAGGATTCTTGGGTAACCTGGAACCACCTCTTTGAGGAACCTTCAACCAGAATTTTGCTACATTCTTACGGTGTCCAGTTCTGTTCGCATTGAACTCGGTGATTGACTGAGCAGGGGACAAGTTGGAGAACTAGTAATCGGGTATCTTGAAGACGAAGGAAATTACTTCACGATTTATGGCAAGAAGGGTTTCATCATTGTCTCTCCTAATGGTCTTAAACACTGGGTCGTATCTAGCAATACATTCCCAAATCAATTCTGGGCAAGGAACGGCTGGGGGAAAAGCTATCGCTTCTATGAGGCCACTACTCAAAATCTCCACACTAAAAGATTTGTCAATTCCCTTGAACACCCTCTCTTTCAAAACCTCAAGATTTTCCCCTTTTAGGTTGGTATCGCTAACTATGTGTTAAGTACATGCAAGGCTAAAAACATTCCCGAACAAATACAGTGTAGACTTCATAATTCAAAGCAATGAACTTTAATCGGTAGCAAAAAAACTTTCTATGAGAGAGAAAATGCAAGCAAAAACTACTAGAGAGAACAAGAAAAGGACTTACCTTCATAGTTGAACAACTAGACGACGACTAGCAGTAAACAAGACTTCTATCTAGGAAAAACAAAACTGCAATAGCGAGGAACAAATGTAGAGCACTAATAATCCTTTATACCTTATTAGTGAGGGCAATGATATGGAAGCATTAAATGCGATAATTCCAATTTTCAATCTGAATGTGTTAAATTTGTGGATTGGACATCGTACACATGCATTGAATGCATGGCGGCATTTTTGAAGTAACCGCCAGTTCCTAAAATGATTACTTACTTCGCAAAGCTAGGAATTGATGTCACTTAAAACATGGTTCACCTTCCTCATATTTGGCAATGAATGCACCATCAAATCATTTAAACCCGCAGGACCCACCAACTTCGTACACATCTGAACATCCTGAACAAACTTCATTAGCGTTCAATAAGTTCAAGATGTACGCTGCACTCAAGGAAAATCTTTGGCGAGAAAATTAATTATACCAAGCTGCTGACCATTTGTGCTATATTGAACATGTTGAACACATTTGAACCTCTTGAACTTGGTTCAATGAGTTCAAAACTTGGAGAGAAATAAAGTAACATTTTTCCGAACAAGAAACTTTCAAAAAGCCGTTGCAAGACATTTAAAGAAAATATTAGTATGAAAAACCTCCCTGAACACCTAGGAACCTATGGAACCTAAATGAACCTGTTGAACCTGGTTCAAGATGGTTCAACGTGTTCACAGAGTTCAACCAATTACTAAAACTTGACATTTATGATTGAAAGAGGATTTACAAACATACTAAGGACTTGAACCGAGGCGTCACAAGAAAGATAAGGACTATGAATGTAAGTTTTATAGGATGTCTCGCTCTTGCCATGAGGAATAAATGATGCAGTAACCTTGGCTCTGACTGGGGATTGTATTTTACGAAGGAAAATGCAAATAGCTCCTAAACTTTGGCTTGGCATGAGCAAAAACAAAAAGGGGAAAGGAGAGGGAGACTCACAACTAACAAACACCTAAGCTACTATATACAAAAACTCTCAACCATAGGACTTACAATTTGTAGAGTTTGAGATCTTGCCTGTTGTAGGTATAGGGCATAACCACTCCATCGGCATAGCTGAGTCTGTAAGCATTTTGTCCCATTGCTTCGTAGATCTTGAAAAGACCTTTCCATAATGAATCAAACTTGTCGTGAGCACCCTTTGGCTCTTTCCTTTTATCCTATAACAACAATTCAACTCCTATTAGGAAACCTCTTGGCCGAGCTCTCACATCAAAAATCCTCTTCACCCGGCTCTGATGCACCATGATTTTGTCCACCAGCAACTCCCTATCTTCATCCAACTTCATTAGGTACATAACTCTTTTCTCTAAAGTATTCTAAAAGAAAGAATCTTCCACTACTGTCTGTAGCTTGGCTACTAATAACTCCAGAGGTAAAGAATCTTTTGCACCGATCCCATAAACAAGCTCAAAAGGTGCCATTCCAATGGCCCTCTTGGGCATGGTTCTATCTACCCACAAAGCTTCATATACCTTCTTATGCCAATTTTGAGCATTTTTGTCAACCAACTTTTTCATGATGGCTATCAGGTTCTTGTTGTTGGACTTTGCCAGTCCATTACCCTATGGAAAATAATTAGAGGAATGTGAGAGAGTAATCTGATGCTCATAGATAAACATAGTTAACTCCTTAGAAGAGAAATATGATGCGTTATCTGCAACAATATTTTGGGGAACCCTGAAATGAACTAGGATGTAATCTTTGAGAAAACTACACACAACCTCTGAGTTTGACTTTTTAGTGGGAATGGCTTCCACCCACTTGGTAAAGTAGTCAGTTGCTGTCAAAATGTACATATGACCAGCACTAGAATGAGGGTTAATTGGCCCTATGAAATCAATGCCCCACTATTTGAATGGTTCATCTACTACTATAGGCCTTAAAGGCAGGGCCGCTAAATGTGGCTTCCCGGAAAGAGTTGGCATTTCTCACACTCCTTAACATAAATATATGCGTCTTTAAACATGCCTGGCCAATAAAAATAATTCCTCAAAATTTTAAAAGTAGTGACGAATGATGAGAAGTGCCCCCCACAGACTTCACCATGGTAAATCTCCAGAAGTTTTCGCTGTTGAGGTTTATCTATACACCTTAAGTATGTTCCATCCAAACCTTTCTTGTACAAAACATCCCACCAAATTACATACTTGGCAACCTTTAACTTAAGATTTCTTTTCTCTTTTGCTGACAAATGACTTGGGCAGCTGCCATAAGTCATGTAATAGGCCACAGTAGAGAACCAGGTATCCTGCAATCCAACAAAAAGAGTTAATGGTAATTCTGCCTTTGTTTCCATCTAATTTTCTGCTATTAACCTGCATAAGCCTTGTCCTTTGACTGTCTTCGTAGGGTGAATATCTAAATCATATTCTTGAATTTTTGTTACCCAAGTTGCTCTTTAATTGAGTCTGACCTCTTGCTGAGTTAAAATGCTTTTCACCGCGAAATTTGGAACAAAAACCAAAGAGTGAGAGTGCAAAATATAATATCAAAACTGTTTCATAGCCTTGACTACAACAAAAGCATGTTTCTCCAAGAGTGAGTACTTAAGCTCATGCTTCTTGAGTAGAATACTCATGAATGCTATAGGTGCTTTGACCCTAGATTCATCCAACTATAACAATATTCTGGACATCGTATGCTCTAATGCATAGCAATAGAAAATGAAGTCTTTTGTGAAATCTGGGTTAATGAGAGTAGGCGCATTTGCAACTGAACCCTTGATTCTTTTGAAAGCTTCTTTGGCCTCTTCAGTCCATTTGAAAGGATGTTGTTCACTCAACAAGCTGATGATGTGTTTTGTAGTTTCTACAAAGTCCAGAATGAATCTCAAGAAATTCACTTGACCAAAGAATGACATTACCCCATTCCGGTTTGAAGGTAAACTGAGACGTTGAATTGCATTAATTCTCTCAGGATCAATCTTGACTCCTTCCTTTGAGACTATGTCCTAGCAATTTTCCCTCTGTGACACAGAAAACTAATTTCTTTGGGTTCAGGGAGATTCCATGCTCTCGACAACGCTGTAGAACTGTCCTCAGATCCTTGAGATGGTTCTTCCTCTCTTTATAAAATACCATCAGGTCATCTAGGTAAACAACAATAATTCTATCTCGAAAATCCTTAAAAGAGGAATCCATAGCTCTTTGAAAGGTGGCTCCAGCATTTATTAAACCAAAAGGCATATGGTTATATGCGAATGTTCCCCATGGAGTGATGAATACTGTCTTGTGTTGTTCATGCTCTACAACACTAATTTGATTGTAACCAAAGAAATCATCTAACATCGACATCATCTCTGACCCGAATACCGTCTGTAGAATCTGGTCCATATTGGGTAAAGCGTAGTTTTCCTTCAGACTTGCCTGATTCAAATTATGAAAATTGACATAAATACGAATCTCCCCATTCTTCTTCCTTACGGGCACAATGTTGGCTACCCAAGTAGAGTGATGAATTGGATAAATGATTCTGGCCTTAAGCATTTTATCAACCTCTTTAAAAATTGCATCCACCATTATGGGGTTAAAATTCCTCAATTTTTGCCTGAAAGGAGAGACACTTGGCTTCAACAGAATCTGATGCTGAAAATGCCCATCTCTAAACTCCTTCAGAGCATCGTAGGACCAAGCGAAAACATCAATGTATTGTTTCAGTAGTGTGCCAAGTATTCATTTTTCCTCCGTAGAACAACACTTGCCAATTGTTACCTCTTTTGGGTTGGACTCATCACCCAGATTTATTTTCTCACAACTTCCTTTCCCATCATCCTTGGGGAATTTCTTGCCTATGAATGCATCATCTCTGGTGAAAAACCTCTCCAGAGTCACTAGCCCTTTCGAAATTTTGTTGCCTTTGAGTTGGATAAAACTATTTGTGGGATCAACATCTGGGTCAGGACTAAACTCCTTCCAGTTATTTTCAGAACCTTCAAAATATGATTGGGAGAATGACTGAACACATTCCAGAAAATCTTTGATCTGAGCATCCACATCAAATACTTGCCAATGATTTACATTATCAGGAACACTAGGCCTATAAATCATTTCAATCCTATATGAATTATCCTTAAAGTCTGGATGTGGTAACAAAAGTGAAGCTGAAACAGCCAACGAATCTGCCCTACTATTTTGTTCCCTCAAAATGGCTTCAATCAAGAAAGCATCAAAGAGTTCTAACTCATCCCAAACCCTATTTCTATAATGTCTCAATCTGTCATTCTTAACTGTATAAACATTTCTCACCTGTCTGACAATCAACTCTGCATCACCTTTAACTTTGAGCAATTTGATACCTTTACATCTAGCCTCATTTAATCCTAATAATAATGCCTCATACTCTGCAGTATTATTAGTATTCTTAAAATCCAACTTGAAAGAAAATGGAAAAATATTACCAGTGGGTGACAGCAAAACTACCCCTGCTCTAGAGCCAGAGTTGGCGCAACTTCCATCAAATTCCACTTGCCACAACCCACCAAGTTCATCAATGGCTTCTTCTAGTTCCCTTTTGCTAGGTGCAAGGATGAGATAGTTTCCAAACTCACATTCTTGAAACAAAATCTGGGCTTTAGGATTATCCGAAGGAAAGATAGTGTACTTATTTTTCGGCTCAGGTTCAAGCTTGATTTTCTGTTTTCCAAGAGGAATAATAGCTTCAGACCAATCCATCTTGATTTCACCCCCAAGGTCCTTACAAAAAGTTCTACTCAAGAGCATCCCATAACTTGTGGGAATGTCAGCAACCAAGATAGTTAATTTTACTCTTTTATCAAGGCATGCTGCTAGCACTGTCTGGACGTCTTTTACCTGTCCAATAAGAGGAACCTATTTCCCATCCATCAAAAAGCATTTCCCAAATGTTTTCATGAGAGTTAAACCTAGAGACCTAGCCACAGGTGAAGGCATTATATTGCTTGATGCCCCTGAATCTATTATGCAATTGCTAAGCTTCTAACCATTCAGGAGAAGGGATATGTAGAAAGGTTCAGGTTTCAGAATCTCAACCTCAAACCCATTTTTAGCATCATGAAAAGCATAGGGATCGGCCAAGTTAGCTGATGGGCATAGGATAGATGAAGATTTTTCAGCGGTAATCAAATCACTCTCCTCCACACATCCATGCACCAAGGACTCTGAAGAAGAGTCTCCCTTAACATATTTGACCAGCTTATCTAGTTCTTTTGGATTTAGTTTCAAGTATTTAGTAGTGGGAAGTTGAATAGTAGAAGCTTTACAAAACTCAATGATGTCAAAGGAGGAGGAAGAGGGGGAGCTATTGTCATCTTCAGGGTTCTTTTGCAAAATCCTAACCTCAGGGGTCTTTGAATGAGATGAAAAGCTATTTTTTTGGAGATCTTTACCTTTGAAATTACCTCCAAGATGATTCACATAAGGAGAAGAATGGGAAGTTTGTTGATTCCTTGTTAGGATCTCACATGCAGGACCTTCAAGGGTCACCAAAATATTACTACCTCTTTCCAAATCTGACTCATATTCGAGGTAGAATGATCTAGAGTCACCAGGTACCTCTTGAATTTTTTCTGCTTTAGTGAACTCACCTAATTCATCCTTTGTGTTTTGCATCTGAACATGTCTTATCATATTGGGACAAGAACCCCCATCATGATTTGTGGTAAGATGGAATGAACACATGACACCCTTGTCAGGAGCTTCCTCTATTTTTAGTCTTTGTGGAGTTGCAGGTAATTGCAACGGCCGCCCATAGTTATATTGATTTGGAGTTTTTCTGCTTATATCCTGATAAGGCTATGGATAGGGATTTCTAGGATTTGGTATCTACCTTGAGGGGTTTGTGGAAAAGGTAGATGCTTGAGGTTGACCTTGAGGGGTTCGTACATCTTTCCTCTATTCCCAACTATTATTAGATCATCTTCAAGTTGTATAGCTTCATTTTGTGCAGTCTCAAGATCAGTCGACCTACTTCTTCTAAGGTGAAAACCTACGTCAGGAGGCATGGAATTTATGAAGAAACATTGTTGATTATCAGCGGTTGGCCTTTTGGCTTGAGGAATCTTATGGATAATATTATTATACCTAGCTACATAGTCCCTCATTAGCTCATGAATTTCTATTTTCATTTGCGTGAGCTGAGCTAGTAATGAATGTTCATCATTAGCACTTTTGAACCTCTTCTCAAAAGCAGTTTTCATTGTTTACCAGTCAGTTATGGATCTTGCTCGCAGATGACTGAACCAATCTATTGCCCCCTCAGTAAGAGTTTGAGCAAAAATGCTAATGGCCACATCTTCATATTGGACTACTAGAATCCCAATGGCTACAATAAAAGAATTCAAGTGCTCTTCAACTGAGACTCTTTTGTCTCCATTATATTTAGGTAGGACATCCCTTGCCCCTTTTGGAAGTGGATTATGAGCTATGAGAGAAAGAGGTCCAACAAAAACACCCCATGGTTTGGCCATAATGAACATAGGATAAATGGTTACTAGAGGAGGAGCTTGAACTCCAGTAAGTGTTAGTGCTTGCCAAGGGTTTGAAGAAGAAGGCATAGGAGTAATTCGGACAGAAGAGGAAGGACTACTTTTAGCATTTCTTTTGGGAGTAAATTTTGTGGCAAACGACATCCCTTGCAATTCTTCAAAACAATTATCAATTATCCCTTCTCTCCTTTGTGATCTAGTATATGGACGAGAATCCAATGTTATCACACTTAGAAATCCTAAGTTCTTTTAAGCAAATCTCAATCTCAACATTTTTCTTGAATTATAGAACTGTGTCTTTGACAAAACAAACTCTATGAATTTTTGTTGATTATAGGTTAAATTTTGTCATTTCCATGGCATGCTGGTCTACTGAATGTTCCATTTTCCTCTACTTTCCCCAGTAGAGTCACCAAAAATCTGTTAGTGAATAGGTTTGTCCTTTCTTAAAATGATCAATTTTAAACTTTGTCACCTTTTTTTAAAGACAAGTGCTCAGCTAAACAGTTGGGTAAGTGTTGTATAAACTTCCCTCTGAATTTTCCATAGGTACAACTCCCTATTTCAGTTATTCAGGGAATAATCTAATTAATTTTATTTTAGCAGTAGCTTTTAACCTGAAAGCATGTAAGGCTGCCTACTTCATTCTTGGATGAGAGGCCAATATTTCACACATTTTTTCGAGAAAAACTATCTTTCTAATGTTTATAATGCAAGCGATGAAAGTAACTGAATCAAAGTTCTAAACACCATTCCCACAATTCCAATAAGAAATGAATAGATAAGAGAAACTGAATCTGTTCTCAAACACAAATCTTTTCCTAAGAACAAACACCCAAACGAAGGAGTACCAGAAAAATAACAATTTTCTGCAATAGAAAGGTCATTACTGCTATTTGATTAGATAAGCATATGCAAAGATATGTATCTACACTAATTCAAAACCCACAGATTTTCCCTCTCACAAAAAACAGTATGATCTTTAGATATATATTCCCCTACAACAAAGGCACGATAATACATCTATAAATCCTTTTCCATTCCAGATTTAAAAGTCTGATCCTTCCTTCTTCAAAACAAAAACTTCACAAAATAGAGGGAAAACAAAAACTAACTAAAATTTTCTTACTAGATCTAACCCCTATTCTATCTATCTTTCCTTAATTTATAGTTTTAGAATAGGGGAGGTCTCCTTGAAAACTTGACCTCCCCTAAAATAGTTATGAAACCAACATGAAGTATCTTGGGACAGATGTCCTGAAGTTTTTCCATAAACATGAGAAATTACAAAAATAAAGGAAACCGGGCCTAAATCAATGCATTATGACACTTTTCCATCATCATCATCCTCTCTGCTTTTGCGAGCGTCATGGGCGGTAGTGAGTTCTTGAATAATAGATTGGTTCCGAACTTTCATCACATTGAGCTTTGCCTTCGCTGCCTCCTTATTCCACCGGTGCTTCACTGTCTTTTCGGCATGTTTCAGCAACTGATCATTTCCAATGAAAGTCATGGGCTCAGTCCTAGCCACCTTTGTTATATCTTCCGGAGTGAAATTACCCTTCGCCTTGATTTTCTCCAAGTTTATCCGGAAAGCCTTGATTGCATCCTGTGTGTTCAACCCACAAATTCCCAATTGCCAATCATGGTCAAGGTTAACCACCTTGTTATCATTAACTATACTGCACTTTAGATCCTAGAGGTCATAAACAAAGGTCTTAGCATTGGAGATCATAGACTTGAAGGTAAGAACCCACCACATTATGGTTTTCTTCAGCACAAAGAGCTGACATTCATCCACTACCAGTTTGATTGAGTGTTCTGTCAAAAACCTGGGAACTCCATATTTTTCTATTTTGGTGAACAAAGACAAGATATTCTACCATTTTTGTTCCTCCTTCTCCCATGGCACAAGCTGATTTTGAACTTCGGCGATAAGACTCTGTATCTCATTGTGTAACCTCCAGGAGTTGGTGATATACTTCTCCCTATCCTTGATTATTCCCTCAATCCATTTCTCCACAGCTTCTGCAATACTTTTGGCCCATTGAACTTGGCTCATCAACTTTTTATTTTCTGGGGAGGTTGGGTCGAAGTTTTCTGTAGCATGAGATATTGAGAGTGCCCCAAAGCAACCAATACTGTCGATGAATTGGGCAAGAACATTTATGTGTCGCTTTAGCTCTCTCTTTTCTCGCCCATCTTTCTTTGATCTGGTGAGCATTTTCTTTGCTGATACCTGGAAGAAACGATTGTCTGAGTCTCTACTCATATTTCCCAGTTCCACCTTCGTGATCTCGAAATCATCGGGGCTAGCCTTCTTGTTTTTGTCCTTGGGTTTCTATGAGGTGATTTCAGCAACCCATTTTCTAGTTCCTTCATCATTGTCCAGGCGGGCAGCGGTCTTGAACCTTTTTGGCTTAATACTCTTCTCTGTGTACTTAACAACCATTTCCTGAATCGAAATAGTCATGGGAAGAAAATTGCACTTTCTGTTCACCGAAAGGAGTTACACTAGAGTTGGTTGTTCCTTCGATCACTTTGGAAGGTGGCATCATAGCCATAGTCACTGTATGAGAATCCAGGGAATTAGCAACATCGCTATCCAATTCTTCAACTTCAAATATCTAGGCATCAAGGATCGTATCTTTCACCCCTGTATCCTTTGCTTGATCCATCTTTCTTTGAGCGGCACTTCAGGACCGAGTATGCCAAGGAATACAAAAATCCAAAGATGAATTAGACCTATGTCTAAGCTGGGGTGGCTTGTTATCCTTACCTACACGAATAGGCATAGAAGCATTGTTAGAAAGACATTTTGGTGAATGTAGAGGGACCTCATTACTCTTCCCTGAATTAGTCTTAACGCCTAATTTCCTTGCTTTCTTCTTGGCAACCCATGCTGTGGTCCTTTCCAAAACTCCTTTGGTCCTTAATTGTATATCATCTTTCTCTTCCTCATCCCAGTCAATTGGAGGCATTTCAATTTCTGCATAGGCTAAGTATCCTAGTCGAATAGCTCGAGATAGTCTTCTTCGAGCCCCTTAGTCTCCAACTTTAACTGCAATGAAATGACTTGTTCTAACACCGTCCTCATGTTTCCCCTTTTGAACACCTCGAGTTCATCAGTACAATCTTCCCATAAATCCTCTCATTGTGGCATTGGGAGGTATGGCATTAGACCAAGACTTCTGGAAAAACACTTATTATCCCTAAGTTCTGCTCCAATACTCAAAGCGTTGGACATCGAACTGCAAGACAACATGCCCAATTGGATGGGAAAATGACCTTCCCATTTATCCCTGGGTTGTCCCTTTTTGATTACAGAGGTTAGCTGTCTACATATCTCCGCATGTAATGCCCTACCCTAGTCAGCCTTGTAAAACCCATTTGACCTTGGTTGACTTCCTATGTGGCATTCTTGAATGAATGATTAACTCTGATGTAGTGTTGTAGATTAGATAATATAAATAATTGTGCATACCTATTATTGTGCTTTTACATCGATGCTTGTGTAAATGTAATTATTCCCTAATTCTTGTTATAAATCTCGAGCTAACGCCTTCATTGAATATGTATATATATGTATGCTTGTGTGACTCATGGTTGTAGGAGATTGTAGGTACTATACTACCTACGTGCGAGGTTCGTCTCCATCGAGATTTGCAGGGTGGAGTATATCTCCTTTATCCTTAGAATTTGGATTAGGTGGTCATAAAACTCTCGTCTTGCCTTAGCCATGATCAGGTGAGCGTCATGTGTGGTCCATCGGGTTCCTTTTTCATTGGGTTGCATGTCGTGTGATTGGTGGACTTTCTTGGTTTGCATGCCTTGTGTGTGGTGGAATGGAGTATTCTATCCTAAGTATTTAATTAAATTTAATGTGTTCATTTACACATTTGTAATTGAGAAATCAAAATATATAGGTTTCTTTTAGGAGATTAATCATTAATTGAAAAGATCACTTTATTTATGTTGTAGTGAATTCAATTTAATGGTAAATTTTAAATAATGAATTTAATTAGTTTATGCATTTAAAAAAAAAAATGAAATATTTAAGTTATTTGAAATATAATTAATTTAACCTCTTTTGCATTTTGGAAAAGAAAGGTTAATTTTACTTATTTAAGAAAATCATTTTTTATTAGAAAAGCAAGTTTAATTTATAAGTAAATTTGATATGGTGCGAAAGATTGATTTTGGGAATTAATTTAATTAAATATTTACCCTTCTCAATATTGCAAAATATAAATGTTGGCTGAATTAATATTGAGAAATTAAAAAATTTAATAAGAGAGAAGCATTTTAATTTTAATTAGAAAATCAAGTTAAATTATTTGAAAAGTTGAAAAGAATTATTATTTCCTTTTTATTTAAAAAGTGCTTAAATTTCATAATTAGAAATTAGGTCAAAATGTGATTCATTTAACCTAGGTTGAAAAATATTTTGGGGGGGGTTGTTGAATTTTTGGTAAAGAAAAATATGGGGATGGAGATTTGGGAATTTTGGCAAGGATGGATTTCTACAGCTGCAGGTTGGGGGCTCTTCTTCGAATCTTACCATGAATGCTAAAGAGGTAGGATCCCAGTTTTTCTCTTTTGTTTCTTTGCTACATCAAAATAAAAATGGTATCTGGTGGATCTTCATGAAATGCTGGTTTAAAAATATCCATGAATGCTCTTAAAATTTGAGTATTAGTTGTGAATATTGTTTGTTTTTAGGTTCAAGAATGTTTAAATGGTTTTGTGTTTGAGCAAATCTTGTTATCTGAAAGCTATTGGTTTTTTGAGAAAATCATGAACTTGTTGGAAAATTTCCCCATTTTATTGTTTTGAACATTCTGGAAAAATATATATATCTGTGACTGTGAATGAATGAGATTTGGGTTTTTGAGAAAAGATAGAAAATGTTGTTTTAGAATGTCAACAATATCTCCAAATTTAAAAACTGGGTTTCTACGAAATTTTTTGGGTTTCTTCATGACTTTGCATTATAACTTCTGTATAAATTTCATAAAAATAAAGTTCTGAGTTTTTGAGAAATGATAGAAACCATGTGGCTGTTAAAACAAATTTTATTTTTTTAATTAAATTTAAATTTTGATTTAAAAAAATAAAAATAAAAAAATATTTTAATGTTATTAAATTTTAATTAATATATTTTATTAGTTATATATTATATATTAATTATTAATTAATGTATAGATTTAATTATATGTTAATTGTGATAATTTTTATAATAATATATATTAATAAATATATATTAATTGCTGATTCCTAATTTGGAGTATACTTTCAAATGCATAATAATTATTGTTTAGTCATTGCTTTATTAATTTAGGCACATATATAAATAGAGAAGTATATGCTAATTCATACCTTTAGATCTTGTATTTGTTTAGTATATGCAAGGGAATTATATTTTTATGAGAGATTTTTGAATTAAAATATAAGTAATATTTGGTGATGTTTAAAATTAATATATTATCCAAGGATATATTATTTTTTGAATTTTAATGTTATAGGTCATCTGGTAAATTTAGAAGTGGAATACTAAAGTTTAGGAGTAATTGGAAAATGAAATATTTTATCATTGGATCTTTCTTTTGAAAATTAAAATGAGATGCTATTAGAAATAACAAAAATTTAATAATGTACCGTTGGAAAAATTAGTAAGTTAATGATATCTCATTTGATAAAATAAATGGGTTAGTTTTACTCATCCTCGACATTGGGAAATAGACAAATGGAAATATGACAAGTTTAATTTATTAGTATTCGCTTAGTTTAAAGTAATGGCAAGACCCTGTTATGTTTGTTTAGACTTTGTCGTCCGTTTGGTTGCTTGTGTTTGGTCATAGTCGGTCAAGTCCCTAGTTAGGGAACCGTCAGACAAGAGACCTTTTGAAATTGCTTTTGATGTGTTTAGTTGGATAAGCTTCTATGAAGGAATCATTTATGTATTTATTGACCGAAGTGGTCGTTGTATAGTGGTTGTGTTTTCCTATAAGGCAAGATGTAAATGACATGAAACTTATGTAACCTTAACTATATTAATTGCCAGAGGGGTCTTGCAGTTGAGCAGACTCGGAGATGTATCCCTCTAGGGGTGAACTCCAAGATCATTTCTATGTTATGCGATGCTTTTGTCTCTCTTGTTTCATTCTTAGTGCTAGTATGTATGGATGTATTTTGTAAGTGTGTAATGGGGATTAGATGAAGTTAAATTTAGAATGTAGGTATATAGTCCCCTTGTTATATGTGGTAATTATGATCATAAAAGATTGTAGATATGAATATGAAAAGTAATTTGTTAATGTTAATGAAAAGAAGTAAGCACGTGAGGAAACTCACTAGGTTGCAATTAATGGATTAACTTGTCATAAAGCATGTAATTTGAATGTAATGAATTGATATCAATTATGGAATTAACTTGTTATAATACCTAAATTGTAAATCTAATGGATGAACTTCTGCTAGTTACTCACCTTTTTATCTTAACAAATGAACATCGTCATATTAGTTAAATTTCACTAAATTGGATGAAATCCAAATAGTTATTTACGTTTTATTCTAAATAAATAATCTTCACCAAATTAGCTTCATTCTAACTATAATTGGATGAACTCAATTGGTTATCCACATTATAACCTTAATGAATGAACTTCATCATAATAGCTATAATTGAACTAAAAAAGGGGAAACTCATTTAGTTGTTTATATTTCAATCTTAATAAATGAACTGCATCATATTAACTCTATCTTATCTATAATGGGTGAACTCGTCGAGTTAGTTATATTTTAACCCCAATGGATGATCTCCATTATGTTTTTTATATATTTAATCCTTAATGAATGAATTTCATCTTATTAGCTTATTTAAATTAATTGGATGAACTCATGTGGTTATAGTACATTTACACCTTAATGAATGGACCCATTAGGCTATTTACATTATATCCTCTATAAATGTACTAGGACTTATTAGTTAGTTATGTTTTAACCCTAATGGATGAACCTCATTATGTTAGTTTACATTTTAAACCCCAATAAAAGAATCTCCTCTTATTAGTCATAATTTAACTATAAAGGATGAACTCATTTGGTTGTTTACTTTTAAACCTAAATAAATGAACCTTGATATATTGGTTACATTCTATCTAAAATGGATGGACTCGTCAAGTTAACCATACTTAAACCTTAATGGCTGAATTATTAAGTTAACTATGTTTTAACTTCATTGGGTAAAATCCCTCTTGTTAGCCGCTTCTACGATCATAATAAATGAACGCTTCATAATCTCTATAATGTTAATTCACTAAAAAAATCATATCCATGTCCCAAGTAATAACATGTAATTAAGTTATTCAGTTAAATTGGATCTAATTCCATGAGTTGAGTTAGGTGTTAAGTTATGTAATCACATTGGGGAAACTCCTTAGGTTCATTTAGTCTTCCGCTGTGTTATCTATGCATTAGATAAATCCAATGTATCTTAATGTTGTGACTTAATAATAACACTCTTATTATTATTATAAAAAATATATATTTACACTCCATTTGAGTGTTTTAGCTTTAACCCTTCGAGGTTTCCTAGCGGGGCATTACACTACCAGAACAAAGCAATCTGAACAAAAGTGAGTGAGCTTGAAGGGCTCCTCTTCAAAGCTGCCTTTCCTTATGTAACAGAAGCATGGAAACTGGATATAAAAACTACCAAATCTCTTTATCAATGTTTGCGCATCCTCGGAGACTCTTTTGGCTTTCATATTCTTCAAATCATGACACAAGTCACCCAAAAAAGCATTGTGCACCCTTCTGAAATCCTATAAGGCCTTATCCTTTTACAGCATGGGATAGAACTCATATACGAAAATATCCTCCTCAGTGAGCTGTTTCGGTATTCCAACCAACTCCTTAACACATGCCAAACAATACAAGAGATACGAAGACATAAAGAAGTTCTGTTTGAATTGTTTAGCCATACTCAGTTGTTCTCTCATTGAATCAACAATCAATTTAACCCAATCTAGATACTGCTTCCCTTCCAAAACCAACTACACATAGCAATAAATCCAGTCGTCGAAGCTGTAAGCTTCAGCAGATCCTCTGGCCCGGTGCAACAAAAGAATAACATCATGAATGTGAGGCAACATGTGATTCTTATTAGGATTCTTCGGTAACCTAGAACCACCTCTTTGAGGAACCTTCAACCAGAATTTTGCTACATTGTTACGGTGTCTAGTTCTGTCTGCGTTGAACTCGCTAAATGACTAAGCAGGGGAAAATTTGGAGAACTGGTAATCGGGTATCTTGAAAACGGAGGAAATTACTTCATGATTATGGCAAGCAGGGTTTCACCATTGTCTCTCCTAATGGTCTTAGATACTAGGTCATATCTAGCGATACATTCCCGAATCAATTCTAGGCAAGGAATGGCTGGGGGAAAAGTTGTCGCTTCTATGAGGCCACTACTCAAAATCTCCACACCAAAAGATTTGTCAATTCCCTTGAACACCCTCTCTTTAAAAACCTTAATATTTTCCCCTTTTAGGTCAGTATCACTAACTATGGGTTCAGTACATGCGAGGCTAAAAAAATTCCCAAACAAATGTAGTGTAGACTTCGTAATTCAAAGCAATGAGGCTTAATCGGTTGCAGCAAAACTTTCTATGAGAGAGAAAATGCAAGCAAAAACTACTGGAGAGAACAAGAAAAGGACTCACCTTCACATTTGAACAACCAGATGATGACTAGCAGCAAACAAGACTTCTATCTAGGAAAAACAAAACTGCAGCAGCGAGGAACAAATGCAAAGCACTAATAATCCTTCATACCTTATTAGTGAGGGGAATGATACGGAAACATTAAATGCAATAATTCCAATTTTTAGTCTGAGTGTGTTAAATTTGTGGATTGGACATCACATGCATGCATTGAATGCATGGCGGTGTTTTTGAAGTAACAACTAGTTCCCAAAATGATTACTTACTTCAAAAAGCCAGGAATTGATGTCACTTAGAACATGGTTCACCTTCCTCATATTTGGCAATGAATGCACCATCAAATCATTAAAACCTGTGGGACCCACCAAATTCGTACACATCTAAACATCCTCAACAAACTTCATTAGTGTTCAAGAAGTTCAAGATGTACGCCGCGCTCAAGGAAAATCTTTGTCTAGAAAATTAATTATACCAAGTTGCTGACCATTTGTGCTATATTGAACATGTTGAAGACGTTTGAACCTCTTGAACTTGGTTCAATGAGTTCAAAACCCTGAGAGAAATAAAGTAACATTTTTCCAAACAAGAAACTTTTAAAAAGCCACTACAAGACACTTAAAGAAAATATTACTATGAAAAACCTCCTTGAACACCTAGGAACCTATGCAACCTAAATGAACCTATTGAACCCAATTCAAGATGGTTCAATGTGTTCACAAAGATCAACCTATTATTAAAACTCGACATTTATGATTGAAAGAGGATTTACAGACGTACTAAGAACTTGAACCAAGGCGTCACAAGACAGATAAGGACTCTGAATGGAAGTTTTATAGGATGACTCGCTCTTGCCATGAGGAATAAATGACGCAGTAACAATGCTTAATACCAATAAACCAGTTAAGTATGTCGGTAGATAGTTTTAATAGTTAATTGCTATACTAGTAAAGATTAATGTATGAAACATAAACACAAAGTCATCCACAACACATAACACCAATATTTGTATGTGGAAACCCTGTAAGGGGAAAAACCATGGTGGGAAACCTTACCCACAATCAGATGATACTACTGCAGATAGTAAGTGTACATAAATGGGGTCTATACATGTAGAAAGGCCAACAACCTAGAGCTCACCACTCAATCACAAAATGGGAGTCACACTGACTACAGTTGGATGGTTAAATCCAATAAGAATGTACTGCACAAAATAGCATCTTCATATGCTGGATTCAGTACTGGTGTAATGTTGATATGCTTTCACAAAAACCTAGCTTCACCTTCAAATGATCTTTGCATGTATTGCACTACTTGATCTTGCATATACCTTTACACAATTCTTTTTCACATTCCACACTTGATCTTACAAATAAGATCTTACATTTATACCATAACCTAAGACCAATTTTAGTAGGTCGGCTCTACAAGATATTACAATAAAAACATTTTACAAACAATATAATATCTGATGTAATAACCAATTGAACATGTCGGCTTAATTCATTTACAACTATAATTAATCATTTCCATAGCATGTCATGCTGATCTGGAAAAGATAAACCTGCCGGTGTAACCCTAGATAACCCTGGACCTATTTGTTGGTAATAGAAAATATACAAATATGAATATACCAATGATTAATTCATTAAGATACGATGTCCACATGATGTCTTCAATATTACCAGGTATCTTCCATATCATTCCAAGAGCCGGTGATTATTATATCCTGCCCGTGAACCATCTACCAGTAATTGTGCAATAGTTACTTGCTTGCCGGTGAATGCTGCTGGATCTCCAAAGTGCTAGTGTTTTAGTAGGTGGTGACATCAATGACTAAACCATACCAAAATACCAACAATCTCCCCCTTTGGCATTGATGGCAACAAAGGATGGAAAAACCATCAAAGTGCCAAAACAGAAATGCCAAAACCAACAATCTCCAAAAAGATCATAACCAGAATATAGAGAGTAATAGTCTCTCCCAAACAACAATCTCTCCCCCTAGGAGCAACATGTGTTATCGAAAGTTCCTCAAAAGATAATATGTTTTTCCATAGATATCTCTCCCCCTTTGACATCAAATGCCAAAGTTATAATAAAACCAAGTTCATATACAAAATACCAATCAATTCAATATACCAACTACTCCCCCTAAGAAGTAGCTTCCTCATCAAAAACTGGAGTAGAAGATTTGTTTGATAGTTTTGTCGGTTGATGACAATCATCAATTGTCTAAGTCTCTACTAGTGGTGGTATGACTCCAAGCTGATCTCTGAGATATTCAAAAGTCTCCTTAGGCAAAGATTTTGTAAAGATATCTACAAGTTGTTCTTTAGTATTCACATAATCTAGTTTTATCTCCTTTTCTTCAACTTTTTCCCTTAGAAAATTGAGTTTGATAGAAACATGTTTTGTCTTAGAATGTAGTATTGGATTATTAGATATATCAATTGTTGCAATGTTATCACAATATGTAGTAATAGGTTCCTTGCATTTTACCTTTATGTCTTTCAATATTTGCTTAAGCCATAGTACTTGTGTACAGTTAGTTGCTGCTATAAAATATTCTGATTTTGTTGTTGATAAAGATGTACAACTCTATTTTTTACTCAACCAAGAAACTAGTCTGTTTCCAAGAAAGAAATCTCCACCGGTGGTGCTTTTTCTATCATCCACATCTCATGCCCAATTTGCATCTGGGTATGCACATAATTCAAAGTTTTCATCTCTAGGATACCATAGTCCAAGATTTATAGTACCTTGTAAGTACCGAAAAATCCTTTTTACTATTGTTTCATGATTTTCTCTAGGATTACTTTGAAATCTTGAAACAATACATACTACATTCATAATATTAGGTTTGGTTTGTGTCAAATACAACAAACCTCCTATCATAGATTTGTATCTAGTTGGATTACAGGTGTAGATTCATCCCTTTGAGATAATTTGTCATTTGTAGTCATAGGTGTGCTTACCGGTTTCGAGTTCTCTATCCCAAATTTCTTTAGTAACTCTTTCAAGTATTTGGACTGACTCAAGAATATACCTTTATCAATCTGTGAAATCTACAATCCTAAAAAGAATTTTATTTCTCCAATCATAGACATTTCAAATTCTTGTTGCATTTTATTAGAAAATTCCTTACATAAACCATCTTCTCGTCCAAAGATTATATCATCAACAAATACTTCTATAATCAAGATGTCATCATTAGTTATTTTGTAATATAAATTGTTGTCTGCATTTCCTTTAGTAAAACCAATCTTTAAAAGATACTTATCCAATCTTGCATACCAAGCTCTTGGAGCTTTTTTTAATCCATACAAAGTTTTTCTTAACCTGAAAACCATATCATTGTCATCTGTCAAAGAAAATAATCAGGTTGTTCAATGTATACTTCCTCTTCAAGATCTCCATTAAAAAATGCACATTTAATATCCATTTGATAAACTTTGTAGTTCTTGTGTGTTGCAAAAGCCAAGAATAATTTGACTGCCTCAATTCAAGCTACCGGTGCCAAGGTTTCATTGTAATCAACTCCTTCTTTCTGAGAATATCCCTTACACACTAGTCTTGCTTTATTTCTGACAACATTACCATCTTCATTAAGTTTGTTTCTAAATACCCATTTGGTTCCAATTACATTTTTATCTTTAGGTCGAGGAACTAATGTCCAAGTGTTATTTTTCTCATTTCGTTCTAATTCTTCTTCCATAGCTTTAATCGAAAATTTATCTTCACATGCCTCATTAACATATGATGGTTCAATTTGAGAAATAAGACATACCTCTTCATTTGCCAATATTCCTCTTGTCATAACTCCTTTAAATTTGTTTCCAATTATCTGATCTTCAAGAATGATTCAATCTTACATACCGGGGTGTCTTTGTTTGCTATTGTTCTTCAATTATTATGGAATCCTTAGATGGTACTGAGGTAACTAGATCTTCATTCTGTACTAGTGGATTTAGTGTAGGTTCATTTGTCACAATTTCTATTGCCATTTCAGAGTCTATATACCTTGAAATTCCTCTAAATTGTTCATCAATCTTTACATTTGTACTCTCAACAATTTTCTGCAATCTCTTGTTAAAACATCTATATGCCTTGCTCTTAGATGAATAACCAAGAAATATTTCTTCATCACTTCTAGGATCAAATTTTCCAATATACTCATCTCTTCTGATATAACATTTACTTCCAAAAATTTTGAAATACTTAAGAGTAGGAGTATTACCAAAACATAGTTCATGAGGGGTCTTACTAGTTTCACCTTTGATGTAAACTTTGTTGAATGTATAGACCGATGTGCTGACTGCTTCTCTCCAATATACATGTGGTAAATTTTCTTCTGATAACATACTTCTTGCTGCATCCAAGATAGTTTTGTTTTTCCTTTCAACAACTCCATTTTGCTGTGGTTTCCAAGGTGCTGATAGTTGTCTTCTAATTCCATTTACTTCACAGAATGTATTAAAGTCCTTAGATGCGAATTCTCCTTCTTGATCTGATCTTAAGCATTTCATTTTCAACCATTGCTTTGAATAGTTTGAACTTTCCAAGTGCTTCTAATTTTTCTCTGAGGAAAGTAACCCAACACATTCTAGAATAGTCATCAATGATTAGCATGAAATATCTATCACCTTCTAATCTTTTAGTTCTAGCTGGACCACATAAATCAGTGTGAATCAAATCTAGAGCATTATTGGATTTTTCTGGAATACTTTTGAAACTAGCTCTAACTTGTTTTCCAAATTGAAATTCCTTACATATTGTATTCTGAGGTTTGACAATTTTAGGTAAATATCTAACTGCCTTAGTAGTACTGATCTTCACCATGCAATCAAAGTTTACATGACAGAGTCTCTTATGCCATAACCAACTTTCATCTATATGTGCAATCAAGCATGTCTTTTCACTGTTATTCAAATGAAAGATATTACCTCTAGTCTAATTACTGGTTGCAATTTCCAAACTAGTTCTATTCATGATTTTGCATTTTCCATTTTTAAATTGTAATTGAAATCCTTTCTCAACTAATTGACCAACACTTAAAAGATTATGCTTTAATCCTTCAACATAGTAAACATTGTCAGTGTTATGCTTATCATCAAGAGATATTATACCCTTACCTTTGATTGAACTGGCTTTGTCATCTCCAAATCTTACTAAACCTCCATTATATTCTTGAAAGTTCAAGAATTTACCTTTGTCTCCTCTCATATGATGTGAGCATCCTGATTCAATGATCCATTCATCTTTTACTTCAACTTTAGCTGCTAGGGCTTGTTCTACCGGTTGAGCAGTAGGTGTCAGTTGATCTTCTGTTATAGCAACAAAAACCCTTTCATTATCTGTCGGATCCTCATCAGAATCATCAATCACACCTTCATTAGCAATGTAACAAGATTTGTCTTTGTTCTTCTTAAATCTATATCTCTGATATTCAGGATTAGGCTTGTATGTTCTTCTAGCTTCTTCTCTTAGTCTAGCATGTCTATGTTGGAATTTTTTATGTTTATGTTGTGATTGTCATTGATGGACACACACTTGCATTGAGATCCTCTTTTTATGTATGAGTTAATGTTACTACTTATCAGATTACCATTAGTTTTATGTCAAAGTAATACTATATACTGTAGTCGGTTATCTATTACTGAGATATTCAGTCTGTATCCATAGTCTAGTCGGTTACAGAAGAAAGCAGTCACAAAATGCAGTATACACCGAGCTGTCTACCAAGTATCTTTACATGTCTACCGAGAAGCAAAGATGAGACACCAAGTGAAACATGTTACCAGATTCATTGAACCTGGACATGCATATGAAAACATGTTACAAGATCGAGGCACATCTAACCGTTATCACATTAGAAATTGCACTTGAAGATTGTGTATGATTTTGAGGTCATTTAACCTATGAAATAATTTGCATGGTTATTCATTCAATAAATCATGTTTGTAAGATCGAAGCAATGAAAGGATCACCGTCATAAGAGATCTATTTATACAACATGAGCTAAGAGTTAAAGGGGTGTGTAAATGAGTGTAAGAAGACTGTTACATAGACACAGAGGTCATTGATAAGGTTTTCAGAGAACAGTCGAAGAACAGAGTAAACAGAAGGGTTTACCGAGTTACTTTATGGGTTACTGAGGTATGCTATAAGCAAGGTAATCTTATTCTAAGCACATAGAATCTACTATAACATTCCAGATGTAAAGTTGCAGATATTTGTAATAATTTTATTGTAATATTTTGAAGTTGTAAGAGAAACCTTTAACAGGGTAAAAGACTCTAATCAAGTCTATAAATTGTAAAGCCTCTAACCAAGTGCAACATTTACATGAAGTGTTGTAAAATCCTTTAGCAAGGTAGATCTAATAGATTTTGTTACTCCTAATAGGGTAAGCTATCAGAAATAGCTAAACATGTAGCTCTAGCTGAGCACTCTTTATTATTGCAGTAGTGAAGTTGTGGGAGCCATCCCCACCGTAGTTTTTCTCTCTAACCAAGAGTTTCTGCGTAACCAAAATATATGTGTTATGGAGTGAATCATGTATGATTGTTATCTATTTGTTTTAGCTTTATATTATGTTACTGCACTATTTGATTTATGCATAATAGTAAAGTTATTATTGAAGAAAAGTGTTGGAGTACTGATTCACCCCTCCCCTCTAAGTACATTATCTTTCCATATTGGGCCTAACAATTGGTATCAGAGCTTGAATCTTGGAAAATGGTTTAACTACCTAAAGAGAAAGATCTTATCAATGGAAGGCTACAAAAAATCTCAAAGGATTGTGTATCTACAAGAAGAGCTAGATCATGCTAATCAAGTGATTGCAGACATGCAAAGGCAAATGCAAAAATATTTGAAAGTGAGAAGAAGATTATCTGATGATTTGCAGGACTCTCAAGAGTTAGTGGAAAAAATTGAGACATTATCTAAGAATAGTATATTTGAAGAAACTAAAGAAATGATTGGAGTATTGAAATAAAAGAACAAAGCACTAGCTAATCAACTGAAAGCAATGAAAAGAGAACATGAACATTTCAGCACACAGATGACTGAAAATCTTGATGCATTGAGGACAACTGAGGATAAAGAAAGACATCTACAGAGAGAGAAACAACAACTTGAAGTCTTAGTATCTGATAAGAATGATGAAATCACAAGGTTAACTGGAATTCAACAAAATCTATCAGATCAACTAGGTTATGCACATCATGAAGCAATTCTGAAGAATGATGAGAATCAAGCATTGAAACTTGAAGTATCAAAGTTAACTGATGAACTTGAAACAGAGAAGAAATCCAAAGAAACACTGAAGAAGAGTTATGAAGCATCAAAGATGTTGGATGAGCAACTGAATACAAGATGACCCAACAAAGATGCAGGACTCGGTTACAAAGGAAAAGTCTCTACCAAGAAAGGAATTCATACTACCTAGAGAGGAGAATCATCAAAGCAAGCTAGAAACAAGAATAACATCAAAAGAAAGAAGCCTATTTGCAACTACTGTGGAAATCAAGGTCACACAGCCAACATATGCAAAATCAGAAAAGGTAAGCAACCAAATGTCACTAAGTCCAATGGTTATTGTTACAATTGCAATAAATATGGTCACACATCTAATCAATGTAGGACAAAGTCTGTTAACAATTATCAGAAGGCAAAATTCAAAGGGTTTTGTAAAAACTGCAATAGATATGGACATAGTATCGAGAAGTGTTGGTTTAAACAAAAGAACTATATGTGGTATGCACACCGAGCAAATGCTAGAGGTTACCGAACTCACATAGATCGTTACCGATAGTATTCTGCAGTACCATGGGATTACAATACAAGGATATGGTGTGAATGTTGTGGAAGATATGGACATATAAGTGCCAACTATTTTATAAGGTTTGGGATGTACAACCGAAGATCATGGAGAAATCCTAGTATGGCATGTTTTCATTGTCATAAAGTTGGACACTTAGTTGGAGACTGCAGAGATCAACCTAGAAAAGACACTGAAGAAATAAAAGAAAAAATAAAGATGATTTGGAAAAGGAGGGAAATTATGTCAAATGAAGAAAGCACCTTACCTAACGAGTTAGGTGCACCTATTCTAAATTAATTGGTAAAGGTATGAAGGGATTGCATTCTTTGAAGGTTAAAATCTTAACAGTTCCTATTCTATTATGTACTTAATTCAAAATCTGCATAATTAAGATGTATTAGTAAGTTTGAAATTCTATCAAAGTCTTTTGAAGCACTTTACAGGAAGTCTGTCAAGTCGGTGAATACAAGAAACCTGTCTAGTCGGTGAATGAAGGAAGTTTGGTTACTTGGTCAAAATGGAAAAAGGAGAGTAAATCAGTTAAAGAGGAACTGAGTGCATTTAATGTTTCTAACCTAACCCGCACGGAGCTCGATAAGGTATTTTGTGTACTTAAAAGCATTTTCGCAGTCATTTCCACTTACCAAGTTTTCGAGAAAGTAGAGCAAGTGAATCTAAGGTGATCAAACCTCCTACAAAGCAAATTCAAGGTATTTACATCAATCTCAACACATCGTTAAGCTGGTTTACAAATCTTATCTAGTTGCCATTATCTAATAAGCATAAAGCGTCAGTTGTTTGAAATCCTAAAACCCTAAGGATCTTTTGTTAGCTTTTATCTAAAATCTTCAATGGTGCCCAAGATCCAAGATCCCATAGTTGTCAAGAATGTAGAAAAGCCCTCACTAAAATACTCTATGACTCCCAAAGTCACTTCTAAACCGGATAACAAAACCACCTTTTCACTCATCCCAGACAGAGTGTTACTAGTCGAGGATGTGAGATTCTTCACCAAATGTCGTGTTGAAGAACTCAGTCATGTTGTAATCAAAGACACCTATGATGAGCTGTGTACCAACAGTAAATTGAACAACAAGTATGAGCACATCAAAATCAAAGGATTAACTGAAGCCCTAACCTATCCCTGTGTGTTCAAACCCTAGTGGGTCAAGTTTGTTCTGAGCAGAGTTCACGATGATTTCATGTAGCTAGAAGAGCAACCATTTAAGATTACTAGGGAAATCATTCATCTAATTACCGGTTACCCTATCTATGATCATGCCCGAGCCCAGAAGATGATATCACAGAAGGAATTGATCAGTTTAACTGGAGTAGAATCTGATTGCAGAGGATTGAAACTAAACAATGTCACAGATGAAGAATTAAAATTTGCCATTAGAGTAATGGGTTATTGTTTCTTCCAATTGGCAAGGGAAAACAGTGTTCCCTGTGCAGCAATAGACCTAGCATACGAAATTGTGAAAAAGGGAATGAAAATTGATCTATGTGAGGTGTTGCTAAAGAACCTATTTGAAAATCTGAACACCATCAAGAAGTTGAAGAAGAACAACTCGGCTAATACTCTAAAGTTTGGATCATTACTGGTATGCATGTTTTTCTATTTTGAAAAATTATTTCCATCAGTCGGTAAAGTTGTTTGGGAATTACACCGACCAATCACCCATCAAATTAATGACATCATTAAGAAGTTAGGAGACAATTTCAATGATATTATGGATGATTAATTCAGTAAATTTCAAGAGAAAATGCATAATAGATATAGGATTCCACCCCAACTAGTAGAGAAATACAAATATGATATATGTTTTGAAGTTGACACCGATTACTATTATGTGAATGTTGTGGAACCAAGGACTCAATCTTTGTCACCAATGGGTTACGAGATTGATTTTGACATCACAAAATAGCAAATTGATGCATTTC
This sequence comes from Cryptomeria japonica, assembly GCF_030272615.1. Classification (NCBI taxonomy): domain Eukaryota; kingdom Viridiplantae; phylum Streptophyta; class Pinopsida; order Cupressales; family Cupressaceae; genus Cryptomeria; species Cryptomeria japonica. The sequence continues at coordinate 205,469,960 of NC_081411.1, read as the reverse complement.
TTACATTGCCTAGACATGCTACCGAGCTGAGGTAGGGTACCTATGAGGAAGTAAAGGAAAAGGTAAAGATGAACATTGTAGTACCCAAAGCTACAAGAAAGGCAACAAAAATGATAAAGGCATTGTCAGAGAAATTTGGAGAAGACTCTTCCTCTACACCTATCAAAGGCACCATTGCCATTACTGAAGAGGAATTTGAAGCCCAAGAGGTAGCTATAACACTAAGAATTGAATTGCCTAAGGGTAAAGTATTGAAGAGAAAGAAACAGGACACATCAAAGGCCTCACCGACTCCACCTCCAGTAAAGTGACCTAACACTAGAGCATCTGCAATCTCACCAAGCAAGAAAAAAAAAAGTGTTACTGCTCCCAAGGTAACAAAGACATACAAGAAATCTACTTGGAGACTCATTTTGGCAAAAGAATCGAGTGACACTGAATCAGAGGATGCAAGAAAATTCCAAATTGTCAAGAGAAAGAAGGTAAATATACATAGTGTTGAAAAATTTTGTGCTAATTTGAAAGAATATGGTGGATTTGGAGGATTTAGATATGTCAAGTATGAAACTAGGAACAATGATGAAAAGAGACAAATTGAAGAAGCTGTCATCTCCACACTTCTAAAGTTTCGGTTAGCTCCATTGGAACTAGCTAAGTCACTTCCAAATGAACTATATCTGCATATTGATAATAGGTGGAAGTATGCAATGGACTCAGAGAAACAAATCAGAGAGAGAAGTCTGGTTCATTTATTTCCTGACATGTCAGTCACAGAAATAAAGGAACATCTAACAACCTACAACTCAAGTTTCTTGTCAAACAGAGAGCCTTAAAACTGATGAATGGGCTATATATTGAAGTGGAAAATGAGACAAAAGAAAAGTGGCAGGAAATCTTCAAAATCAAGGATGCCGGTGAGCAAGCTACAGATGAAATTGTTGATGTCACTGAGCATGATCTTGATGTCACCAAGCAAGGTCTTGATGCTACTGAATAAGACCCTACTAACACCATTCAAATAGATGAAGATGTCATGGATTCAAAGGCACCAGAACAAGAAATGATAGAAGGCACTGCATATGCAAAACTTCTATCTAGTGAATCAGTCTTGGAACAAGTTTAGCCTTATCCACCAGTCAAGCAACCTCTCTCAACTGAAACTCCTTAGGATACAGATCAAGGTACTGAAGGTCACAAGTCTACAACAAGAGAAGGTACTACTCAAGAATAGACATCTCAAGCACCTTCTAACACTGAGACTGTTGCAACTGAGACACCAAGTACCGAGACACCGAAGGACTCTACAGAGGCTAAAGGAACCTATCAAAGTGTTGCCTCTACCGAGAAACCTACCAAGGGTCATCAAGCCTCACAAGCCCTTGTCTTAGTTCCATCGGTGAAAGGTAAAGAAAAGAAAATGAAAAAGCATAGTTTTATAGTTGATTTGTCAAAACCAATAGTGTTGCCCAATGCAAATATATCAAAATTGAAAGGGCAAGCACTCATTGATTTTGATAAACTGTGCAAAGCAAAGGCTAAACAAGAAAAGCAAATGACCATTCAAAAGAAAAATAAAGTACTTTAGAAGGTAAAAGCACTCCTAATAGATATGCTACCTGAAGCTACAGTATCAACTGATGCAGCCATCCACATTCAACTGGATGAACTCCTAACAAAGATAGAGACATTTGGAGTAGATGCATCGGAGTATTTGAGCAAGTTGAAAGACAAAGAGCTCACTGCAAAAATGATAGAAGAGGTACAAAAAGCTATAGCTATTGGCAAAGTTAAACTTGTCAAATTTATTACTTAGTTGACTCCTCAACTCAAGCACATTCTTTATTTATTTCAGAAACTCTACACATTTTCTTTATTCATTAAAGACATTAAGAATAAAACAGAGGCAATTGAGAAAGAGATCACCGATCTCTCAAGCAAGTTGACCATAGAGCCAAATTCAGTTCAGAATTTTTATACAAGGTTACAACAGCTCATGGCTCAACAATTGGACTTAAGAAATGAAGAACACAAGATCAGGATGGACATAATGACCCTTCAGACATTATTCCTTCCACATCTTTCATCGGTCCAAGAACAGATCAACCGAGCCACATACTTATCTACTACTCAAGAGGGAAGCACTCTAGATGGCTTAATATCACTATTGGCTGATATTCAAGTGCAAAATTAATTAATGGACAGTGTAAAGGATGCACTCTCTATCGCTCTCACTGAAGCTTGGACCAAGTACAAATCCATTTTTGATCAGTTACCACCCCCGAATGGTAGTTAAGTTTTTGATGTTTATCAAAAAGGGGGAGTAATATGATATAGTCTTGGGGGAGTAATACAGAGTGATACAGTATTGAGAGAATGGTATAGTATTCGAAGTATAGTATACAGGGGGAGTACACCGAGTAGTAAACAAAATAGTAAGCAAAGTACAGAACAGATCATCGAGCATGCAAAATCAGAGTTTTGTACAGTATATCGATAAGGGGAGCATATCTGATATATTATATTATTGACTATTGTATATACTGTCAGTATAGTCAAATTTTGCAAGTATATAGATTTTTGAGTTATAACTTTGAAAGTAGTTTTTGTCAAACATCTCAACTAATGTCAAAAGGGGAGATTGTTACTACTTATCAGATTGCCATTAGTTTTATGTCAAAGTTATACTATATACTCTAGTTGGTTATCTGTTACCGAGATATTCAGTCGGTATGCACAGTCTAGTCGGTTACAGAAGAAAGCAGTCGCAAAACGCAGTATACACCGAGTTGTCTACCGAGTATCTTTACATGTCTACCAAGCAGCAAAGATGACACACCGAGTGAAATGTGTTACCAGATTTATTGACCCTAGACATGCATATGAAAATGTGTTACAAGATCGAGGCACATCTAACCATTATCACATTGGAAATTGCACTTAAAGATTGTGTATGATTTTGAGGTCATTTAACCAGTGAAATAATTTGCATGGTTATTCATTCAATAAATCGTGTTTGTAAGATCGAAACAATGAAATGATCATTGTGATAAGAGATCTATTTATACAACATGAGCTAAGAGTTAAAGAGGTGTGTGCATGAGTGTAAGAAGACTGTTATAGAGACACAGAGGTCACCGAGAAGGTTTTTAGAGAACAGTCGAAGAACAGAGTAAACAGAAGGGTTTACCAAGTTACTATATGGGTTACTGAGGTATGCTATAAGCAAGGTAATCTTATTTTGAGCACATAGAATCTGCTATAACATTCCAAATGTAAAGTTGCATATATTTGTAATAATTTTATTGTAATATTTTGAAGTTGTAAGAGAAACCTTTAACAGGGTAAAAGACTAATCAAGTCTATAAATTGTAAAGCCTCTAACCAAGTGCAACATTTAGATGAAGTGTTGTAAAATCCTTTAGCAAGGTAGATCTAACAGATTTTGTTACTCCTAATAGGGTAAGCTATCAGAAATAGCTAAACATGTAGCTCTAGCTGAGCACTCTTTATTATTGCAGTAGTGAAGTTGTGGGAGCCATCCCCACTGCAGTTTTTCTCTCTAACCAAGAGTTTATGCGTAACCAAAATATATGTGTTATGGACTGAATCATGTATGATTGTTATCTATTTGTTTTAGCTTTATACTATGTTATTGCACTATTCATTTTATGCATAACTGTAAAGTTATTATTGAATAAAATTTTTGGAGTACTGATTGACCCCTCCCCTCTAAGTACATTAGCTTTCCATATTGGGCCTAATAGTTAAAACACAACCGATATTTCTTCCAATTGGTATGTTGTATTATAGTCTTTAGACTATTGATGTTTTGCAGAATGTGTTTCCCAGTCTGAAGTGCCATGTTGACCTCAAGCAGTACGAGGGTTTAAAGTTGCATAACACATTTCTACCAGTCTTCATTTTTGTCGAATTGGCAACCGACACTTTGTATGAACGGATAATACTTTGTGATGAGTTGCCCACTGATTGTTTGATGGTGCCAATACCGTAGTGATGCTTTTTGTGGCGTATTACCTAGTATGTCTAGGTTCATTGAACCTAGGAAATTGTGATGTAATCCTATTGGACCGACATGAAATCTGTTTCCTTTATAAGGACATCATGTCTAGTGTTTAGTAGAGTTGTTGTTATTGTTGTTGCGATAGCTGATATTGCAACTATTGTTTAAGGTGGCTGAGGAGTTGGAAAGATTATGAATGTGTAGAAGACTGAAGTAATACAATAATGCATTAAGAACTAGCTATCAAGGATCTAACCAAGTAGTCAGTGCTATTAGCTAGATCAAACACTTGTTGATTACTCACATCTTTGACAAGTCTATAGCCCTTAACCGGGTAGGCCCAAAAGCCTCTTGTAAATCCTCTAACAAGGTGGTTCACACCTGGGGATCTAAAATCCTCTAGCAAGGTAGTCTTTAATAGGACTTGTCTCGTAACAGGGATTAAGATTCCTAACAGGATCTGTTCTGGTAAAGAACACTGTAAGACCTTAATCGGTCTCACCTTAACTGGTCTAGTTCCTATTCTACAGATAGTGACTTGTGAGTTCCATCTCACTGTGGTTTTTCCCATTTGGGTTTCCACGTCAAAATATCTTGTGTTATGGTGTTTGTGCTTATGTGGGTAAATGCATTATTAGCTATTTGGTTTGCATGTTTGTTAACTAGTTTGTTTGTTAAACTATTTTACCGGTTTACTGCTAGTCTTGCAAAGTGTTTAAGTGCGAAGGTTTTTGGCATACTAATTCACCCCCCCCTCTTAGTATTCATCAATTGGTATCAGAGCCAACCTTTCTATAAGTTTAACCACTTGGAAAGAGATATGGGGGAATACACCTTGAGGGAACTTACTCAATGGCTCACCTAGTTTGAGAAAGCATATGATGATCTTATGGTCAAATACAAGGCATCTCAAGAAAAAAGGAGAGAACATGCAGAAAAGATAATGGAGCTATCTAAAAATAGTTCTGCAGATGAAAAAGATATGGAAGCACTAATTGCTCAAGTAAATAAGTTGAATGAATCAAACTCCAACCTGAGAAAGGAGCTGGAAGGACTGATTATCCGGATGTGTCAAGAGCTTGAGAATCAGAGAAAAGCTGAAGACGTAGTGAAAGAAAGAGATCTTGAGATCTCCAAGCTGAAAAAAGAGATGAGTGCCCTAAATGCTCAACTCCATGCAAGCAAGGTGGTAAAGGAAGACATGCAAGGAGAACTGAACACTGCCATCTCTGAGAATGGAAACTTGTTGGAAACAAATGCTGCTATTTCCAAAGAACTCTCTAAGTCAAAGGAAATACTTGCTAAGTTCAACAAGAGTACCATCAAGCTAGAGCAAAAGCTTGAATCTGCCAAACTAGTCAAGAATACCAATGGTCTTGGTTATTCCAATAACGAGGAAGGTGAAACCTCTGGTACAAATGTTGGAACATTAAAGAAACAACCGACATCAAAGGATAAAGGTAAGAAAAAGTTTAAACCTATTTGTTTCAACTATCTTAAAGAAGGACATACTGCAAATGTGTGTAGGAGTAAGGCTTATAACAATTTTCCTTATTTTCTAAATGATAAGCCTAGACCCTATAGATTTGATGGTAACTATTATGTAGGCAACAATTATGGGCATAAAGCATCTGAATGCAGGTCTGTTATGAATAACACTAGAAGATATCCTTAGAGGACCCAAGGAGCTGGTACTGAACCTTTTGTGAATCGGAATCACAACCGGTTTAATGTCTTCAATCATCAGCCAAGAAGTGGTGGTTATCAAGCAGCAACTAGATGGAGAGAAAATTGTATGATCTATCATGGTCATGGTCACACTGCTGCAACATGCAGAAGGAAGAATGGAAACATGAATAATGGACCTTGGAGAGCACCTGGATTGATCTGCTATCACTGCAACAAACTGGGTCACATTGTCAGATTTTGTAGATCAAGAAAGGACATATCTGATGATATACCAGTCACTCCGGAAGGAGACATTGATGTTGACACTATTCAAGTGGATATGAACAAAACTTGGAAGAAGAAACCAACGATGTTACAAGAGGAACCGGTTTCTGCACCTAGTGTGGAAATCATGAAACTGAAAAACTAAGCTTCAGAAAAGCTTAGAGGGGGCAAACGGCAAAATGTTTCGAACCCCCGGTAAAAGACCTTAACTAGTATGTTATACCTATCATTTGGCAGAAGACCAAAAATGGTAGAAAGGGAAAATTAGGGTTTACACCCTAATGAAGGAGCATTAATGATGGTAGGTGAGGAATATGTTTAAAAGCATTTTACAAATCATTTCGCACTATCAATTTTTGAGCGAAGAAAAGTTTTTCAAAGAGCAGAGCGATGAAAAGGCGATTTGAGCAGAGATATTCAGAAATTGAGAAACCAAGAAGGAGATTCAAATTCAAACTGGAAACGAGCAAGTGGAGAATACAAAGCAATGATTTAGCAATCAATGGAGTGTAAAGTGAAGAAGAATCGGAAAGCCCTAATTTCACGTATTTCAAAAGGTATTTCTTGAGTTATTAAGATTTCTATCATGGCTTCCGCATCACATACCAGTTCTAGTGCATCTGTCAAGTCTGCAAGTTTTATTCAATGGAAGTCCAAGTATAATGCCCTATCACAAGTTCCGGTTGGTGTGATAGTTGAAGAGGGAATTTCCGACTACATAGATTGCGAAATAGAAGACCTAGAGTCTCTAGCAATCCACACCCAGTTAGGTTTATTTTACGGTAAAGATAAGAAGATCAAACCAAAGTTTAATATTTTGGAAAAGAAAAAGCTCCACAATGTTGTCTACTTCCTGGAAGATTTCACAGAAGATCACATAAGGATCGTTCTGAGCAGAGTCCATGGTGATAAGATGTACCTAGAGAGGACACATGACATCATGCTACAGGTAATTCATGTAGTCACCAGATTCTACAACATAGGGGAAGTGTCAGCCCTAAGAATGGTAAGCAAAACCAAAATGGCCAAGCTCACCAGTTCCATGAGTGACTCATGAGGCATGACAGTAAATCCTATCAAGGATGATCTAGTGAAGTATGCGTGTATGGTGATTGGATAGCAGACATTCTTAGCTAATAGGATTAACTTTGTATTTGCTGCAGCAGTAAATGTTGCTTACCAGATGATAAAGGAGGATGCATCATTTGATCTATGCATCGGTATGTAGAGACAACTCCTATTGAATCTAAAGGCAATCAAATAGGATAATTCACTTAGGTTTAAGTTTGGACAACTACTGGTTGGGTTGTTCTTCTATTTCCAAGGCTACTTCCCAGGAGTAGGAGATGTTCAGTGGTCTGGTGACCAACCGGTAACCAAGAAAATCAAGGAAAGCATTGAAGCACTTGGAACTGGTTACCCTAATATTCTGAACAAGTATTTTGATGAGTTCAGAAGGAAGATAAGCCAAAGAGTGAGGATATCAAGTGACATTGTCAAGAAATATGAAGACGATATCTACTTCACCATCCAAGTAGATAAATGCATAATGGAGGTTGTTGAGCCTAGATAGGAAGAAGTGGAGCCAATGGGCTATGAGGTAATGAATGATATACTGGAAGGGTATGCCTCTACCCTTACTGCCTCACCGCTTGACCCTAAGGAAAAGAGAACCGGCACCTACCTAGAAAGGATGGCACTACTTGAGGAACCACTAGCAATGAAAGAAAAGGAACCAGCAGTGAAGAAGGCAAAGGCAATGCCTACAGCATCTGCACCAGTTACAACTGGAACTCCAAAAGTGACCAAGCAATCACCGGCCAGGAAAAAAATATAAGCTGGACAAGCTAAAGTGTTCCAGAGAAAGAGGAAGACAAGGAACACCTCTCCAGACTCAGAAGAAACCTTGTCTAAGGAAAAGCCAAAGAAAACACGTCAAGCAAAGAGGAAGACAAAGGATGAACTAACATCATCTGCACCAGTAAATATTGATATCTCCTCCTACAAACCTTTGACACATTGTCAAAGAACTATCAAAAACATTAGGAGAAAAGTATTGAATGTTTTAATTGATTATTTTGATGACTTTAATGATGATGAAAAGGAGGTGGTGGAAAAAGAAATAATTCAATATTTATGTATTAATGACCGGTCCCCTTTAGAAATTAGATCTGAAACACCGGATTCTTTGTATAAGTCCTTAGACAATAAAGGGCACATTGTCATGGAGCAGGAACAGGAAATGAGAGAAAAAGTTTTTGCTGAACACTTTCCTGATGTATCAAATTCGGAACTGTTCGATGTAATGAACAAATACAAAGGTCTTTTCTTCATGAGAAGAAGAAGACTCGTGTTACTAGAAGGAAAAGGTAAGGAAGTGCTCAAGGATACACACACTTGTGCTCTAGACACTTTGAAGATGCATCAAGTGGCTAAAACCAACCGACAAGCTGAAAAAGAACTGGTTATATCCAAATCGGGTGAAGTACTTGATGATGAAGGAAATCCGGTTGATGAACCGATCGACACTATTGATGTCAATGCCCTGGACGGAGAAGATGTTACCTAGGAGATACCATCTGAGGCAATAGGACCAGAGCAACAGGCTGAATGGGAGAAGAAAGTTGAGGATAGATAGGAAGTGGCAAAGAAAGAGGCCGAGCAGAGGAAAAAGGAAGAAGAAGAGAAGAGGACAAAGGAAGAAGAGAAGTGGAAAAAGGAAGAAGAAGGATGAAGAAGGGAAGCAGAAAAAGGAAGAAGAAGAAAAGAAGAAAAAGGATGAAGAGGAGAAGAAGAAGAAGGAAACAAAGAGGAAGAAGAAGGAAGAAGAAGATAAGGAATAGGAAAAGAAGAAGGAAGCAGAAAAGAAAAAGGCTGAGGAGGACAAGGAAGAAGAGAAGAGGAGAGAAGCGAAGAAGAAGAAAGTGGAATATGACAAGGCAGGAGAAGCAGAAAAGAGCACACAAATGGAGAGTTCGAAGGCAACCAAGAGTCAAGCTAAACCAACTGATCTCACTAGTCCAATTGATCTCCAGTCTGCAAGTGAAATGAAGCTAATGAAGAGCATCATGGTAGCTCAAGAGAACCTTGAAATTATTTGATGGAAGAAGGAGCAGGATGTAATCCAAGCAGTTGTGGATACACTGACTGGTTTGATACCTGGTACAAATCTTCCAAACACCGATTCATCACTAGCTAGACTTAAGCTCCTATGCACAATAGTAGATGATCAAGTGCAGAGCCTTGAAGAGGTAGTAGAGGCTAATGTCAAGAAGAAGCATAAAAAATCTCTTAATATATATCTGGTGAAGAAGTTGAATGAGCTTCAGACTGACCTGAAGAAAGGCCAAAAGGATATAAGGGATGCTCTAGATGAGGGGAATCTGCTACTCAGCAAAATCTACCAACCCCATCTATTCTATGATGATGTGCTAGCTCAGAAGCAAAAACTTGAAAAGGACTTGCAGTCCTACTTGAGCACATTCAAGCCGCCTTATGATTCCTTCACAACTTATGGGAAAACCATTCACCGATTTTGCATCTAGTCAATGAAAATGGAGCAAGAGATCAGCACTTGGTCTAGAGATTTGCAGGAGCTACAACTGGTTCTACTCCCATGATTGCAAGTTCTTCAGAAGTGCTATCTAAACCTGGATGCCTTAATAGTTATATAGGAGATGAGCACAATCGATGCCATGGACGAACAAGTCTCCTAGATGCAGATAGAGAAAGAAGTAGCCACCTCCCTACTTGAGTCCTGGTCTTTGTCAATGAAACAATTCTTGGAGGACTTTAAATCTATTTTTGACAAGTATCATTCCTTCTTGTCATAAAATTTTATTATTTTTAATATCAAATGGAAACAGGGTTGTTCAGCTGTACTTTGTCATTGTTGGCAAAGGGGGAGAAGAATTCTATTTGGAGAAGTATCTGGTAATTAAATTTTGATTATATGATCTGTAGATCTCAATGTTTATCCTCTTTATGCCCCTTATGCAAAATTGTTATACATTGTATTGTCAAAGGGATAGTGTATATGCTTAGGGGGAGCAATTTTGCTAATGGCATGATTTTTTTGTAAAACAATTAGATGTCAAAATTTTATTTTCCTAAGTGTTGCCATCAATGCCAAAGGGGGAGGTTGTTTGCATTTTTGATGTTTATGTTGTGATTGTCATTGATGGACACACACTTGCATTGAGATCCTCTTTTTATGTATGAGTTAAAACACAACTAGTATTTGTTCCAACCGGTATGTTGTATTATAGTCTTTAGACTATTGATGTTTTGCAGAATGTGTTTCATGGTCTGAAGTGGCATGTTGACCTCAAGCGATACGAGGGTTTAAAGTGACATAACACATTTCTACCAGTCTTCATTTTTGTCGAACTGGTAACTGACACTTTGTATGAACCAGTAATACTTTGTGATGAGTTACCCACCGATTTTTTGACGGTGCCGATACTATAGCGATGCTTTTTTTGACGTATTACCTAGTATGTCCAGGTCCATTGAACCTAGGAAATCATGTCTAGGGTTTAGTAGAGTTGTTGTTATTGTTGTTGCGATAGCTGATATTGCAGCTAGGGTTTAAGGTGGTTGAGGAGTTGGAGAGACTATGAATGTGTAGAAGACTAAATTAATGCAATAATGAATTAAGAATGAGCTATCAAGGAACTAACTGAGTAGTCAGTGCTATTAGCTAGATCAAACACTTGTTAATTACTCACATCTTTGACAAGTTTGTAGCCCTTAACTGGGTAGGCCCAACAGCCTCTTGTAAATCCTCTAACAAGGTGGTTCACACCCGTGGATCTAAAATCCTCTAGCAAGGTAGTCTTTAATAGGACTTGTCTCCTAACAGAGATTGAGATTCGTAACAGGATCTGTTCTGGTAAAGAACACTATAAGACCTTAACTGGTTTGGTTCCTATTCTGCAGATAGTGACTTGTGAGTTCCATCTCACCATGGTTTTTCCCATTTGGGTTTCCATGTCAAAATATCTTGTGTTATGGTGTTTGTTCTTTTTTGGGTAAATGCATTATTAGCTATATGGTTTGCATGTTTGTTAACTAGTTTGTCTGTTAAACTATTTTACCGGTTTACTGCTAGTCTTGCAAAGTGTTTAAGTGTGAAGGTTTTTGGCATACTAATTCACCCCTCCCTCTTAGTATTCATCAGTCTATCAAGGTATCTCGAAGCCATATGACCAATCTTATTGTAGTTAAAACATTTAAAGGGTGCTTTACCTTCATACTTACTTTCAACAGGACCTTTAGGCATTTTCCTTGCAAATAGTGCTTCAAGTTCTTCATTTTCTTTCCTACTTTCTTCAAGTTCTCTTGCATAAAAGGCTTTCCAATCAGATTTGTCAAATGATGGAGCAGATGATGTTGATGCTTTCAAGGCTAAATCTATCTTAATAGTAGAAACAGGACCAAATTCTTCAATTTCAAAAGCTGAAAGTTTCCGAATCAATGTATCCCTAGTTACTGATGCATTAGGCATTGTTCTCAACTCATTTATAGCAGTAACCTTCATTTTATATGCTGGTGGAAATCCTCTTAAAATTTTTGAAACAATTTCATCCTCACTTAAGGTTCCTCGACAACATTTAATACCCAAAACAATTTCATTTACTCTTTCCATAAAAGTAGAAATCCTTTCATCTTCTTCCATTTTCAGATGTTCATACCTGACCCGAAAGCTTTCAAGTTTTGCAATTTTGACTGTGGAATTTCCTTCATTCAGTGTTTCCAAATTATCCCAAATAGCTTTAGCAGTAGACCTATCTAATAGTCCCATGATTTGTTGATCTGATAATGCGTTCAAAAGTGCTTCTCTTGCTTTGCAATCATTTTCCTCATCTTTTGTCAAGTCAGTTGGATTGGGCTGACCAGGTACAGTAGCACTATAACCTTTCTTTGTAACTTCCCAAACATCTTTACCAATGCAATTTAGATGTGTCTCCATTTAGATCTTCCATATGCCATAGTTGGTTCCATCAAGTTTAGGACTCTCCTTCCTAAAATAGTTAGTAGACATTGGATCTCCTCAAGTTGTTAAACTTTTGCAAAAGAGGACTAGGCTCTGATGCCAATTGTTAGGTCCTAGAGACAACTAAGAGGAGGGGGGGGGTGAATCAATTGTTAAATAAATTCAAACCAAAAACAACCCTAACCAACTTAATGCTTAATACCAGTAAACCAGTTAAGTATGCCAGTAGAAAGTTTTAACAGTTAATTTCTATACCGGTAAAGATTAATGCATGAAACATAAACACAAAGTCATCCACAACACATAACACCAATATTTCTATGTGGAACCCCTGTAAGGGGAAAAACCATAGTGGGAAACCTTACCCACAATCAAATGATACTACTGTAGGTCCTGGGGACAACTGAGAGGGGGGAGCTGAATCAGTTGTCTAATAAATTCAAACCAAAATCTTATTAACCAACTTAATGCTTAATACCGGTAAGACAGTTTAATGTGCCGGTAAATAGTGTTAATAGGAAATGTTGTACCAGTAAGAATTAATGCATGAAACATAAGCACAAATTCAACCACAACACATGACACAAATATTTGTATGTGGAAACCCTGTAAGGGGAAAAACCATAGTGGGAAACCTTACCCACAATCAGATGATACTACTGTAGATAGTAAGTGTACAAAGAGGGATCTGCACATGCAGAAAGGCCAACAGCCTAGAGCTCATTGCTCAAACACAAATGGGAGTCACATTGACTATAGTTGGATGGTTAAATCCAATGAGAATGTACTGCACAAAATAGCATCTTCTTATGTTGGATTCAGTACCGGTGTAATGCTGATATGCTTCTACAAAAACCTAACTTCACCTTCAAATGATGTCTTCGTGTATATCCCTGCTTGATCTTGCATATACCCTTCCTTAAATCTTTTTTGCATTCCACATTTTATCTTTACAAATAAGATCTTACATTTATACCATACCCTAAGACCAATTTTAGTAGGTTGGCTCTACAAGATATTACAATAAAACATTTTACAAATAATACAATATCCGATGCAATAATCGATTGAACATGTTGGCTTTAATGCTTTTATAACAATAATAAATCATCTCCATAGCATGCCATGCTGATCTGGAAAAGATAAACCTACCCGTGTAACCCTAGATAACCTGGACCTATTTGCTGGTAAAAGCAAATATGCAAATAAGAATATACCAATGATATTACTCCAAGGAAAAGAATCCACATGATGTCTTTAACATTACCAAGTGTCTTACATGTCATTGCAGGTACCGGTGAACATTATATCCTGCCGGTTAACCATATATCGGTGATTGTTTGAATAGTTTATTGATTGCCGGTGAATGTTGCTGGATCTCCAAAGTAGGTGTATTTAGCAGGTGTTGACATTAATGACAAAACCATACCAAAATACCAACAATCTCCCCCTTTGGCATTGATGGCAACACAAGATGGAAAAACCATCAAAGTGCCAAAATAGAAATGCCAAGTACAAACACTAATTCTCCCCCTGGGAGTAATATGTGTTTATACAAAGATTTATTTACAATACCAATCTCTCCTCAAAAAGATAATGCATTTTTCCATATATTTATCCTTAATGTTTTTCCATATATCTCTCCCCCTTTGACATCAAATGCCAAAGTCACAAAAAGGTCAAGTTCATACAAAATACCAACCAATTCAATATACCAACTACTCCCCCTAAGAAGTAGCTTCCTCATCAAATACCAGAATAAAAGATTTGTCCATTTAATTCTGTCGGTTGATGACAATCATCAACTGTCTAAGTCTCTACCGGTGGACGTAAGACTCCGAGCTGATCTCTGAGATACTCGAAAGTTTCCTTAGGCAAAGGTTTTGTAAAAATATCTGCAAGTTGTTCTTTAGTATTCACATAAACTAGTTTTATTTCCTTTTCTTCAACTTTTTCCCTTAGAAAATTCAGTTTGATAGAAACATGTTTTGTTTTAGAATGTAATACTAGATTCTTAGATATATCAATTGCTGCAGTGTTATCACAATATATAGTAATAGGTTCCTTGCATTTTACCTTTATGTCTTTCAACATTTGCTTAAGCCAAAGTACCTGTGTACAGTTTGTTGTTGCTGCAACATATTTTGATTCTGCTGTTGATAAAGATGTACAACTCTGTTTCTTACTTAACCAAGAAACTAATCTCTTTCCAAGAAAGAATGCTCCTCCAGTGGTGCTCTTTCTATCATCCACATCTCCTGCCCAATTTACATCTGTGTATGCATATAGATCAAAATTTTCATCTTTAGGATACCATAATCCAAGATTTGTTGTGCCTTGTAAGTACCAGAAAATCCTTTTTACTGCTGATTCATGATTTTCCTTGGGATTACTCTGAAATCTAGAAACTATACATACTGCATTCATAATATCAGGTCTGGTTTGTCTCAAATACAGTAAACCTCCTATCATAGACTTGTATCTAGTTGGATTAATAGGTGTAGATTCATCCCTTTGAGATAATTTGTCATTTGTAGTCATAGGTGTGCTTACTGGTTTAGAGTTCTCCATCCCAAATTTCCTGAGTAGTTCTTTCAAGTACTTAGATTGACTCAAAAATATGCCTTTATCAGTCTGTAAAATCTTCAATCCTAAAAAGAATTTTATTTCTCCAATCATAGACATTTCAAATTCATGCTGCATTTTAAGAGAAAATTCTTTGCATAATCCATCTTCTCCTCCAAAGATTATATCATCAACAAATACTTCCATAATCAAAATGTCATCATTAGTTACTTTGTAATATAAATTGCTATCTGCATTTCCTTAGTAAAACTAATTTTTAAAAGATACTTATCCAATCTTGCATACCAGGCTCTTGGAGCTTGTTTTAGGCCATACAAAACTTTTCTTAATCTACAAACCATATCATTGTTATCTGTCAAAGAAAATTAATCAGGTTGGTCAATATAGACTTCCTCTTCAAGATCTCCATTCAAAAATGCACATTTAATATCCATTTGATAAACTTTGTAATCCTTGTGAGCTGCAAAGGCCAAGAATAATCTAACTGCCTCAATTCTGGCTACCGATGCAAAGGTTTCATTGTAATCAACTCCTTCTTTCTGAGAATATCCCTTACACACTAGTCTTGCTTTATTCCTAACAACCTTACCATCTTCATTGAGTTTGTTTCTAAATACCCATTTGGTTCCAATTACATTTTTATTTTCAGGCCGGGGAACTAATGTCCAAGTATTAATTTTCTCAATTTGTCCTAATTCTTCTTCCAAAGCTTTAATCCAAAATTTATCTTCACATGCCTCATTGATAGATAATGGTTCAATTTGAGAAATAAGACATACTTCTTCATTTGCCAATCTTCCTCTTTTCATGACTCCTTTAAATTTGCTTCCAATTATCTGATCTTCAGAATGATTCAGTCTTACATACCGGGGTGTCTTAGTCTGTTGTTGTTCTTCAATTACTATGGTATCCTCTGATGATACCAGAGTAACTGGATCATCATTCTATACCAGTGGATTTATTGTTGGTTCATTTGTCATAATTTCTATTACCAGTTTAGAGTCTATATACCTTGAAGTTCCTCTAAATTGTTCATCAATCTTTACATTTGTACTCTCAACAATTTTCTGTAATCTTTTATTAAAGCATCTATAAGATTTACTCTTAGATGAATAACGAAGAAATATTCCTTCATCACTTCTAGGATCAAACTTGCCAATATACTCTTCTGTTCTAATATAACATTTACTTCCAAAAATTCTGAAATACTTAAGAGTAGGAGTATTACCAAACCATAGTTCATGAGGGGTCTTACCGGTTTCACCTTTGATGTGAACTTTGTCGAATGTATAGACAGCAGTGCTTACTCCCTCTCTCCAGTACATGTGGTAGATTTGCTTCTGATAACATACTTCTTGCTGCATCCAAAATAGTTCTATTTTTCCTTTCAACAACTCCATTCTATTGTGGTGTCCAAGGTGTTGATAACTATCTTTTGATTCCATTTAATTCACAGAATGTATTGAAATCTCTAGATGTGAATTCTCCTCCTTGATCTGATCTTAAACATTTAATTTTCTTACCAGTTTCATTTTCAACCATTGCTTTGAATAGTTTGAACTTCCCAAGTGCTTCTGATTTTTCCCTGAGAAAAGTAACCCAACACATTCTAGAATAATCATCAATAATTAGCATAAAATATCTATCACCTTGTAAGCTTTTAGTTCTAGCCGGACCACATAAATCAGTGTGAATTAAATCAAGAGCATTATTGGATTTTTCTGGAATACTTTTGAAACTAGTTCTAACTTGTTTTCCAAATTGACATTCCTTGCAAATTGTATTTTGAGGTTTCATAATTTTAGGTAGATCTCTAACTGCCTTAGAAGTACTGATTTTTACCATGCAATCAAAATTTACATGACATAGTCTTTTATGCCATAGCCAACTTTCATCTATATGTACAATTAAGCATGCCTTTCCACTGTTATTCAAATGAAAGATATTACCTCTAGTTTGATTACCGGTTGCAATTTCCAAACTAGTTCTATTCATGATTTTGCATTTTCCATTTTTAAATTGTAACTGAAAACCTTTCTCAACTAATTGACCAACACTTAAAAGATTATGTTTTAATCCTTCAACATAGTAAACATTGTCAGTGTTATGTTTACCATCAAGAGATATTGAACCCTTACCTTTGATTGAACAGGCTTTGTCATCTCTAAATCTTACTAAACCTCCATTGTATTCTTGAAAGTTCAAGAATTTGCCTTTGTCTCCAGTCATGTGATGTGAGCATCCTGAGTCAATAATCCATTCATCCTTTGATTCAACTTTAGTTGCTAGGGCTTGTTCTACCAGTTGAGCAATAGGTACTGGTTGATCTTTTGTTATAGCAACAAAGACCCATCCATTGTCTATTGGATCCTCATCAGAATCATCAGTCACACCTTCATCAGCAATGTAACAAGATTTATCTTTGTTTTTCTTAAATATGTATCTCTAATATTTAGGATTAGGTTTGTATGTCCTTCTAGCTTCTTCTCTTAGTCTAGCATGTCTATCAAGGCATCTTGAAGCCATATGACCAATCTTATTGTAGTTGAAACATTTAAAGGGTGCTTTACCTTCATACTTACTTCCAATTGGACCTTTTGGCATTTTTCTTGCAAATAGTGCTTCAAGTTCTTCAAGCTCTTCATTCTCCTTCCTGGTTTCTTCAAGTTCCCTTGCATAAAAGGCTCTCCAATCTGATTTGTCAAAAGATGGAGCAGATGATGTTGATTCTTTGAAGGCCAAATCAGTTTTTATAGTAGCAACAGGACCAAATTCCTCAATTTCAAAAGCTGAAAGTTTTCCAATCAATGTATCCCTAGTTACTGATGTATTAGGCATTGTTCTCAACTCATTAATAGTAGTAACCTTCATTTTATATGCCAGTGGCAAACCTCTTAAGATTTTTGAAACAATCTCATCTTCACTCAAGGTTCCTCCACTACATTTGATACCTAAAACAATTTCATTTACTCTTTCCATAAAGGCAAAAATTCTTTCATCTTCTTCCATTTTCAGATGTTCATACCTGACTCGGAAGCTTTCAAGTTTTGCAATTTTGACTGTGGAATCCCCTTCATTTAGTGTTTCCAAATGATCCCATATAGCTTTTGCAGTAGATCTATCTGATAATCCCATGATTTGTTGATCTGATAATGTGCTCAAAAGTGCTTCTCTTGCTTTGCAATCATTTTCTTCATCTTTAGTTAAAGTAATAGGAGTAGGCTGACCAGCTACAACAGCAGTATAACTATTCTTAGTAACTTCCCACATGTCTTTACCAATGCAATTCAGATGTGTCTCCATTCTGATTTTCCATATTCCATAATTGGTTCCATCAAGTTTAGGACTATCCTTTTTGAAATAATTAGTAGACATTGGATCTCCTCAAGTTGTTAAACTTTTGAAAAAAAGAGGACTAGGCTCTGATACCAATTGTAGGTCCCATGGACAACTGAGAGGGGGGGGTGAATCAGTTGTCTAATAAATTAAAACCAAAATTTTATTAACTAACTTAATGCTTAGTACTGGTAAGATAGTTTAATGTGCCGGTAAACAGTGTTAACAGGAAATGTTGTACTAGTAAGAATTAATGCATGAAACATAAGCACAAAGTCAACCACAACACATGACACAAATATTTGTACGTGGAAACCCTGTAAGGGGAAAAACCACGTTGGGAAACCTTGCCCACAATCAGATGATACTACTGCAGATAGTAAGTGTACAAAGAGCGGTCTACACATGCAGAAAGGCCAATAGCCTAGAGCTCACTACTCAAACACAAATGGGAGTCACACTGACTATAGTTGGATGGTTAAATCCAATGAGAATGTACTGCACAAAATAGCATCTTCTTATGCTGGATTCAGTACCGGTGTAATGCTAATATGCTTCTACAAAAACCTAACTTCACCTTCAAATGATGTCTTCGTGTATATCCCTGCTTGATCTCGCATATACCATTCCTTAAATCTTTTTTGCATTCCACATTTTATCTTTACAAATAAGATCTTACATTTATACCATACCCTAAGACCAATTTTAGTAGGTCGGCTCTACAAGATATTAAAATAAAACATTTTACAAATAATACAATATCCGATGCAATAACTGATTGAACATGTCAGCTTTAATGCTTTTATAACAATAATAAATCATCTCCATAGTGTGCCATGCTGATCTCGAAAAGATAAACCTGTCGGTGTAACCCTAGATAACCTGGACCTATTTGCCAGTAAAAGAAAATATGCAAATAAGAATATACCAATGATATTACTCCAACAAAAAGCGTCCACATGATGTCTTCGACATTACCAAGTGTCTTCCATGTCATTGTAGGTATCGGTGAACATTATATCCTGTCGGTTAACCATATACCAGTGATTGTTTGAACAATTTACTGATTGCTGGTGAATGTTGCTGGATCTCCAAAGTAGGTGTATTTAGCAGGTGTTGACATTAATGACAAAACTATACCAGAATACCAACAACTAGTACAGATAGTAAGTGTACATAAATGGGGTCTGCACATGCAGAAAGGCCAACAACCTAGAGCTCACTGCTCAATCACAAAATGGGAGTCACACTGACTACAATTGGATGGTTAAATCCAATAAGAATGTACTGCACATAATAGCATCTTCATATGCTAGATTCAGTACCTGTGTAATACTGATATGCTTTCACAAAAACCTAGCTTCACCTTCAAATGATGTCTGCGTGTATTGCACTGCTTGTTCTTGCATATACCTTCACACAATTCTTTTTTGCATTTTACACTTGATCTTACAAATAAAATCTTACATTTATACCATAACCTAAGACCAATTTTAGTAGGTCAGCTCTACAAGATATTACAATAAAAACATTTTACAAACAATATAATATATGATGCAATAACTGATTGAACATGTCAGCTTAATGCATTTAAAACAATAATTAATCATTTCCATAGCGTGCCATGCTGATCTGGAAAAGATAAACCTACCGGTGTAATCCTAGATAACCCTGGACCTATTTGTTGGTAAAAGAAAATATGCAAATATGAATATACCAATGATTAATTCATTAAGATAAGATGTCCACACAATGTCTTTGATATTACCAAGTGTCTTCCATATCATTCCAAGTGCCGGTGATCATTATATCATGCCGGTGAATCATATACCAGTAACTATGCAATAGTTACTTGCTTGTCGGTGAATGTTGTTGGATCTCTAAAGTGCTAGTGTTTTAGTAGGTGTTGACATCAATGACAAAACCATACCAAAATACCAACAGTAATAGGTTTACCCTCAACTAATAGTAGATCAGACAAAACCAAGAAGGTTCATAACAACAAAGTCATGACCCTAACTGAAGCAACATTTGATAGTAGGTCTCTGAGAGTGAATGACATCAAGGACATCAATGTGAGATTCATAAGTATGATTTTAGGTTACAAGACTAAACATGCAAATAGACTTAATTCAGTTTCTAGTCTTTGCATTAATAGTGCTTATGAAATGGTCAATAATAATGCTATGATAGATGTGTGTGAATGGCTAAAGGATGAACTCATAGGTAACTTGAAAAAGATTAAAGGAGACAAGAAAGGGACATTTCATTTTGGTAATCTCTTAGTATGCTTAATGTTGTATTTCACAAAAGAAGTCTTTGGTATAGGACAAAAAGACTTTGGATATGACATACTGGTAGGCAAACAATTATAGGAAGCTTTCATCGGCATGGGTACTACTAAGGAAAACAACATCACTAAACACTTTAAAGTTTTTGAAGCTAAAATGAAAACCAAAGAAAGACTACCGCAGAGTCTAGTGGATAAATATGACAAAGAAATCTATTTTGTCATCAAGAAGGATGAGATGTGGATGGAAGCAGTACTTCCTAGAACTATATGGGTAACTAAAATGGGTTATGAGGTAGAGCTCAACATTATTTAGACATATGCAAAAGCTTTGTTAGATGCACCAAGATAACCAATAGAAGAAGTTTTTGGTAGAGCAGAAATAATTGAAAGTAATGTGAAAACAATGAAGCAAAGGAAAAGAAGAGAAAAGTATATAAGAGATGCATCAAAGAAGGTAAAGGAAATAAAAGAAAATATTATGAAGATTACTGGTATAAAGGCTAGTGAGTTGGAAGGATTGCAACTAGAGGCACACATTTCACCGGTTGGCACATCTCCTAATAGTGAAATACTAGCTGAATTCAAAAGAGTTGAAAGGAAGAGAAAAACTTCACCAGTACCCTCTCCTCCACCCAAAAGAATAAGGAGTTTAAGGAAGAAATAATAGGCACTAAGGAAACCGGCTAAGAAACTAAATCCCAAGAAGAAACAGAAACCGATTATACCTCCTTTGGATAATTTGCTAATTGAAATAACTGATGATGGAAATTTTGATAGTGTGAGTAAATTGTATAACACATTCAAGGATTGAAAAAAGGAAAGCATTGAAAATAGTATAATTTTACATCTGGATATATATAAGAAAGTCTTAATTGAAGTTGTGGATGACTTGCCTAATGAACTGTATAAAAGGTTAGATGCAAAGAGGATTGCAGTAGTGGAATTGGACAAGAAACTTAAAATTGAAAAACTTCTATCTATACATCTAGTTAACTCAAAAGAGGAGATTGATGACCTGATTTGTGAGGCTAACAGATCCATTTTTGATAGTGGTCACCGGCAAGTAGGTTTGATGGCAGGTAGAGTAAATGAGATTGCAGAGGAGACTGCTGATAAATGGGATATCTTTTTTGTGGAAAAGGAAAAACAAGAGGAATTGAACTGGCCGAAGAAATCATTCAAATTTTATTAGAAGGATAAGGAAAAATGGAAAGGTAAAGTTGGTGGAATACCAAACATCAAGATAACTAACAACTTGTCACCACCCTTAGACACTGCACCGATACATTCTTATGATCCACCGGTTACTAAAAGTGTAGGTATAACACATGATGACACTAATCTTGATTCTGAAATTCTATTCACCATGAATGTAGATACTCAGGAAGTGAACATTGTTGTGGATAAGGATGATATTGCTGGTAGTGGAAACATTGTTGAGCAACTAGCAGAGACTATTGAGGTTGAGATTCAAACAGGGAAAACAAAGAAAACATTACAAATTGAGCAACCATTGGACACTAGAATGAATACTGGAAGTATAGATGCTAGCACTGAGACAGAGATACCAATAGAGAAACCTATAGAGGCACAGGTACATATTGAGGTAGTGAAACTAGTAATCACTGAGATACCTAAACAATCAGAAAAACCTTTACAGGTTGAAATGTAAACTCATACTGATCCACTAGAGGATAATACAAGCAACATGATTACAAATGTTGGAAGCACAGAGGTAATTAAGGTAGTTGGTTAGACATCTGGTACTTCATTAAGTGAATTTAGGCCTACTAATGTGACAAAGGTACTCCTGGACTCTATCAAGAAAATAATACTATAATGCATTGACTTACAAAGAAATCGATGACACAATACCAATACTTAAGTTGATTGCACCAAAATGTAATATAGATCATGTAAAGGATTCTTTAGGTAAATTGGAGACATTATCCAAATTCATTACCGACAATGTAATAACAGTTGATAAGGTGAATGAGGACACGTTCAAAGAGAAAGTTGAAAAGGAAAAGGATAAATTATTTTAGGATACAATAAAGAAGTGCACAGAACACATAAAAACACTTTTACCAACACTGAATACTACAATTTTGGAATATAAAGACTTGTACAAAGAAACATGCAAGCCACATCTTTTGACAAAGCACATAGAAAAGGAAATAAGCAGAGTACAAAAGGAGATATATGACATAGCTGATAACATAATTGGTTCATCCGAACCTATATAAGTTATGGAGTAGGAAATAGTAGGTTTTGACGAAAAGTTGGAGAAATTTGAGAAAGAGAAGGAAAGGATTAAGGCTAATGCCAAAGAGCTTAAGTACAAACTTGGTCCCAAGTTGGACAATCTTATCTCTCTGAGAAATGAAATCTCTAAGGCATTACTTCAAGGAGAAAGATCACCAGAAGAGCACATGCATCATCTCACTGGCACGATCCAACAGACTGAGGAAACCCTAAACAAAAACAACATATTCATGCAGAGTTTAAATTTGGTTTTGGCAGACATATTTCAGATTGTAACCAATTGGTTACAAACTTTGAGGTGAAATTTTTGCACTCGTTTGACAAATTTTGACAACCTTTGTCATTGATGTCAAAGGGGGAGTAGTACACAAAGAAAAATGATCATTCAGAGGAGATCATCTACTCAGGGGGAGCACATATTTTTGGTAACTTTTTGGACTTCACTTTTTTGGAACAGTTTTTGAATTTTTCTCATGAGTGTTGCTATCAATGCCAAAGGGGGAGATTGTTGGTATTCTACACTCTTATGAGAATAGTTGTTGTTGTCATTGATGGCAACCATTTGGCAACCTTTTGAGCTTGAGGAATTTGGTCCTCTTGGAGCTACAAAGATTGATACTATATTTAAGGCATCTACATCATCAACCGACAAGCAAGAATGGAAAGTTTTGTATGCAAAGGAATTGGAAGAGATTAGGAAAGAAGATGAATATCTTGAGCAACTTGAAGCCCTATTTTCTAGAAGGATACCTAGAGGTCCGATAGGAAGTAAGTATGAAGGAAAATCTCCTTTCAAATATTTTGCATGTAATAAGATAGGTCATTTTGCATCTAGATGTCCTAAATCAAATTCAAAATTGGAAGAAAGAGGAAGAAGATCTTTTAATCCTAACCCTGAATATAAGATCAAGGATAAGTATAGGAGAAACAAAAACAAATCATGCTACTATGTTGATGAGGAAGGAGTAACCGATGACTTAGAAGAATAACCAGTAGGAGATTTAGCTAGTGGATCCGAAAATAGAAAAGATCTAGTACTTTATGCTATGAAGGAAGATGATCTGGAACCAGTTATCATAAATGAGGAAAAGGCCCTTGCAGCAAAAGTTGAAGACAAAGATGAATGGGTAATAGATAGTGGATGTTCTCATCATATGATAGGTGACAAAAGAAAGTTTATAACCTTGCAAGAATTTGATGGTGGTCAAGTCAGATTCGGTAATATCAAGGAATGCATGATGAAAGGAAGAGGAACCATTTCATTGGATGGTAAGCATAACATTGATAATATCTATTATGTTGAAGGTCTGAAGCATAATATTTTGAGTGTAGGTCAGTTGGTAGACAAAGGATTTCAATTACAATTCAAGGATGGAAAGTGCAAAATTATTAGCAATTTTGGATTGGCAATTGCAACCGGTACATAGACAAAAGGTAACATCTTTCATTTGAACTCCAGTGAAAAGACATGTTTGATTGCACATATTGATGAAAGTTGGATATAGGATAAGAGGTTGTGTCATGTAAATTTTGATTTCATTGTAAAGATCAGTCAACTAAGGCAGTTAGAGATTTACCTAAGATTGTTAAGCCTCATAATCTGGTATGTAAGGAATGTCAAATGGGTAAGCAAATAAAAACTTCTTTTAAGAGAATACCAGATAAATCTAATGATATTCTTGATTTGATTCATACTGACCTATGTGGTCCTACTAATACAAGAAGCTTTCAAGGAGATAGATATTTCATGTTAATCATTTATGACTATTCTAGAATGATGTGGGTTGCTTTTCTAAGGGGGAAATTTGAAGCCTTTGAGAAATTCAAGATCTTTAAAGCTATGGTTGAGACAAAGATAGGAATGAAAATCAAGTGTCTGAGATCAGATCAAGGTGGTGAATTCACATCCGGTGAGTTCAATAGTTACTGTAAGAAAAATGGCATTAGGAGATAGTTATCTGCACCCTTGATACCTTAGCAAAATGGCATTGTCTCCTAATGCCAAACTTTATGCCGGTAGACAGTTTATCAGTTAATTACAGTATCGATAAAGATTAATGCATGAAACAAAAATACAATAACATCCACAACATGTAACACCAATATTTGTACGTGGAAACCCTGTAAGGGGAAAAACCATGGTGGGAAACCTCACCCACAATTAGATGATACTACTGTAGATAATATGTGTATACAAATGGGGTCTGCACATGCAGAAAGGCCAAGTGCCTAGAGCTCACTGCTCAAACACAAATAGGAGTCACACTGACTAAAATTGGATGGTTAAATCCAATAATGATGTACTGCTCATAATAGCATCTTCATATGCTGGATTCAATACCGGTGTAGTTCTGATTGCCTTCACAAAAACCTTGCTACACCTTCAAATGATGTTTGTGTGTATAGATATTTTTATTCTAGCATATACCTTCTTACAATTCCTCTTCTCAATCGCATATCGATCTTACATATATACCATAACCTAAGACCTAATTTTAGTAGGTCGGCTCTAAAAGATATTACAATAAAATAATTACAAGTAAATCAATAACTGATGCAATATCCGATTCAACATGCTAGCTTAATGCATTTACAATAAAAACAAAATCATTTCCAAAGCGTGTCGTGCTGAACTGGACTAGATAATCCTGTCGGTGCTTATTCTAGACCTATTTGCTATTAACAAAAAATATGCAAATATGAATATACCAATGAACAAATATCCAAGAAAAAGTGTCCAAATGATGTCTTCAACATAACGAAGTGTTTTCCATGTCACTCCAGGTGTCGGTGGACAATATATCCTGCCGATGTACCAAATATCGGTGGCTATGCATAAGTCAATTGCTTGCCAGTGAACATTGCCAATTCTCCAAAGTGCCAATGTTGACAAGTGTTAATAGGTGTTGACATCAATGACAAAACCATATCAATATAACCAGAATACCAACAATCTCCCCCTTTGGAATTGATGGCAACACAAGATGGAAAACCCATCAAAGTGCCAAAACAGAAATGCCAAATACCAAAAACCAACAATCTCCCAAAAGAGATCATAACCAGAAATCAAAATTCAGATACAAAGAGTAATCAATCTCTCCCAAAGTAACAATCTCTCCCCCTGAGAGTAACATGTGTTTTTATATTTTTCCATATCAATCTCTCCCCCTTTGACATCAAATACCAAAGTCAATACAAAATCCAGGTTCAAATACAAAATAACAACCAATTCGGTATACCAACTACTCCCCCTGAGAAGTAGCTCTCCTCATCAAAGCTGGAGTAAAAGATTTCTTTGTTAATTCTATCGGTTGATGACAAACATCAAATATCTAAGTCTCTACCAATGGGGTTATGACCCCAAGCTAGTCTCTGAGATATTCAAAAGTCTCCTTAGGCAAAGGCTTAGTGAAAATATCTGCAATCTGCTCTTTATTATTCACATAAACTAGTTTTACTTCTTTTGCTTCAACATTCTCTTTCAAAAAATTTAGTTTGATAGAAACATGTTTAGTTTTGGAATGTAGTACCAGATTGTTAGATTTGTCAATTGTTGTAGTTTTATAACAATAGATGGTTATAGGTTCCTTGCATTTTATCTTTATGTCCTTCAACATTTTCTTAAGCCATAATACCTATGTATAGTTAGTTGCTACTGCAACATATTTTGATTCCGATGTTGATAAAGATGTGCAACTTTGTTTCTTACTCAACCAAGAAATTACTCTGCTTCCAAGAAAAAATGTTGTGCTGGTGGTGCTTTTTCTGTCATCCACATCTCCTACCCAATTTGCATCTGTGTATGCGCATAATTCAAAATTTTCATCTCTAGGATACCATAAACCAATATTTGTAGTGCCTTGTAACTACCGGAAAATCCTTTTTCCTATTGGTTCATGATTTTCTCTAGGATTACTCTGAAATATTGAAGCAATACATATTGCATTCGTAATATTAGGTCTTGTTTGTGTCAAATACAGTAAAACTCCTATCATAGATTTGTACCTAGTCAGATTAACAGGTGTAGATTCATCCCTTAGTGATAATTTGTCATTTGTAGTCATAGGTGTGCTTACCGGTTTAGAGTTCTCCATCCCAAATTTCTTTAGTAACTCCTTCAAGTACTTGGATTGGCTCAAGGATATACCTTTATCAGTCTGTGAAATCTACAATCCTAAAAAGAATTTTATCTCTCCAATCATAGACATTTCAAATTCTTGTTGCATTTCAATAGAAAAGTTTTTACATAATCCATCTTCTCCTCCAAAGATTATATCATCAACAAAAACTTCTATAACCAAGATGTCATCATTAATCACTTTATAGTATAAGTTGTTGTTAGCATTACCTTTAGAAAATCCAATCTTCAAAAGATATTTATCCAATCTAGCATACCAAGCTCTTGGAGCTTGCTTCAACCCATACAAAGCTTTCCTTAACCTGCAAACCATATCTTTGTTATCTGTTAAAGAAAATCCATTAGGTTGCTCAATGTAAACTTCTTCTTCAAGATCTCCATTCAAAAATCCACATTTAATATCCATTTGATATACTTTGTAGTTCTTGTGTGCTACAAAAGCCAAGAATAATTTGACTGCCTCAATTCTAGCTACCGATGCAAAGGTTTCATTATAATCAATTCCTTCTTTCCAAGAATATCCCTTACACACTATTCTTGCTTTATTTCTGATTACCTTCCCATCTTCATTAAGTTTGTTTCTGAGTACCCATTTTGTTCCAATCACATTTTTGTCTCTAGGTCGGGGAACTAATGTCCATGTGTTATTCTTCTCAATTTGTTCTAGTTCCTCTTCCATAGCTTTAATCCAGTGCTTATCTTCACATGCCTCATTAATTGATGATGGTTCAATTTGAGAAATAAGACATACCTCTTCATTTTCTAGTCTTCCTCTTGTCAGAACTCCTTGATACTTGTTCCCAATTATCTAATTTTTAGAGTGGTTCAGTCTTACACACCGGGGTGTCTTCGTTTGCTATTGTTCCTCAGTTACAGTGGAATTTTCAGATGATGCCGATGTAACTAGATCTTTCTGTACTGGTGGATTAAATGTAGGTTCATTTGTCAGTATATCGATTGCTGGTTTAGAGTCTATATAGCAACAAAAACCCATCCATTGTCTGTCGGATCCTCATCGGAATCATCAGTGACTCTTCCATCAACAAGATAACAAGATTTATCTTTATTCTTCTTAAATCTATATATTTGATATTTAGGTTTAGGCTTGTATGTCCTTCTAGCTTCTTCTCTTACTCTAGCATGTCTATTAGGGCATCTTGAGGCCATATAACCAGACTTATTATAGTTAAAACTTTTAAAGGGTGCTTTACCTTCATAATTACTTCCAACTGGACCTTTAGGCATTTTCCTTGCAAATAGTGCTTCAAGTTCTTCAAGTTCTTCATTTTCTCTCCTAGTTTCCTCAAGTTCTCTTGCATAAAAGGCTTTCCAATCAGATTTGTCAAATGATGGTGCAGATGATGTTGATGCCTTAAAAGCTAAATCTGTCTTTATAGTAGCAACAAGACCAAATTCCTCAATTTCAAAAGTTGAAAGTTTTCCAATCAACGTATCCCTAGTTACTAATGTATTAGGCATTGTTCTCAACTCATTTATAGTAGTAACTTTCATTTTATATGTCGGTGGAAATCCTCTTAAAACTTTTGAAACAATTTCATCTTCACTTAAGGTTCCTCCACAACATTTAATACCCAAAATAATTTCATTTACTCTTTCCATAAAAGCAAAAATCCTTTCATCTTATTCCATTTTCAGATTTTTATACGTAACCTGGAAGCTTTCAAGTTTTTCAATTTTGACTATGGAATCTCCTTCATTCAATGTTTCCAAATGATCCCAAATAGATTTAGCAGTAGACCTATCTGATAATCCCATGATTTTCTGATCTGATAATGTGCTCAAAAGTGCTTCCCTTGCTTTGCAATCATTTTCTTCAACTTTTCCTAAGGTAGGTGGATTAGGCTGACCAGGAGTAGGAGCAGTATAGTCATTCTTTGTAACATCCCAGATGTCCTTTCCAATGCAATTCGAATGTGTCTCCATTCTGATCTTCCATATGCCATACTTGGTTCCATCAAGTTTAGCATTGTCCTTCCTGAAGTAGCTAGTAGACATTGGATCTCCTCAGGCTATTTAACTTCTGCAAAAAGAAGACTAAGCTCTAATACCAATTATTAGGTCCCAGAGATAAATGAGAGGGAGGAGGGGGGTTGAGGTGAATCAGTTCTCAAATAAATTCAAACCAAAAACAACTTAACCAACCTTAATGCTTAATACCAGTAAACCAAACTTTATGTCGGTAGACAGTTTATCAGTTAATTACAGTACTAGTAAAGATTAATGCATGAAATAGAAAGACAATAACATCCACAACACATAACACCAATATTTATACGTGGAAACCCTATAAGGGGAAAAACCATAGTGGGAAACCTCACCCACAATCAGATGATACTACTGCAGATAGTATGTGTATACAAATGGAGTCCGCACATGCAGAAAGGCCAAGCGCCTATAGCTCACTACTCAAACTCAAATAGCGGTCACATTGACTACAATTGGATGGTTAAATCCAATAATGATGTACTGCTCAAAATAGCATCTTCATATGCTGGATTCAGTACTGGTGTAGTTCTAATTGCCTTCACAAAAACCTTGCTTCACCTTCAAATGATGTTTGCGTGTATAGCTCTACTTATTATTGCATATACCTTCTTACAATTCCTCTTCTCAATCGCATATCAATCTTACAGATAAGATCTTACATATATACCATAACCTAAGACCTAACTTTAGTAGGTCGGCTATTAAAGATATTACAATAAAATAATTACAATTAAATCAATAACCGATGCAATATCAGATTCAACATGTCAGCTTAATGCATTTACAATAACAACAAAATCATTTCCAAAGCGTGTCGTGCTGATCTAGAATAGATAAGCCTGTCGGTGCTTATTCTAGACCTATTTGCCAGTAACAACAAATATGCAAATACAAATATACCAAGGAACAAATAACTAAGACAAAGTGTCCAAACAATGTCTTCAACATAACCAAGTATTTTCCATGTCATTCTAGGTGCCGGTGAACAATATATCCTACCCGTGTACCAGATACCGGTGACTGTGCATAAGTCACTTGCTTGCCGGTGAACATTGCCAATTCTCCAAAGTGATAGAGTTGATAAGTGTTAATAGGCATTGACATCAATGACAAAACCATATCAATATAACCAAAATACCAATAGATGAATGAATATTTCTTGGTTATTCAACTAAAAGCAAATCATATAGATGTTATAACAAAAGATTGCAAAGAATTGTGGAGAGCGCTAATGTGAAAGTGGATGAGCAGTAAAAAGACCAAACTAAATCTTATGACAGTGAATCAACAATGGAAATGATCATAACTGATTTGGTAGTGCCTATACCAGAACAAAACATTGAACTACTTACCCTGACATCATTAGAAAACTCAACTCTAACTGAAGAGCAGCACAAAGAACCTAAAAATCAGAAAACACCAGGGTATGTAAGGCTAAATCATTCTAAAAATCAGATCATTGGAGACAAAAACAAGAGAGTTATGACAAGGAGAAGATTGGAAAATCAAGAGGCGTGTTTCATTTATGAGATTGAACTGGCATTACTAATTGAATCTTCTAAAGATGAATGTTGGATGAAAGCTATGGAAGATGAATTAGATCGGATAGGAAAGAACAATACTTGGACTTTGGTTCCCCGACCTAAAAATAAGAATGTTATTGGAGCGAAATGGGTTTTTAGAAACAAACCGAATGAGGATGGACAAGTTGTAAGAAACAAGGCTAGATTGGTCTACAAGGGATATTCTCAGAAGGAAGGAATTTATTATGGTGAAAATTTTGCACCGGTAGCTAAAATTGAAGTTGTTAGACTATTTCTTGCTTATGTAGCCTATAAGAACTACAAGGTCTATCAAATGAATGTTAAGTGTGAATTTTTGAATGGATAACTTGAAGAGGAAATCTTTATTGAGCAACTTGATGGATGTTTACTGACAGATGACAAAAATATGGTTTGTAGATTAAGGAAATCCCTATATGGACTAAAATAGGCTCCTAGAGATTGGTATGCAAGGTTGGATAAATATCTTTTGAAGGTTGATTTTAGAAAAGGTAATGCTGACAGTAACCTATATTATAAGATCACTAATGATGATATTCTAATTATTGAAGTATTTATTGATGATATCATTTTTGGAGGTGAAGAAAAATTATACATGGAATTTTCTAATAATATGCATAGTGAATTTGAAATGTCTATGACTGGAGAAATAAGATTTTTTCTAGGTTTGTAGATTACTCAGACTGACAAAGACATATTTATCTATGAAACTAAGTATCTAAGGGAATTATTGAAGAAATATGGTATGGAAAATTCTAAACCGGTTAGTACTCCTATGGTTACAAGTGAAAAATTGTCAATTAATGATGTATCCCCTCTAGTAAATTCTACAAGATATAAATACACGATTGGTGGCTTGCTATATTTAACTCAGACTAGATCAGATATAATGAATGTAGATAGTATTGTATCAAGATTTCAAAGTAATACAAGATAAAATCATGAAAGTGCAATAAAAAGGATATTTTGGTATTTGCAAGGAGCAATTGAATATATGGTTTATGGTACCCTAAAGATGATGACTTTACTTTATGTGCATATACAGATGCAGATCGGGAAGGTGATGTTGATGACCAGAAGAGCACATCCGGTGGAGCATTATTCCTTGGGAAGAAGTTGGTTTCATGGATCAACAAGAAGCAGTCATGCATTTCTTTATGTACAGCTGAAGCTAAATATGTTGCAGCCGCAACCAATTGTATTCAAGTTCTATGGATGAAGCAGATATTGAAGGATACACAAGTGAATTGTAATGATCTGGTAGTTATTCATTGTGATAACTCTGTAGCTATTGACATATCCAAGAATTTGATATTTCACTCCAAGACTAAGCACGTATTAATCAAGTATAAATTTTTTAAGGAAAAGGTGGAAGCAAAAGAAGTCAGATTGGTTTATGTGAACACTAAAGAACATATAGTAGACATCTTCACTAAACCTTTGTCTCAGGAATCATTTGAGTATTTGACAGACAGATT
The DNA here is from genome assembly GCF_030272615.1 of Cryptomeria japonica. NCBI lineage: Eukaryota > Viridiplantae > Streptophyta > Pinopsida > Cupressales > Cupressaceae > Cryptomeria > Cryptomeria japonica. The sequence continues at coordinate 205,438,323 of NC_081411.1, read as the reverse complement.
GGGGGTTTCTACCCCTCTGATAGAGACTTAAATGATGTAGACATGCATTAGTCCGGTATGCATTATCAGAGCTATCTTTTGCTCCAGATTGATGAAATAATGCTACTACTCAGGGGGAGTAGTCAACCTTGATATTTAGAGTCTTTTTACTCTGTTTGATTCTTTGGTATTGTTATTAAAGGGGGAGGAATATATGTGAAAAAACATTGCTATTTATTTTTTAGATTCATTGCACTCCTTAGGGGGAGTTTGGTGGTATTTGGTCTTTTGTTTCAAGTTTGGTTCAGATCTTCATTGCTATATCATTCTATGGGAGATTGTTGGTTGTCTTCCATTGGGGGAGACTTGTTTGCCATTTTCTTGGCACTTGGATGTTTTTCACATCTAGTGTTGCCATCAATGCCAAAGGGGGAGATTGTTGGCCATATGATGGAATTGATTATGTTTTGAATTGATGTTTTGTTATTGATGTCAACACTAGTTGTTGTGGTTATTTACCGGCTTCCGCTAGAAGGATTGGATTGGGAAGATTATTAGGTGGTTGCCACCGGTATGATTTGGATGATGGAATAAGTTTGTATGGATGGTTCATATCTTCTACAATATGTTTCAGTTAGTTGGTATTTACTTAATGATCAGATGCTATCTCATGTTCTAGTAAACCTTCTTTATTGGTCTAGTAAGGGTTTCATTGACAAAGATTTATTGATGATCTTTGATGTAATGCATAAGTGGTGTTTGTTCAGCTCTAGAAGGGATTTTGGATGCTGATGGTGATTGTGTTTGTGCCTTGACTGATTGGTGTCATTTCTTTGGCATGTGTGAATCTATTTTAGATCCGGTGCTATCTAGGTTATGGACCGGTTTTGATGTAACATGTTGGTGGATCCTCTGATGTGCTTCCAGGATGTTTTATTGATTGGATGATTTTTGTTTGGCCTTAGGTAGACATGTGTTATGATTTCATTTTAGGATTATGTAATGGATCTATTGAATTATCATTTGGGTGGGAGACCTAATTGGTTAGGTCCTGGGTTGGTATAAATATATGTAAGATCTCATTGTAGATCATAGATAGGAATGGCAAGGAGCGAATAATATAATAATAATTTGTGTAGATAGTTTGGTCAATCATAGATGATTGAGTTGGGTTTATGTAAGAGGTTTTAGACCTTCGATATTGAGCTTAACCGAAAATTTAATCTGGTATGTTTGATTCTATCACCGATAGTTCTTCTTTTGGGATGGTTATCAAAATATTTTTAGGTGTTTGACATCTTTGTAGTGAGTGAGACTCCATTGTGATGAGTAGTGCACTCTAGGTAGTGTGCCTTCTTGCATGTGTAGGCCCCTATTGTAATAATATACTTGTTGCACAAATATCATTTGACTATGGGTATAGGCTTCTTACCATGGTTTTTCCCTTTACCCCAAGTTTTCCACGTACAGATCATGGTGTTATGTGTTATGGTTGCATGGTATTGATTCTCTAGTTTTCAATTATGCTTTAATGCTTAATCAATTATTCTGGTATAAGGTTTTATGTTCTTTAATTCATATAATCTATTAACAACTTATTCACCCCCCTCCCCTCTCAGTTGTTCACCAGTTATCCTAACAATTATTTCCTCCCAAGCATAGAGACAATAATACATAGAATATTATGTTGTTTACTAAGTATGATTACACCTACAATTGTACCATCATAAATGACAATGAGCCCCCAATAGGTAGACTAACAATTGCACATAGTAAGGAGCAACATAATAGGAACTTGAATGTTATTTGAAATGATAATGAGAAATATGCTATTCATTGTCAAATGTTACTTTTCTGGCACCTAAATCAATATAATGTATTTTTGTTTTCAATACTTGATACTCACTATTAGAATTGCCATGAATTTGATGAAACTTACAAAAAGAAGAATTTTCCAAATGTTGTCTACATTTCCTTATTCTTTTAGGCCGAAGAAGAGAGATTAAATTGGTGTGAAGAGGATTGCAAAAACATTATCCTATTGTAATATCATATTGGGATGAGAAAAAGTGGATTCACTAGACAATGGAGGAGGGGATGTTGACAAAGAAAGAGGTTGGAAACCTCTCTTTTCATTAGAAGAGTGTGATTTCTCATGAATTTCAAGACTTCATTGCACACATCCTAAAACTTGTCCATTGTATCCTTGTGTAGGATCAAGAGAGGGTTTGCACTCAGGTGGAATTGGATTGAAGTTTAAAGAGGCCCAATTAATTTCTAAACATGTGTTAGGGTAAGAATTTTGAGTATCAAATTCAGGCATCTTTGATTTTCTACAAAGATAAGGTGTGAAATCCAATGTGTTCGCATTATAATAGACAAGAAGAAGGTTGGCATTCCAATTACAATGAGAGATTGTTGGCATTTCAATAAGGATATTGAGAAGGTTGTTGATGACTATGGATATAACTGATTAAGGATGATTACTGTCTTAATATTATTATTTTGTCACTGATGTCAAGAAATTTATTTTCTAATTCAGTATGATGTTGCCATATCTTAAGAAGTATGATTTGATGAGTATAAAGATGTCGGTAAAAGACATAGAAAGAATATGATGAATAAGGGGATAAGTTATTCAGTGGGAAACTATTACCGAGTTAGATAATGATGAGATCATGATGTTTAGATTGTTTTGATATCCTACATATGCTATTGCTTGAAAGGTTAATACTATACTATGTTACTGAGCAAAGAACCTAGTTGGTAAACCCTAAGGAACCTAATTGGTAAACCCTAAGGTTATCGATATCAGTTAATGAAGACAGAATGTCTACCGAGTGAAGTTTAGTATTTACCAAGTTATAACCGAGCTATAACAGAATGCATTAAATGTTTACATGTGATATTTAATGAAGGAAGCTGATGAGCTGGAGTAGATTAAATGATTGGTAAGCTATGTATGAAGATTGTTAAATAATCCATGGTAAAGAAAGATCGGTAGGAAGATCTACAGCTCAGATTGAACCGCAAAACACTAAAACAAGTTCCAAGGGGAAAATGCAAGTTCCAAGGTAGGGTAAAACATTTTCAGATTGAAGGATACATTGAACCTAGGCAAGATTGAAGATTTGATGGCTATGATTTATCATGGGAAATGTGATCAAGGAGATTAAGCAGTTGGAAGATTGTTTATAAATAGGAAACTGTTGATAAACAATGTATGTGGGAAAGTGTATGCATAGGGATGCTACATAGTGTTTACCGAGCACATAAGCTTGAAGAATCGTTAGAATAACAGAGTATAGAAGCCCAACAGATAGACAAGATTAGTTCTATGTCTAGATTGTATTGAACAAATAAGAATCTACTTTAACATTTTTAGATGTGAAGTTGCAGACATGTTTTTGTTACTGTTATTTTGAGAAGTAGCAAAAAATTTCTTAACCGAGTGGACTTAACAGTCTTATTTGTAAAATCCTCTAGCAAGGTGACATTCTTATTGAGTGTTTGAAATCCTTTAACAAGGTCACTTCTAACAAGGTGAAGATCCTAACAGATCTAAGGGAAATCCCTTAACCGGGTCACATCTAGTGATGTGTTTGTAATCTTTAACAGGGTTTGCTTTTAACCGAGCATACTCTAGAAGAGTATATTTCTTACTGGGTCCGAAATCCCACAATGGTTTTTCCCTATTTGGGTTTCCACGTTAAATCTAGTGTTATATGTTTGTGATCTTAGCTATTTATGGGTCTACATGCATTACTATTTTTCTGATAAGGTTACCAAGGTTGAATCTGTTGTTTTTATTGAAGATTAAGTTTGAATGATTCACCCCCCCCCCCTCTCATATTGTTAGCTTGGCATCTGTACTAATCATATTTAGTATCAGAACTATCAACTGGTATCAGAGCTTTGGACTCTGGAAGAAAAGTTTAAAGGCACTTGAGTTAAAGATCCAAAAGATGTATAAGAGGGATGCACCGAAGCTGAATAAGTCAAGTTTCTCTACATGGTAGATAAGGATGAAGCTGCATCTATCAGGAATTGGAGAATATGTTGTCTATTATCTGGAGAATGATTTTATCACACCAAGCACCTATCCATTGACAATGGAAGAGATAAAGGCAAAGAAAGAACATATTCAAGCAATGATTGAAATAACATTTGCATTGACAGACTCAGAGTTTAATGATCTAGAAGGATGTACTAATGCAAAGGCAATGTGGAGTAAGCTCATATCTGTGTATGGTGGAGATGAACATGTTCAAAGAGAAAAAGTGGATAGTCTAAGAGGACAACTTGAATCTATGAGGATGAATGAAGGTGAGAACATAACCCAGTATAGTACAAGACTAAAGGAGATTGTAAATCAAATCAAAGGAGTAGGAGGAAATATTGAAGAAAAGGATGTAACAAGTAAGATGTTGAGAACCCTTCTACCTGCCTATGCAATCTGAGTCTCTCCAATCAATGAATTGAGGTCTATACCCAATATGCTAGTTTCTTTAGATGCTACTATTAGTAAGCTACATGCATTTGAGTTAAGTAAGTTTGATAACAGTGGGTCATTGGTAAATAAAGTTGAATCTGCATTCAGTTCTTTTCATATTGATGAAATTGATGATTACAATGATAGAAAGGATGATTACAATGATAGAAAGTATAAGTACTCTGAAGGGAATCACAGTGGAGCAAGTGAAAGATTTCATAAAAACATGGAGGTACACAAACTGTATGAGGAAATCAGAAAGCAAGAAGAGTTTGAAGCACTACTAGCCAAAAGGCTACCAAGAGGAAAAGGTAAGTATAAAAGAAAGCTAGCTTTAAAATGTTTCAATTGTGATAAGATAGGACATATGGCTTCTAACTGTCCTGACAAAGAATCTAGTGAAAAGAGAAATTACCGAGATGATAGACATAAAGATAATCATTACAGAGGACACTGAGACTTCAGGAGAAGAGATAAAAAGACATGCCTAATAGCTGATGAGGAATCAAATGATGATAAATCAGATGAAACTGATACAGAGGAAGTTGTTTATGTGGCTATCAAAGATGGATCAGATGAAGAAAAGTATGAAGAAAAATCTTTAATATCTCATATAAATACTAATGATTCCTGGATCATAGATAGTGGTTGCTCACATCACATGACAGGTGATAAATACAAGTTTATTAAATTAGATGATTATGATGGAGGCTATGTAAGATTTGGTAATGATACACCATGTCTGGTAAGAGGTAAAGAATCCATAACACTTCTTGGAAATGCTAAATGTACTGATGTTTATTGGGTTGAAGGTTTTAAATACAATTTGTTGAGTGTAGCATAGCTAAACAACATAGGTTACCGAATAGAGTTTGAAAAAGGAATTGTCAAAGTTTGTGACAAGCATGGAAAGTTAGCTGCTACCGGGACACAAACAAGAGGTAATACATTTCATCTTGACTCAACTCGGAGTAAATGTCTATATGCAAGGATAGATGATACCTAGTTATGGCATAAAAGGTTTTGTCATGTTAATTTTGATAATCTAATCAAAATAAGTAAGAAGCACAGAATACGAGGTCTACTGAGTCTTGAAAAACCTGAGAATGCTATGTGCCAAGGATGCTAGATGGGTAAGATGACAAGATCAAGCTTTACAAGTAAGTCCTACACTTCTAAGGGAATTTTAGATCTTGTGCATACTGATCTTTGTGGTCCTATGAAAGTTCAGAGTTACTATGGTGATAAATATTTCATATTATTTGTGGATGATTACTCAAGGATGATGTCAGTAATGTTTTTAAAAGAAAAATCAGAAGCTTTTCAAATGTTTAAATTGTACAAGGCTAGAGTTGAAAATGAAATAGGAAGACAACTGAAATGTCTCAGATTAGATAGAGGAGGAGAGTTTACTTCTGATGAGTTGAACTTATTTTGCAATGATCATGGTATAAAAAGACAAGTCTCTGCACCGAGAACTCCAAAACAGAATGGGATAGCTGAGAGAAGGAACATATCTATTGTGGATTGTGCTAGAACCTTGATGATTGAAAAGAAAGTTCCACAAACATTTTGGAGAGAAGCAATAAGCACAATAGTTTACACCTTGAACCGAGTACAACTGAAGAAAGGAACTTTGAAGACACCTTATAAAATCTGGTATGACAAGAAGCCTAATGTAAGTTATTTTAAAATCTTTGGGAGTAGATCCTATGTTCACAAAGATGATAGAAATGGTAAGTTTGATCAGAAAAGTGAAGAAGGAACATTTCTAGGTTATTCTTCTAGAAGCAAAGCATTTAAATGTCTGATCAAATCATCTAACAAAATAGTAGAAAGTGCAAATGTGAAAATTGATGAATTTGCAGAAAGAAATGATGAAGGAATCTCCAAAGAACCAGAATATTATGAAGGATTTGTCTATGTTCAACCGAGAAGACTACTGAAGAAAATGAAGAGAATATCTAGTTACCGAGTGATGAAGAAGATCATACAGAGCCTACCAAGCCTGTATTAGCCAAGTATGTCAAAAGGAATCATGCACCAAGTCAGATTATAGGAGATAAGAATGATCTAGTGATGACAAGGAACAAATTGAGACAGAACACATCTAATATCTGAATTTGAACCGAGAATAGTGAAAGAGGCATTTAACAGTGAAGATTGGATAAATGCTATGACAGAAGAGATTGATCAAATCAAGAAGAATGACACATGGACACTGGTCCCAAGACCAAGGACAAAAATGTAATCGGTACAAAGTGGATCTTCAGAAACAAGCTAAATGAAAAAGGTGAGGTCATTCGGAATAAAGCAAGACTAGTTTGCAAAGGTTATGCCCAAGAAGAAGGAATTGATTATGGTGAGACTTTTGCACCTATGGAAAGACTTGAAGGAGTAAGAACATTGTTGGCATATGCTGCTTACAAGAATTTCAAGGTATATCAAATGGATGTCAAATCTACATTTCTGAATGGTATATTAGAAGAAGAAGTTTTCATTGAACAACCTGAAGGATTTGTTGAAGGAGAAAATAATGATCAGGAATGTAAATTGAACAAAGCTTTATATGGTCTGAAACAAGCACCTAGAGCATGGTATGAGAGATTGCACTCATATTTGATCAAAATTGGCTTCATAAGAACAAGTGAAAACAACAATATGTACATGAAGAATGATGAAAATGGAATACTGATCTCAGCCATATTTGTTGATGATATTATCTTTAGTGGAAATGACTCTCTATGCAAGAACTTTGGAAATGAAATGAGTAAAGAATTTGAGATGTCATTAATCAGTGAGATAAAATATTTTATAGGTCTGTAGATACTACAAATGAAAGATGAGATTTTCATTACCCAATCCAAGTACATAAAGGAAATCTTGAAGAAATTTGGAATGGAGGATTCAAAACCAGTAAGTACTCCTATGACTACCAACTATAAACTATCAAAGAATGATGAATCTGCATCTGTTGATGAGACACTTTACCAATCTATGATTGGAAAGTTGCAATATGTTGTTCACATCAAGCCAGATATAGCACATGCAGTAGGTATTATTGCAAGATTTTCTGTAGATCCTAAGGAAACATACATGACGACAATCAAAAGAATTTTCAGATACTTAAAAGGCACTGAAGATTATGGCTTAGTATATCGGAAAGGAAATGTTTTTGATTTAAAAGTTTATACTGATGCTGATTAGGCAGGCAACATTGATGACAGGAAAAGCACAAGTGCAGGAGCTTTCTTTTTAGGAGAAAGACTAGTGAGTTGGCTTAGCAAGAAACAATGATGTGTTTCTCAGTCAATAGCAGAAGCTGAATATGTTGCTGCAGCACTGAATTGCACCAATATAGCATGGATCAAACAACTGTTGGAAGGTATAAATGAGCAAGTTACTGAGCCAGTAACTATATTCTGTGATAACACTAGTGCCATTAACATTTCAAAGAATCCTATTATGCACTCTAAGACAAAGCACATCTCTATCAAATATTATTATCTTAGAGAAGAAGTTCAAGAGAAGAAAGTGGTTTTGGAGTATGTTAACACAAAGGAACAAATTGTAGATATCTTCACCAAGCCACTACCAAAGGACACTTTTGAGTATCTCAGAAGTTAGTTAGGGTTCCTACCCCTATCTTCCATTCACTAATCGAGTTCAGTGAAAGCATCAATTAAATGAGTCTAAAGAATATCTTTTAGGAGTTGATGTTGATTTACACACTTTAGGAGGTTTTCTAAAGGTGTGCAGGAAACAATAAATAGGGAATAGGAATTAAAGACAAAATGCTCTGATCGAGACTGAATTGATACATAACAGCATGGAATTCACTTCTCAGAGGAAGAAATTATGTTTTTAGTTCTTTTCATTTTTGGCATTGTTGTCAAAGGGGGAGAAGACTAATGTATGGGGGAGAAGTCTACTGACCGAAGGAGAAGACTACATTTCAGAATTGGGGAGAAGAATAATGACAGAGGGAGAGCATTTCAGAATTTCACAGCAATCTGAATCTGAATCAATAAAGTCAAATCAATTGGTTTTGCCATCAATGCTGAAGGGGGAGATTGTTGGCATTATAATAGACAAGAAGAAGGTTGGCATTCCAATTACAATGAGAGATTGTTGGCATTTCAATAAGGATATTGAGAAGGTTGTTGATGACTATGGATATAACTAATTAAGGATTATTACTATCTTAATATTATTATTTTGTCATTGATGTCAAGAAATTTATTTTCTAATTCAGTATGATGTTGCCATATCTTAAGAAGTATGATTTGATGAGTATAAAGATGTCAGTAAAAGACACAGAAAGAATATGATGAATAAGGGGATAATTTATTCAATGGGCAACTATTACTGAGTTGGACAATGATGAGATCATTATGTTTAGATTGTTTTGATATCCTACATATGCTATTGTTTGAAAGGTTAATACTACACTATGTTACCAAGCAAAGAACCTAGTCGGTAAACCCTAAGGAACCTAGTTGGTAAACCCTAAGGTTATTGCTATAGGTTAATGAAGGTAGATTGTCTACCGAGTGAAGTTTAGTATTTACCGAGTTACAACCGAGCTATAATAGAATGCATTAAATGTTTACATGTGATATTTAATGAAGGAAGCTGATGAGCTGGAGTGAATTAAATGATTGGTAAGACGTGTATGAAGATTGTTAAAGAATCTATGGTAAAGAAAGACCGGTAGGAAGATCTACAACTCAGATTGAACTGCAATACCCTAACACAAGTTCCAAGGTGAAAATGCAAGTTCCAAGGTGGGGTAAAATATTTTCAGATCGAAGGATACGTTGAACCTAGACAAGATTGAAGATCTGATGGCTATGATTGATCATGGGAAATGTGATCAAGTAGATTAAGCGGTTGGAAGATTGTTTGTAAATAGGAAACTGTTGATAAACAATGTATGTAGGCAAGTGTATGCACAGGGATGCTACATAGTGTTTACCGAGCACAAAAGCTTGAAGACCTGTTAGAATTACAGAGTATAGAAGCCCAACAGATAGACAAGATTAGTTCTATGTCTAGATTGTATTGAACAAATAAGAATCTTCTTTAACATTTTTAGATGTGAAGTTGTAGACATATTTTTATTACTGTTATTTTGAGAAGTAGCAGAAAATTTCTTAACCGAGTGGACTTAACAGTCTTATTTGTAAAATCCTCTAGCAAGGTGACATTCTTATTGAGTGTTTGAAATCCTTTAACAAGGTCACTTCTAACAAGGTGAAGATCCTAACAGATCTAAGTGAAATCCCTTAACCAGGTCACATCTAGCAATGTGTTTGTAGTCTTTAACATGATTTTCTTTTAACCGAGCATACTCTAGAAGAGTATATTTCTTAGTGGGTCCAAAATCCCACAGTGGTTTTTCCCTATTTGGGTTTCCACATTAAATCTGGTGTTATATGTTTGTGATCTTATCTATTTATGGGTCTGCATGCATTACTGTTTTTCTGATAAGGTTACCAAGGTTGAATCTGTTGTTTTTATTGAAGATTAAGTTTGAATGATTCAACACCCCCCCTCTCATATTGTTAGCTTGGCATCTATACTAATCATATTTAGTATCAAAACTATTACAATGACCCGCAATTATCCTCCAAGAGTTCTTCTTTAGGAACTTATTTAGTAGGAGATGATGCATTTGTTTGAATTGGAGAGAGGATAGTAGGAATTAACAAAGAATATGTGCATGTTCTCATCAATTTCCAAAGAAAACACTTCATTATGATATGTGTAAGGCAATCCATGATAATCAAGAACAATTTTCAGTTTTTGTTGAGGTTGAGAGACGTCTTGATCAAGTTGTAAAACAACCTTAGGTTTCTCATTAGTATGAATGGCATCGATTTGATCTTTGTTAGGTTCTTCATTTTTTGAAGAGAGAACATTGGAAACATTATAATGATGAGAAATTATACCATCCTCTTGCTCTAAATTATCTCATGATTAAGGCAAACATTAGGAAATGGAATATCATTTGTCATTAATGCTTCATCTATAGGGGGGTGATCATAAAAAGAATATATGGTATTACTGGGGAAAGTATCCACGATATCATCCTCTTGCACTAAATAATCCTTATGGGGGAGGTAATTTTTAGGAGAAGGATAAACATCGTTCCCCAAAGCTCCCTCTTTAGGAGGCATATCTTTGAAAGAAGTGTTCAATATTCTCTTCTTACACTAATGTGCCCTCATTGGTAGGACCAATTTGAGGATATGGTAGATCATAGCCATGAATGAAAGGGAGAAATAAGTTATCATCATATGCATGAAAGGGAACATCATGAAAATCTTTGATGTAAATCCAAATTGAACTAGAAATATAAGATAAGAACTCCATATGTACTTATTATCAAACAAGACATTCATATGTTCACGTAACTAAAGTAATGTTCACTCAATATATGAATGGAAAATTGAATAAAAGAGGAAAATTTGAAAATTGTGATTAACCAATGCAAGATTTTGTGAAAGTGATTGATTAAACAATTAATTAAGCAATTAAATTTGTGAATTTGAAAGATGAATCCCTCTAGCTCATCATGAAAATTGATTTGAAAATTTCTTCAACCCAAGAAAAATAAATTAATAAATTACAGTTTTTATGAATTAATCCTCTTAATTTATGTAATTTGATAAGACCTATGAATTGAAAATTGGTGTTTAGAATACTCTCAAAGAAAATTTTTAAATTATTGATCTAAACTTAGACAACCCAAAAATTTGATTTTTAAAATTTTTTTAATTTTTTTTTATAAATTTAGTTTGAAATGATATTTGAAAATGAAAAATTTAATTTAAAATGGAGAAACAATCATATCTAACATTATTAATCCAGAGTACAACAACACACAAGCTCAATTTTAAATTTAAAAATTAAGTTTTTTGTGAAATTAACCTCTTAATTTTTGAAATTTAATTGGAAATTAAACTTGTGAATGAAAATTTAAATTTGAAAACATCCAAATTCAAAATATTTAATCTAAACTAAAACAACCCACAAGCTCAATTATAATTTTAAATGCATAAAGAACTCAGTTATGAGAACATAAATAAAAAATTAAGGTGTAAGAATGTTGGGTTCACCAAAATGTAATGGTGAAAATTAGAGTTTCCACCATTAGGTGTAGTAAACCACTAATTTTACTTAGGGACCATTAAATTAGGGAAAGATAGGAATTAGATAGATCTAAACTTGATAGATCTAGATTCTAATCTAATTCTAGGGGGTCTTGTATGTACCTCTTATTTCCCTTTAATTGAATTAAATTATTGAAGATGCCTAAATTAGGGTAAAAGTGCTAGAAATGAAGGTAAAAATATAGAAACAGTCAGCTACAATCATTAGATTGAGCCATGCTCCTAGATTTGAGAATTGTAAGAGGATTTGGTCCTGCTCCTTGAAAAATATCCTAAAATTTCAGGACTGTGGTGCCCATCGCCATGGTCCTCTGAACTTTTTGCACACTGAAGGGGGATTAATTCGTCACTATAAATAATGCCAATCCTAAATATCTTAGTTTTGTACCTATTTACTACACACAAAATGAATAGGAAGTAGGTTAGGAATAGGGGTTTGTCTATGTCAAATCCCATTTTAGAATCATCCTTGAATGAAATATTGCAAATACTAAAATAAAATGATGGAAGGATATACCTCAAATCTGCAATGACTGATAATGATGCTTTTCTTCTTTAATGTAATCACATATGTTGTATGAAATGATATGAACATGACAATTCTCTAATCACAAACATGCTTGCATAGGAATGATGTAAAGTTGCCCCACAATAGATAGATGAAGAATATGCAGCCTTGAAGACCTATAGAAATGCTTGATGATGAATTCTCGAGCACTTGAATGCTTTATTTCTTGAATGTAAGTGTCCTTGTTATTCACCTATCATGAATGTATATCAAAATGAGAGGGGAAAGCCTCCTTGTATACTTTCTCATTAGGAAAAAATGTTAATTTTCCAACATAGGCTGACATGGAGAAAGGTTTCTTGCTTAAATTTGAGATGGGTCAATGGGTTTAAAATAGGGCCCAATTAGGGAGGACCATGGTGTGGCATCATGGTCGTAGTGAGGACCAAGGTTCCAGGCTCTTGTCCTACCTTAATATTGGGCTAGGATAAAGGGGAAATGCAATGTGAAAGATGAAAGTAAGGCCATATTTGCATGATGCAAGCATAAAAGGGTCCCAATCAAGCATAGGGATGCAAACAATAAGGTGTGTGCCCCAAATGTGGTCTAAATTGTATTGGGCTATAATTTAGGATGATACAAGTTGTTTTGTTATTTCATCCTCTAGGGTTCCTTAGCAGGGCATTACAAAAGATAGAGAAAATAAACAAAAATATAAGAAAAAAAATAATTGCTTTCTAATATCATAATGAAATGGAATTAAACAATTTAGAGTATCACATCCTAGAGCCACATTAGATTTGTCATTATAATAATTTACAAGTTAGAGCCACAATCTATACTACTAGAGTTGTCTTTTTGTATCTTTTAATCACCTTATTTATTTAGAATGTATAATCGATGTAGTATTTTAGTGAAAATGGAATTCCCAATTTTTAGGCACCAAAAGACTAACTGACCAATTTTCCTCTTAATAAAATATTTTATTAAATTTCTAGTACGTAAATCTGTAGAGGTCATAACTTTCAAACCAACCATTATATCTTGAATCATCATACATCTTTGGAAATATTGTGAGGAGTCCTACAATAATGGAATGTACTAAAACAACTTCAATTTACTTTTCAGCCCATTTGGATCATCCAAGGTCCTCAAAAATAGATTTAAAATCTTATGAAATTTCCATGAAAACTCAAATATTTCTATAATTCCACATGATATTTAGATAATTTATTCACCATTGGCTTTGTTTCACTATTTAGGAGGTTTGTGTAACATTTCATGCAAAACTGACAAGTTACTAAAAATAGTAATCCTACAAGAAATAGTAACTCTACCATAATTATCTCTTATTTAAAATATAAATAATATTTTTGGGTGATGCAAGATTTATCTTATAGCTTGTATGCTCATGCATTATACACCCAAGATAATTTGAGAAGTGACATTGTCACATCTCAAGTGTTCTAAGGAAATCAATACAATCAACCTCTACCTTAGATAGACATGATGAATCTTCAATATGTCTTGCTTTCCATTTAACTAGGCACTCTTCATATTTATCATTCCTTATGCTTCTTTCTATTCACATGATTATTCAATACATCTTATATCTCATCCTTATCTAAAGTAGGTGCTAGAATATTCCACCATTCTTCTACTATTTCATCTTTAATACATCCTTCATGATATTTTTTGAAATCTGAAATATTGAATGCAATTTAAATATTAAGTCCACTTGGCAACTTTGTCTTGTAAGCATTTCTTGAAGATTAGACATGCCCCAATTTTTTTCATTTTTAATTTATATTATATTCTCATTAGAAACCTCTCTTTCCTCAAATAAACCATGACTTCTGTTGGAATCCAAGAACACTGAGAGGGGGGAGTGAATTAGTTTTCTACTAGTAAATGAATTTTTGAACTTATCCTATTAACAAAATATAAAATAAAAGTGCATAAACAAATCAACACATAAAGCAACAATACCATAACACCAATAATTTTTATGTGCAAAAACCTGTAAAGGGAAATAACACGATAGGGATGATACCCACAATATATATATATATATATATATATATATATATATATATATATATATATATATATATATATATATATATATATATATATATATATATATATATATATATATATATATATATATATATATATACTTGATCAAGGTATACAAATATTACATAAAGGGGATTGCACATGCAATCAAGCTTACCACCTAGAGCTCACTACTCAAACAAAAGTCTCACTGAATTACATAGTGATTTCATACGAAAGTGAATTTATAGGATGCATTTGACCATGCTGGATATGTTTCGATTTAAGCTATGTCAACCTACTTTGAACTGCTTATTCTGATACTCTGTTCTACTCTATCGGTTAGGATTGAGCGTGTGTAACTATGCACAAATACAATCACTTGCACAACAATTTGCATACCATCAATCTCTGACTAATTCACATATCAAATCATATATCCACTTACATGAAATTGATCACTAAGATGATCTCCCTTAAATGTCGTTCTAACTTGTTTATCATTTCGGCCTCAAGATGAAAAAATAAAATTGTCGGCTTTCAAATCATAAATTTTGATATGCATTATCCCAATGATCATGTAAGGCCTTCCCCAAACCAAGCTTTGATTAACTTAGTTGATCATGTTTGACCCTATTAATAAATGCCTTATAATTCAATAAAATGGACTATGTTAGGCAAATAGGTTTGTGAGAAAAGTAATTGAACCAAGTTATAGAGTTATCGCACCTTGTGGTGTACATTTTGATATGTTATGAATTTGAAATCCTAAAGGATCCATTCGTTTGATAATCTTGATTTAACGTATGTCAGCTATGTCTGGATGGAGAACTTATATGATTCTGTGATTGGATAACATTGATGAATGTTGATGCTTCATTTATATGTGTTATGATAAAGAACTCTATATGGTTCTAGAACAGGATAAATTTGAGAGGAGGTATGTCATTATTAGATTTGCAGGACTTTACTATGTTGATAGAAATAGGAATGCATGTTTTAATGTATGGATCAAAATTATGTGAATGATGATAATTGTTATGTGGAGTTATTTGGATGAAAGATGTATTGATTGTTAAATGTATATTGTATGCAGAGTGTTGTAGTGCATTATTATTCATGTGTTTTATATTATATGAGATTATTTGGAAGTACTAATGTGTAAATTGAGTTGCGCAGGAATTATCCATGTGACCATGGAAATATTATGGAGAACCAAACCTAGGCCTATGTATGTTCGTAAAGCTAGGGTTTGTCTATTTAGAGAGACAACACCCCGTTTGTGTTGTATTTTATTCGTAACAGTATATGATGCATGTGTGTTAAGTGTTATTTAATTGATTTGTGTAAAATCCACAAGAGACGATTTCATGTATTAAGTTGTAAAAGTGTTTTCTTGTGTCACTTGACACGTGTGGATTTAAGTTTGAATTTTTATTTTTGTCTCTTGGCGGGAAAGTGTATAACTATAGCCTTTTCAATTAATGTAACATGATGTCATAAATGCCTTGGGTAAAGAATCTTTGGGATGGTCAACATAGGTTTGACCCGAAAATAAACTTCAGAGGGGTTTAAAAAGGGTTAAATGGACACCTAGGGGTAGTTTAATAAGGTTTCCTAAAGCCCATAAGGTATACCTAAGGGTTAGGGGTAATTTAAGGCAAGTTTCTACTCCCATGTGACCTTTTAGACACCCTAAAATTTGACTTTTCTAAGTTGTGCGAAAATTGAAATTAGAAGATTTGAATCTAGTTGTAAACTTTTCTTTTTCGAATGAGAGTTCCCTTTCCCATTCTATCTTACCTTCCTCTTTAGTTTTTAGAAACTTGTGAGAACTCTCACAATGTGCTTCTTAAGCAAGAATTAGAAAATTTGTGGGTAATCACCCACTCTCCATTTTTGGAGACGAGAATTTTTGAAAAGAATAGACTAGATTTTGAATAGGGAATTTTGGCTAAGGGTAGAAGGAGAACAACCATGGAATTGGGCTGCTCATCCTCAACAAAACTAACCTACCTTTGGGCAGATTTAGGTTGGTTGCATTCTTCTTAAAATGGCTTTCTTATTGCATGTGTTTGAAAGTAATGTTGGTGTAAAAGATTTGCTTCTGTGCATGTTCTTTTGGAAATTTTATTTGGTATTTTGTGTTTATATTGTATGTGTTTTTGGGAGTCATCAAGACCTCTTACTCTTGGGAGAGAGGAGGATCTTGTGGGTGGTAGAAGTGACAGCCCTTGAGTGAGAGACTCTCGATATGAGAGTGATCACAAGGGAATTTATGTGACCCTTGCTGCATGGCTTGTTTATGCATTGGGGGTCATAAGGAGGGAATTAAGGCATGAATGCCTTGGGGGGCATAAGGAATAAGGGGTTGATTATGTTATACTTGATGTATTTGGGTTGCCATGAGGTGGCTATTTGTTTTACCATACTTGCAGTCTCCTCAGGGTACTTGGTCCACTACCACCTTTGAAAAGACATCACCAATGTGTGGTGCAGTGCAACCTGGGTTTGGGAGTGTGTTTTGAGTTTGTGTGTTTGTTACCTATCTAGGGCTTGGTTCTCAGAGCTCGAGGGTGGCTACCAGTTAGCCTAGGCTGGGAGGTGAGCACTCAATGGTCATAGCCTATGATTTAAGTGCAGGTTGTTGAAAAAGAAAGAAAAAAAAAGGGACAAGTAGAGGTTGCTAGACTTTTGTGTTGTAGAAAAGAATAAAAAATAGAATAGTTTATATCTTAAGTTGCAGCAGTGGTGAATGGAAAACTATATATTGTAGTTACTTAGAAATGATAACGTATTTATGTTAATTAAGGATCCTCATTTAATAGAAATGAGAGGACCCATTTGTATTGAAGGCTATAATGTATTTTAAATGTGGTCTAAAGAAATGCAGTATTTTCCTAAGTAATATTTTGTTGCAAAAGAAATATGTTTATCTTGAATAAGTTCCCTAAGGATACTGAAGTATTGTAGTATGCAAGCTAATTTTGTTAATGAATATTTATTCTACATGTTAATTCTGGAATCTAAACGTTCAGTCTATTTCCTTGTTGAATATCTCTAAGGATAAATCCAAATAACTCTAGATAAATAAAGTTGTTGTTTAGAATTTATTAAATTCTGTCATTTTGCTCATTTATAGAAAATAAAACCTAGAGATAAATAGACTATTGATTTAAAATAATTTTAGGTACTTATAGTTGTGTAATTTTATTAACACTATCATTTGTATTTGTCCAAAAAATAAAATCTATAGTTAAACAGATTAAATTAATTAATTAAAATACTAGAGTTGTTGTTTTAAATGAATTAATTTTGCTTTTTACCTTATTTTTGCTGAAAGTAAATCAATCTTTAAATGACTTATCTAGATTCTTTTAGCAATGAAGATTCTAATCAAAGGAAATAAATATAATGTTATCTATCTGAAGAAAGCATCTACTCTATTAATTATGTTTCAGAATAAAAACACCTGCATATTTATTGCATAGAAAATTTATGCCCTAGTTACAACATATAATTATATTTAAATTTATATATATAATTTAATTATATATAAATAAAATTGCATGCCTATATATTATGAGTAAAGGAAATCATTCTTAAAAATAAGCGAAAATAAACTTATTGTTTAATATATATATATATATATATATATATATATATATATATATTTGTTCTTTTGTATTTTTTTTAATTAATAAACAAAATACCTAAAAGAAAAAAAAAATTAAAAAAAAAATATTAAAAAAAAAGGAGGTTTTATAGGATATCGGCCACTGTGCTAAGCACAGTGGATGGTGGAAGAGCCGAAACCACTGTGCTTAGCACAGTGGACAGAACGGTCGAGAGCCACTTCTACGGGCGACCACAGTGGCCGGCGCCATTGTGGGCGACCACAGCGGACGGCCCAAGGGATGCCACTATGGGCATCCATAGTGACGCTACCACTATGGTAGTCCATAGTGAGTGGTGCCTGGGGGTCGCCGCCGCCGTGTTTTCAGCCTACGCCTCACCTAGATGTATGGCCACCGCTCCAGGGATTCGGCCCTCCTCCACCCTACTCCACATTAAAAAGATAAAATAAATCCAAAATGCAAAACCCTAGCCTGGGTAGGGCTAGGGGTAGAATAGAAAGGATTATAGAATTAATAAAATAAAGGGTACTATATAGTATTCATTCTAGGTTAGGGTTGTTGGAAAAGATAGAAATATGAGGCAAATAATACAAGTAATAAAATATATAGCTACAGATATATATTAATATATATTTTTAGTTATATATATATATGTAATATTTATAAATGGAGTTGGAAATTATAAGAGGATAAAATAGAATTAGATTCAATATTTATTTAAGCGATATAATTTATATATGTTTTATTTTAACATATGGTTTTAATTAAGGTAGAAATTGAAATGTTAAAATTAAAATTCTTATGAAGTTTAACCTTGTACAAATTTTATAATAAATTGCTTTATAATAGGTCCACCTAAATATAGGTGTTAGAAGAGATAATCTTTATAGAATGAATTTTCATTATAATTATGATTGACCCTTTAATCAATTTAGGTTGTTCATAAGTTAATTATCGTTAAAATATAACATGGACTTCTATATAACTAAGTGTCAGAACAAATTTAATTAATTCTTAGGATAAGTCAATTAGCCATTGGGGATTTATTTTATCTTCATCTACTATTTTAATGAGTTTGATTTAATTAATCTATTGACTAAGTTTGATGAGAAAATAAATTAAATCATTTAGTACTCCACAAATAAATTTTGTTACTTGATTTAGTATCAAAGTTAGCTCGAATATAGTTATGACAAAACATGTTAGTGCATGTCGTGTTAGCGAACTTATTGTTATATAGATGTTATTTAAAAAAAATAAATAAATAAATTATCCCGTTCTTGCCCTAAATTTTGGGCATGACAGATCATATCTGATGTCGGCCTACATGTTACCATAAATTCCACAAGTGATTTTACCAGAGTCCCAAAATACCTTAACCGAGTTCCAAATATACATTACCGGTACCAAGACTAACTGGTTAACAAGAATAAAGAAAAGTGTGTGTATACCAGTTGGCCCCATCTATGCAAAATAATAAGACATTGAATCCAAATGGGAATTACCAACACCTGAAGATGAGTTGCTATCAATGACAACCCTAAATATAATTCACCTTATCGGATGAGTGTCGATTGCCAACAATCTCCTCCTTTGGAATTGATGGCAACACTCATGTTAAAAATGACATCATCTCTGAATTTGCTCCCCCTTACCTGTACATCCATGCAGTTATATACATCTAGTGTACTCCCCCTATGATATACATCCATTTTTCATTGTACTCCTCCCCCTTTGACATCAATGACAAAGCGTGTGTCCACAAAAATTTTTGTACAAATATATACATACCAGTTCCTATACATGCTTCAAAATGTCAGCATACAAAGTCTTCAAAAATGAAAAATATGTGTCTCGACCCTGCTTGAGAGAATCAAGAATGAAGGTGAATCCATTCAAGAGAATGGAATAATACTCAATTGCCTGGGATTCAATGGGATCCTCCTACTACATGTTAGATATACATTCTATTTTGTGACATAGAAGGTTATCTAGCAGAGAACCAATGAAATTTCAAAGCTCTGTAGCTCGCCTTATTGTGTTGTCCCTTTCCTTTTCTAACCTCAAAATCTGACCCATAACTACCAAAATTGGACCTTCTAAAGAACTTGTCAAATTTGCTGCCGGATTATAGGAGTTTGAAATCTGGAGCAAGTGATCTTTGCAATCCAAAATATGCTTGTCTATGGATGTTGTAAGCTTCAAAAAATCTAGACAAGTCTTGTATACCTTTCCTCCTTCTGCTAATGCATCATCAATAGATTGTAAGCAAGTTTGAAGTTTTTCCTTCTCTGATGCAATCATTACCAAAAATGTCTACTTCCAGGCCTCAACAAATTTGTCTTTAGCCTTAGTTAAAGAAATATTAACCAAAGAATCATATTGCTTAGGAATGTATTCAATTAACTCTTGCAATATACCTAATGAGCTTTCACTCTCTTTAGCCTAGAATTCTGGTACAAGCCCGTTAAAAACTTCAATAGTGTTCTGTATCAATTCTATGTCTTTTGACTCCTCCTATGCCAGTTCCTGAGTTGCTTGTGCCTGAAGTGCAGAAGTGGCCAAAACTTTCTTTGCCAGAAACATCAAATGATAAGGCTTGTCAAAACTGATAGAAAATTGTAGCATTTTCCCTTTGGCTAAGGATGATGTATTGATTGCCAAACTGGAAGGGAATTTTGTCACTGTATTTTTGTTTGTGTCAGTCGGTGACTTATCTTCTAAAGACTTTATCTCATGTACACCGCTGGCTTTGCCACTTGGTGCCTCACTCACTGTTGGTGCATCATCTAAGATGTTATCCTCTATACCTTTGTCCTTCTCAACCTCTATGTCTACATCTTGTACATGTGATTCCAGAGGATTCTGAGTATCCTTAGCTTCAAAATTGGACTCATTAGCTAGTTGTGTAGTAACTAGTGGAGTGCTAACCGATGGATCTGTATTTACATTTTGCTCATCTATTTTTACCAGTTCCTTGTCCCCTGGTAATTGTTGTTGGAAACCAATAACACTGAGAGTGGGGGGTGAATCAGTGTTATATCAGAATAGTAGATGTTAGCCTTAACAAAATATTCATACACCAACTGACATACTAGTATAAACAGAATTGAAAGGAGTAATGCAACCAATAAGTCAAACACATAAATGAGAACCATAACACACAAATTTATATGTGGAAAACTTCAATGAGGAAAAACCACGGTGGGATTTGTGACCCACAATATCAATTCACTAGCCATATGAAGAGATATTACAATATATGATAGGCATGCACTTGTAGGAAGGCTTACAGCCTAGAGCACACTGTTCATCACAATAGGAGCCTCACTAACTACATAACAATCTAGACAACAATCCAAAGAAGTATGAATTGCTTAATATAGCATTTCCTATGCCAGAATATAGTTCCAATTTAAGCTCTGTCTGTTCTGGTTAAAATCCTAAACCTCAGTATCAGAATAACCCTCACAATGAGTTCCTCACATACACAATCTCTTAGAATGATTTGGCATCATATTACATTTCCATGTCCATAACCATATCCATATCTTTTTAAAATGATCTAATCAATCTCCCCTATATACCCTATATAAATTACATGCCTTATGTCAACTTACAAAGATATATATACAATATCATATTACATGTTGGCCATATAACATAAATGAATAAGCATTAGGACAATTCGCTGATGCTAGATGCAAAATTTGTCGGCCTCCAATACTGATGATCTTTACTATACCATGTTGGCCTGCATTACCAGTGACCAAAGAAATCTTGTATCCTACTAGTGCCGGTGCTAGTGTAGAGTCTTGTGAAGTGCCTATCGGTACACCATTGAAGCCGAAACCCAAATTCATGTTGCCATAAAAGACAACATAGTGAAACCAATAAATAGAGTGTCAATTGCCAACAATCTCCCCCTTTGGCATTGATGGCAATACTCATGTCAAAAAAGGTCATGGTTTCAACTGTCGGTTTCATCATGTCCTGCTCCCCCTGAGTTGAATATACAAAATGCTCCAAAACTCCAAAATTCAAAAAAAATTGTAACTCCCCCTAATGTATGCAACCCTTCATTCTTTTTCACATCTATATTACTCCCCCTTTGACATCAATGCTCAAAAAATTGTAAAAAGAATGTCAAAGAATAATAACTGTAAAGTGAATACCTTTAAAAATGTCTTACCGTAGCTTGACCCATTTCAAGATTTCTGGGTAACCTTTCTCTAATAACTCAACATAAGTATCCCAACCAGTTTTGAATGTGCCAAACATGGATACAAGTCCACTCAATAAATATGCAAGTGATTCTTTATCAGTGACTTTTGTCGATGTGGGATTACCAAGCATATTCATGCATTCCTTCTTATGTACACCGAGTGAATCCAATATTGGACTCACCAAACCTCTGGGATTTCTAGATCTCCAAAAGATCTTATCTCTTTCTTTTTCAAGAGCATAAATTTGATTCTCCAAGGTCAAAATTTGTCCATCAATAAATGTGGTTAGTGAAGTTAGTCCATCAAAAGAGTTAGCAATATTAGCAATCTTTTCCTATAACTCCTTTATCTTCTTATCTACATTTGTTGTAAGAATCTTTGTATTGCAACATACCCTGTATATGTTAGTACCTTGTTTCAAAGAATTTTCAATCAAAATTATCTTCTCCTCAATCTTTTTCTTCTCTCACTCAATGATCTTATCAAAAGAGGCTCTCTTAGCCAAAGTGATTTTTTCAAGTGCTTGTCGGTAAGAGATCTATTGTAGTGATTCAAAATCTTTAGAGATGTGCTCTGTTATTACCTTAAGCTTTCTGAAAAGGCTCACTTCATTCTCAATATTACATTTCGGGGCCAATCTGTGCAAAATAGTTATGGATTGATCTATAATTCCTTTGTTTGTGGTTCCTTCCTTCATCATTTTCTGAGCAGCCATCATCATTAGTTTTGGGGGACTCATCTCTATGATGTTTTTCTTCTCAACTTGAGAAGTGTCAATTGTCAATAATGATGTGCCAGCAACTGGTTCCCTACCAGATTCCCCTATTTTCTCTAGTGATTTAACTTTTATTGCCTCCTCACTTGCACTGGTGGATTCACCACTTGATGTAGTCTATGCAAGTGTCGATTCCTCTCTAGGAATAGTATCCTCAATCTATACCTTAGTATCTAGAGGACAATTGTCCTCAATGTTAGTATCTTGTACAATGTTCTCAGCATTCACTAGTGTCTCAGTATTTGTCTTTACATTTGTGTTTACCGGTGGCTCAATTTCCACTATCTTGATATTCTTCAAAACTGAGGGTAGAGTACCCATAATTCCTTTACCTTTCCCTTCAGCCGGTGTAACTATAGTATCAGTCTTTGTCTCTGGTGAAGTAAATAATCCTTTGTGTTCTCCCAAAAATTTTATCCAAGCTTTCTGAGTTTCTATTATTATCTCATTCATCGTTTCTAACATCAGGCTAGTTATCCTGTGTTTGTTGTTGAATACCTTCCTATCTGCAGCCTCAATTGTCTTTTCCATCTCATTTGGAGTTATAGCAACACATATAGCCAGAAAAATTTGCATCTTAATGTGCTTGTTTTCTTGCATTGCAGATAACCTTCTATCATCTAACATGTTATACAACTTTGTCATTATTTGATTTTCTGTCTCTATTAATGCTTTCTTATAGATATCCAAATACAATAGAATTTCTTCCTCTACTTCTCTTTGTTCATCAACTTCTAATGTATCATAATAAGACAACATTTTTCAGCATCCCATCCTTAGTAAATTCATCAACAATTTCAGCACAAGTCATAGGTGCTATAATAGTCACATTACTAGTGTCTAGTGCCAAATCAATGTCACTCTTCTTCCTCCTTCTGGCAGTACTGGATGCAGTTGTTGATGTAGCCGTGGTTGCTTTCTTTTGTGCCGGTAACTTGATGGTGATCTTCCTAACTAGTTTTTTCTTTGCTTCCACTTTAGGATCTTCCGATTTCTTCCTCACAATTCTTTTGAAAGCTAATGATGTATCATCCTCAGACTTAGAATCTACAGTCATAGGTTCAATGTGAACTACCAAATCCTTCCTCTTTCTCCCTTTCTCTGGGACAACATCAATGAGTGCCTTAATGTCCTTTGAAACTTCCTGTACAAACTTTCTTGCCTTTCCTTCTTGGTTTTCACTTCTCTTCTGGTTGAACTTTGTTTCAACCTCAAGAGTCTTTTGTTATGTTGTTCCACAAGGTTTTTCTGCTTCATCTATATCTACATCAAGTATAATTTTTTCATATGCATCAAGAATTAACACAATGACCTCATAGCCCATTTCAGCTATCCAAATCTTCCAGGTCTTGACTACCTCCATGAGGGTCTCATCTTTCTTGACCATGAAACATATGTCGGTAGAGTATTTCTCTACTATATGCTAAGGTACTCTTATTCTAGACCTCATATATTTTTCAAAAGCCTTAAATTAACCCCATACCTTATCATCTCTAAGAGTTCCTAATGTAGCAATTGATTTCTTAAGTTGTCTTCCTACTGGGATGTCAAAAGCCCATTGCTTCCTTCTAGAACCGGGAGTATCATTTAAAAAGTATAACATTAAGAAGACCAAAAAATTTCCATACTAGAAGGTGCCCTTCTTCTCACCTTTAATCTTTCCTAAATTGATCAATAAATCCTCAAGCATCTAGTCACAAAGATCTAACTTGATATTTTCTCTCATCATTCTATATGCGGCCAAAATACATGAACTTGAAACTGAATTCAGTTGGTTAGACTGAGTTACCTTGTAGCATATGACCATGCTGCCAAACTTGATGTTGCTATCAGTGATGGTGCTCACTTTCATCTATCTCTTGTTTGATGTGGCACCAGTGATCTTCCTTACCAACACATTCGATACTTTCTTATCTAGATGTGGCCCTATCGAGGACAAGCCAGTAATTGCCTAGATGGCTTCCGTAGTGATTTTGTAGGGTAGGTCTAGCCATATGAATTCCCCATGTACTCTTCTCAGTACATATCTGACTATCTCATCCTCAAAGTCCAGAATATCCAAAATATTAGTGAACCCTAGATCTTCAATGTGTTGATATGCTGGTTTGATCTTACCAAATTATCCCATGAGTTCATTCATATACATCCCTTTGATCTTTGAAGTGCCTAAGTCTTCTATATGACAATGAATATAGGCCCTAACATCTTCCACATATACCACTCCCTCTAGAACGCAAGAAAACACTCCAACCGTATCTTCCTTGGTAGCCACATGTGGATACCATTTGAAAATTGGTCTGGGGAAGTACTTAACCTCTACTACAGTTGGATTTGCAATGAAAATAGGAATAGAATATGATCTCGATTCCATGATTCAAGAAAAATACCTTTAGAATGCTTCCAATGAAAACCTCTAACAAATCCTTCTAGATGTCCATGTGATCACTCAAGAAGAAATTTGATCACCTTTGAATAGCTTCTGATTGCAATAAGTCGCTCTAAATCTCTCTCTAAATGTAGGGTGAATAATAATGAAGTGTATTCAACCTTTTATCCATCGAGAAAACCCTAATTTTTTGTTGACATAAATGACTGTCGGTGAATGATATCGGATCTCACTCTGAATATATCAATGCAGGATAATCCTCTCCAATATCTAGAATATCTTCTAGAATCTCTTCCCCGGGCATATGCATCATCTTCCATGAAATTTTCCTACCCCTAAGGCATCTTCCTTAGTTATTGGATGAGCTCACTTCCAGTGCAGGAGCAGCCCCTTCTGCTGGATAGGTAACCAAGACATTCCCATCTAATGATTGCTCTTCAGTCTTCCTCACCCACTTCTGAGTATGATCTTGTCAGATTTCACTAACCTTCTCTTTGCCTTTATCATTTGATCCTCCATTTCCAATCAGTGGATTTTTGCTTCTACAGAACTTAGTAATATGTCCAACTTCATTGCATGCATAACATGTAAAATTGTTCTTTTGAATTGCCTTGCTAAAATTGGCACAATTGTTTGACCTGCACTAATTAACCATATGTCCAAATTTTCCACAAGCATAGAATTTTACATTCATTCTACAATCTTCTATCTTATGACCAATTTTATTGCATTTAGAATATTTATCGGGAGCAGAATCAGGGTTCTGATTTGCTCTGTTTCTACATTGCCTAGCCATGTGTCCAAAGTTATTGCAAACAAAACATCTACCATTGAACTTATAAGCATTGAATTGTCTTACCGGTGCCTTATGGTTTTGATCTTCATTAGCAGTACCGAAACTCTATCCTTGCTCAAATCCAAGTCCTCTGGAATCTCCAATTTGCCTCTATCTCTTCAGTAACTCATCAAGTTGTGCTGAGCTGATTTTGAATTTTTCTTTGTACTCACTTGCAGAAGTTAAATCATCTCTTAGTGTTATCATTTGTCTTTCAAGCTCTTGTTTATTGTTCTGGGATTGTACCAAATCAGTTCTCAACATATCATTTTCATGAACCAACCTATCACATTCTTCAAACTTGTTCTTTAGGGATACAACAAGATTTTCTTCCTTTTTTATTTTTGTCCTCAATCTCTTTGGACATCCTCATAGTCATAGCTTGCATCTCATTCTTCATAACTATGTTCTCCTGACTCAATTTATGACATTGTTCCTTAATTGCATTTTTCTCTTCATCATCCTGATTTTGCAAAAGTTCCTTCCTCCTAGCTTGAATAGATGATATCCTCTCTTGTAGGACAAGAATAAACTCTTTAGAAGAATTCAACTCATCTTGTAGCTTTAAGTTATTCAATCTTTCAGCATCATAATCTTTAAGTGCCATCTCAAGATGCTTCTCCAGATCCATATTCAATGATTCTAGTTTCAAGATCTTCCTCAAGATATTAAACTTCCTCTAAGGCACAAGGCTCTGATACCAATTGTTGGAAACAAATAACACTGAGAGGGGGAGTGAATTAGTGTTATGCTGGAATAGTAGATTTTAACCTTAATAAACCATTCATACACCAACTAATATACCAGTATAAACAGAATTGAAAGAAGTAATGCAACTAATAAGCCAAACACATAAATGAGAACCATAACACAAATTTATACATGGAAAACCTCAATGAGGAAAAATCACGGTGGGATTTGTGACCCACATATAAATTCACTAGCCATATGAAGGGATAGTACAATATATGATTGGCCTGCACTTGCAATAATGCTTACAGCCTAGAGCACACTACTCACCACAATAGGAGCCTCACAGACTACATAACAATCCAGACAATAATTCAAAGAAGTATGAACTACTTAATATAGCATCTCCTATGCCAGAATACAATTCCAGTTTAAGCTCTATTTGTTCTGGTTAAAACCCTAAACCTTAGTACCAGAACAACCCTTACAATGAATTACTCACATACACAGTCTCTCAGAATGATTTTGTAGCATATTACATTTCCATGTACATAACCATATCCATATATTTTTAAAATGATCTAATCAATCTCCCTATATACCCTATATAAATTACATGCCTTATGTCGGCTTACAAAGATATATATAGAATATCATATTACATGTTGGCCATATAACATAAATGAATAAGCATTAAAACAATTTATTGATGCCAGATCCAAGATGTGTCAGCCTCTAATACCAATGACCTTTACTATACCATGTCGGCATGCATTGTCGGTGACCAAATAAATCTTCTATCCTGCCAGTGCCAGTGCAGGTGCCAATGTAAAGTCTTGTGAAGTGCTTGTCAGCACATCATATGAAGCCGAAACCCAAATTCATGTTGCCATCAATGACAACATAGTGAAACCAACCAATAGAGTGTCAATTGCCAACAATTGTATATTCTGTGATTAAAAAAAACTGGGACTTAACTCATATCCAATACTCAAAAGATTTATGACCCATATGTCAATGGGCTCCTTCTGGATCTCTTCAATTTTTTCTAAGATCAAGTTATTAATCCAGTGTTTAGTATTGAGTTCAGTGTACCTGTCTTATTAATTAAGTCTACAATCTCTGGTGTAGTTATTAATGGACATAGATTGACCAATTATGTTTCCTTTATTTGTTGGTCCAAAATTTGTGCATGTAATATTCTGACCTCTAACTTATCATACAATTCCTTGGGCAAAATTTTCTCTAACTCAAAAAGTCTTGCTAAAAGAATCAAGATAAAAAAAAATTACCTCCTCTAATTTCTTCTTGTCTTTATCATCAAAATCATTATAGAATTTAGAAATGTTATGCAAATTACCATCATTAATGATTTGATCAATAATGTCTTGAGCATCTAACTTCTTCTTACTAGTTCTTCTCTTTGTTCCCGATTTAGATTTCTCATCTTCCTTAGGCTTCCTCTTATGTACAAATGTTATTTTGGTAGTCTTCTGGGAAGGCTCCATCTCACATTGTTTGTTCTGTTCTTCCTTCTTTTCTCTCACAACCCTTGTAAAAACACCATTCTTCTTCAAAGCTTGTTTGATCTCTTCATCAAATTCACTCTCCTTAGAAGATACAGTCATGTATTGCCTAGCCCATTTTTGTTTCCTCTTCACTAATTCCTTAGCTTGGGTTTGGCAAGCTCACCAGATGGTGCTTCCAGTTGTTTTGATGACTCTATTGTAACCGGGACCACATTAGGAGTGGCCTAAGTTTCCTTCTTTGCTTCTCTCTCCTCCTTCCTCTTCTACGTCATCTCTTCCTTTCTATGAGCCTCAAGGATTTTAAATTTTTGTTCAATTTTATCCCTACCATGACCCTCACTGATTAATATCTCAGCTACAACCCTTATCATCTTCTTTTTTAAGGTGGGTGCAGCTTGCTCCTGATGAAATTTAAGACCCTTCTCTCGAGTTGTACCAATTTTTTCTTCTTTCTCATCAACTGGAGCTTTCAATAAATTTTGTGCATAAGTATCTAGTGTGGCCTTATCCACTTCATAACCCATCAACATGATCCAGACTATTCTAGGCTAGACTACCTCCATCATACATTCATCTGTATTAACCATAAACAAAATAGTATCTTTATATTTTTATACAATTTCCTTAGGAATTCTAACTTTGTTTTTCATTTCTTCTTGGAAAGTTTTGAAAAATGCCCATAGATTAGCCTTTTGTTGTTTGTCACCTTCCTGATCTAATACTTGAGCTATTTGAGTAGCTACTGGTCTATTAAAAGCCCATTGAATCTTCCCACATCCCGGTATCATATTCAAAAAATAAAATGTCAAGCATATGATGAAAGAACCATACTAGAATGTATTCTTCTTATCTTACTTTATTATCAAGAGATTGGTCATTAAACCCTTCAACATCACACTGCACAAGTCATAATGTGCCTCTTCCTTCACCATTTGATGTGCAATGAGGATGTTGGTTCTGGAGACAGAGTTCTGCCAATTAGACTAATAAACTTTATAACCAATTACCATTGCTGCAAATTTTACATCAAGATCTCTAATATCATCAACTCTCATCGATCTTCCATCGAAGGTGGCATCGGTGAGTTTGAAAAGATCTATGTTAGAAAATTTTGACCTATGCCCTAGAAAACCTTTGACCGTATGAAGACATGTGATATTATAGATGACTTCCTCAGTAATTTTGTATGTCTAGTCCAACCATATGAATTCATCATGAAAACAACTGAGAATATACGTGTCCCATTCATCTTCATCAAAGGACCGAAAATCCATGAATTGGGTAAAACCCTTCTTCTACAGATGTGCATATTCTGGTTTCAGTTGATTGTTAGTGATCAGGTGCTTAATGAACACACAAGACATTTCATAACTTCCGCTCTCCTCAATGTTGTAGTGGATGTATGCCTTATTGTCTTCAGTATGAAGAAAACCATGACCAACACTTGAAAATGCTCCCAATGGATTATCCAAAAGAGATTTGAAAGGATGTTTCTTAAAATTTGGACAAGGGCGATCCTTAATTTCCACTACCAAAGGAGTATCAAAATTCAAAGATAATGCCATGATAAACATCTAGGGTTTCTGCTAATGGTAAATGCCTTAAGATCTTATCGGATGATGAAATTCATGCCAAAATTTAGATGCTCGCACAAATTGCCCTTGGAATCTTAAAATGCCTTAGAAATTGCTCTTCAGAATGCTTGATCACTGTGTGAAGAAATGACTTAACTTTTTCCCTTTTATCACCATTAACCCTAATTTTTCACTTTCATAAATGCTACCAGAGAATCTGACCGGATCACATAACCTGCATATAGGTTCCAATAAACACTTGAATTTTCTTGAGTAATCATTTGCAATCAGAACTCCCTGACTATATACCTAATATGGGGTGTCTTCATGATCTTCAATGATTTGCCTACCCCTAAGGTAGAGTTCCTTAGTTACCAGATGAAGTTCTTGCATCTAGTGTAGGACTAGATGGCTCTGTTGGTTGATCTGCCGATGGAGTATCTGACTTCCTAACGCATCTTCTCTCATGTTGCTTTATGATATCTTCAACGTTTTCCTTTCCCTTCTCATTTACATTTCCATCAGCGACCAGTGGATTTTTTTTTCTGAAATACTTAGCAATATGTCCAATCTTATTTCATGCATAACAAACAACATTTTTCTTTTGAATTGCTTTGTTATACCCTTGATTTCCTTGATTTCTTTTTGATCTGCATTGATTAGCCATATGTCCAAATCTACTACATGCATGACATCTCACATTTCCAAGACCAGTGAATGATGCATTGTTCTAATTATTCCTATTTTTGCATTGAATTTCTATAAGACCATATTTATTGCAAACAAAGTATGTACCATTGAGCTAGTGATAATTAGGTTGTCTTACCCATGATTTTTGGTTCCGGTTGTTGGCATGATTCTACTTTTGACTAGATTCTTGATCCTATTATGTACTATCGGAGCTTTCTCCTACTTCATATCCAGGACCTATCTTGTCATTAAAATCTCTCTAACTCTTTAGAAATTCATTAAGTCTTGCAGAGCTGGCTTTGAACCTATCCTTATACTCATTTGCAATGAAAAAGTCATCTCTCATGATTATGATCTGTCTCTCAATTTCCTATTCATTATTCTAGTACTGAATCAACTCAAGTTTCAACATGTCATTCTCATGTATTAGTCTGTTGCATTCATCAAATTTTTCCTTCAATGCATGAGATAGGATTTCTTCATTCTTCTTCCCATCTTCAATCTCCTTGCACATTCTCATAGTTAAGGCTTGCATTTCTTTCTTCAAGGTAGCATTCTCCTGAGTAAGTTCTTAACATTGATCTTTCAAGGCATCTTCTTCATCACTACTTTGATTCTAGAATTGATCACATAGTTCCTTCCTCTTAGCTTGAACAACTGATAGCTTTCCTTGTAATGAAATGATGTGTTCTTTGGCTTGCCTCAGTTCATTCTTTAATTTATTATTTTCCACTTGTGTTATCAAGATCCTCAAGAGCAAGTTGAATTTGTTGCTGCAAATCGGTTTCCATTGACTCCAAGTTCTGGATCTTCCTCAAGTTTTTAGACTTCTTCGAAGGAACTAGGCTCTGATACCAATTATTGGAATCCAAGAACACTGAGAGGGGGTGAATGAATGTTCTACAAGTAAATGTATTTCTGAACTTATTGTTGATCAACTGGTTAACAAAATATAAAATTAAAGTTCATAAATAAATCGACACATAAAGCAATAATACCATAACACTCATAATTTTTACATGGAGAACCCTGTAAAGGGAAAAACCATAGTGGGGCATATACCCATAATATCTATATACTTACACAACATTAAACAATGATTTCATATAGAAGTGAACTTATAGGATGCATCTAAGCATGCTGGATAAGTTTCAGTTTAAGCTCTATCAACCTCCTCTAAACCAGTTATTCTGAAAATTTGTTCTGGTCTACTAGTTAGGATTGTGCACGTGTAGTTGTGCACAAATGCAATCACTTGCACACAAATTCACATGCCATCAATCTTTGACTGATTTGCATATGAAATTGTATATCTACTTATATGAAATCCATCGCTAAGATGATCTCCCTTAAATACCCTTGTAACTTGTTTATCATGTCAGCCTCAAGATGAAAAATAAACTTGTCGGCTTTCGGATCACAAAGTATGATATGCATTATCTTGCTGATCATATCTGATGTCAGCCTACACGTTACAATAACTTCCACAAATGATTTTACCATGGTTCCAAAATACCTTAACTAGGTTCTATACTTAACTGAGTCCCAAATATACATTTCTGGTACCAAGACTAACTAGTTAACAAGAATAAATAAGTGTCTATACTGGTTGGCCCAATCTATGCAAAATGATAAGACAATGAATTCGGATGAGAAATACCAACACCTAAAGATGATTTGCCATTAATGAAAACCCTAAATATAGTTCACCATACAAGATGAGTGTCAATTGCCAACAACTTCAACTCCAATCTAAAATTACTTCAATCTCATTTTTTAATATACCTTAGACTTGTACTGAATATTCATCAGATTATTAATGTGTTTTCTCACTTCTTAATGCAATTTCTTCAAGTTCTTTTCAAATTCATATTATCCACTACCCATTTCTCCTTTCTCCATCTTCCTTAACTCTAAAGTGTTTCTCTAACCACTTCAATATACAATTTGGAATGGTTATTTATCAATTTTTCTATTGAAAAAATTATTGTATGAAAACTTTACCTATATGGTAAAATCAAATCCCATCCCTTGGGTTTATCTCCTAGTAAGCATCTCAATAGGTTAACCAGACTAAAATTAACTACTTCGGTCTACCCATTAGTCCATGGATGGTCCACTGAACTAAACTTCCATCAACTTTTTCCAAAATATCCTCCAAAAGTACCCAACAAGCTTGGTGTCTCAATCTGAAACCATACTCTTTGGTAGACCATGTAGTCTTACCATCTCTCTAAAAATTAACATTTTTACATAAACAATGTCATTCATTGTCTTACAAGGAATAAAATTTGTGATCTTTGAGAATATTTCCACCATCGCAAAAATAGAATGACATCCTCCTTTATTCCTTGGTAAACCAAACAAAAATCAATGCTAATTTGGGTATAACCTACCATAATTTTCCCTTACCAAAATATAAACAATATTTTGGGGTTATACAAGATTTCTCTTACATATTGGATGTTCCTATATTAGACACACAAGATAATTTGAGAAGTGGTCTTGACACATCTTAGGTGTTCTAAGGAAAACCAATACAATCAACCTCTTCCTTAGATAGCCATGATGAATCTTTAGAAGGTCTTCATTTCCATTTAATTAGGCTCACTTCATATTTTGTCATTCCTTAAGCTTCTACCAACATGAATATCCAAGATGTCTTCTATCTCATCCTTGTTTGAAGTAGGTACTAGAATTTTTCACTATGCTTATGCTATTTCATCTTCAATACTTCGTTATACTTTGTCAAATTAAAATATTAAACATAGGTGA
Organism: Cryptomeria japonica; assembly: GCF_030272615.1. NCBI lineage: Eukaryota > Viridiplantae > Streptophyta > Pinopsida > Cupressales > Cupressaceae > Cryptomeria > Cryptomeria japonica. The sequence continues at coordinate 205,404,990 of NC_081411.1, read as the reverse complement.
AATGTTAAGCCCATTTGGCAACTCTAACTCGTAAGCATTTCTTGAATCATGCTTCTTCAAGATTATACATGACCCAAATTTCCTCATTTTCAACTTATTATTTATTCTCATTGGAAACCTCTCTTTTCTAAAATGAACCACGACTTCATCTCCAATCTAAAATGCCTTATATCTCATTTTTTTATATGCCTTAGGATTGTACTAAATATTCGTTTTATTAATATGCTTTCTCATATTTTCATGCAAATTCTTCAAGTTTGAGCTACAAAGTCTTCAACTTTTCCACTACTCTTTTCTACTTTTTCCATCTTCCTCAACTTTGAAGTGTTTTTGGGACTACATTCATAAAGAATTTGGAATGGTGATTTACCAATGTTGTTACTAATAAAATTATTGTCTAAAAGCTCTAGCTATGGTAAAATCAAATCCCATCACTAGGGTTTATATCCTACTATGCATCTCAACAAGTGACTCAAACTCCTATTTACCACTTCAGTCTACCCATCTATCAATGGATGGTGCACTGAACTATACTTCAAATTTATCTTCAACTTTCTCCATAATGTCCTCCAAAATCACCCAATAAACTTGGTGTCTCGATCTGAAAAATATACTCTTTCGTAGACCATGTAGTCTTACCACCTCTCTGAAAAATATATTTACTACATAAACAACATCATTAGTCTTCTTACAAATAATAATATATGTGATCCTTGAAAATATATCCACTACCGCAAAATTATAATGATTTCCTCTTTGAGTTCTTGGTAAACTAAGAATAAAATGTATACTAATATCCTACAATGGCCTCTCTAGTATAGTTAATGGTTGATATAGCCTTGTATTCTTATTCGCTCCTTTTAAATCTAACATATTCTATAGCTTTGAACAAACATATTAAAATATTTCTACAATTGTTGCCTATAATAATGCTCACTGACAAGAGATATTATCTTATCTCTACCAAATTGTCCAACCAATCCTACATTATGCTTCTCCTTAATTAGGTTCTTCCTCATGAAAAATATTTGGAATACACAATTGTCTTCCTCTGAATAATATCTCATCTTGGATTATAAAATCCAACCACTTGGTCTTGTCTAATTTAATAGGCTCCATTCAAGCTCTCCAAGCCTCTCCAAAATTAGGATCCTCTAGATACAGACTCTTGAGTTCACAGAACCCAACAACTTTGATCTTCATCTCTATCAAAAAATATTTCCTTCTACTCAATGTATCCACAACCTTGTAAGATGATGCACTATTGTGCTTAAAAAAAATGGTGTAATACTATAAGAAATCAACCCATTTTAAATTTCTTTGATTCAACTTTTGTTGACTATTCAAATACTGTAAATTTTGATGATTAGTAACTAGAAAAAATGATTTGATCAAAAGATAATGTCTCCACTTTTTCAAAGCCTAAACTATAGCATTAAACTATTTATAATAAATGGAACATTTTCTCTTCACATCATTCAACTTTTCACTAAAATAAGAAAAAAAAAATTATCCTCTTGACTCAAAATAACTCCAATGACATTTCCACTAGCATCACAATCTACCTTAAATACCTTATTAAAACTTGGAAGTGCTAAAATAGGTTGCACTCTAATTTTAGTTTTTGAAAATAAAAAATCTTTTGTGCTCAGGGTTAGTCCACTTAAACTCTTTTCTATCCCCTCTCATTGTTTTAGGTAGTGGTCCATAAATACTACTTTTTTTATAAAATTGGCCAAACCATGAAAAATTTCACCTCACTAGCACTCCTTGGGGTAGGAAATTCAAGGATAAGCTTTACTTTCTTTAGGTTCATTTCAGGAGCATTTGATGAGACAAAAATTCCTAGGTAAACTAACTCCTTGAAAAAATTATACTTTTTAAGGTTAATCAATAACATTATTCTCAAAAATTCCTAGGTAAACTAACTCCTTGAAAAAATTGTACTTTTTAAGGTTAATCAATAACATTATTCTCTTAGCTTCTCAAAGATCCTATGAATATGAATTATATGCTCCTCCAATGATTTAATGAAACTTTGAATATAATTCAAGTAAACAATAACAAAATTAGCCAAAAATTATTTTAATAGCTCATTCATGAGATGCGTGAATGTGCTCGGTGTATTTATTATCCCAAAAGGCATGATTAACCAGGCATAGAAGCCCTCCTTTGTTTGGAATGTTGTTTTATATTCATCTCCTTCTCTAAGATTTGGTGATATCCACTCTTCATATCTGTCCTTGTGAAGTAATCAGCTCCACTCAAACAATCCATAATATCATATATCCTCAACAAGGGAGATGTATACTTGCTAGTAATCTTATTGATAGCTTGAGAGTTTGTACACATCTTCCATTCTCCATTTTTCATCGATTCTAGTACTACAGGTACCACACAATGATTCAAAACTCTCTCAAATCAAGACTTTCTACAAGAACTCTTGCACTTGTAAATTCAACTCTTCGTCCTCCACTAAAGTCATTCTATGCGCTTCCTTGTTCAACAAACCAGCTACAAGGGTGAGGTCTATTTGATGACTAATCCTTCTCACTGGTTATAAGAAATCAATTACATTATTGTATGAAATATCTCAAAACTCCTCTAACACATTTATAACTTCCATAGTGTTGGAATCAAGGAACACTGAGTTGGGGGGGCTGGGGGGGTGAATCAATGTTCTGCAATTTTTAACCTTATTAACTTGTTCATTTAGCCAATTAATGCAAATGAACAAAAGAAAGATACAAAAACATAAAGTAATCAGCCACAACACCATAATACTAGATTTTATTAATGGAAAACCTAGTTAAGGGAAAAACCATGGTGGGGATGAGATCCAGAATATAAATATACTTTGAAGAAGTATAAAAATATTACATTGGGAATGCACATGCATTCAGGCACACTTCCTAGATCTCACAGCTCAAAGTATCAAGGGCTACAACCTAGGAAGACTTAGTGTCTTACAATATCTTTTACAAAAGATAATTAGATTGTATGAAATAAAAAATAGCATCTAAAAATGCCAAGGTACAGTTCTCGTTAAGCACAAAACTCTTAATCTTTCACTTCTTTGCTACACTACTCTGTTCCACTATTCTACAATATTCTGGAGCATAGATCCTTCACTTGCACATGTGAAACTATGCATAATCGATCACACATACTTTTTACACACTCACCGATATAAAAATAATCATATCCATTGGTCTTATATATTTGTATCATGAAATTAGGTCTTCTACATGTCGACTTCAAGAATATTATCCAAATATTGAAACATTCATACATAGTCAGCTCAATCCAAACTCCAATGCATATGCAGACAAAAAAGAATTACCCACATGCTTCCCCAATGTCAAACTAACATCCTTGATCACAACAACAATCACCAAAATTTACTCCACAAATTCCGCAAAACGATCAATTATTCAAAATAGCCATACCACACTATTCTACCCAAAAACCTGTACACCAAATCTTCCAACTTATGCGACATTCATCACTAGAAGCTAAGATTATAGAATAAGGTACTCCAGACATCTAGTTATCTTCCTCTATCTTTGCAACACAAAATATTCAACATGAATGAAATATCAAACAAAATACTGCATTCTACCAAATGCTCTTTTCTAACTCACCTGACTTAACCAAATCTTCATTTTGACTTTCGGTAGGATCAGATCACACATTGTGGATAGGAATTGTAAGTAGAGTTGCCATCGATGAAAATAATAGATGGTCTTTACAATGTCTCTTGCCAAAAATCTCCCCCTTTGTCATTGATGGAAACACTTTGTGAAAAATTATGAAGTGACGGAATCAATACCAACATATGTACACAACAAATTCAAAATCTCAAAATTCCAAAACTCTAGAACTCCCCCTAAGATGAACAAAACATTTATCACTACCCTACACTCCCCCTTTGACATCAATGTCAAAGGTAGGAATCTGGATACCAAAATTCAAGTTAAAATTCTATATACAAACTACATTTATACACAAACCTTACTACCTTACAAAAACTTGAAGATATCTACAAAAGTGTTTTTCAATGAGCCCAAATGGCTATCCTAGCCCTTCTTGAGGTACTCAAAAATTAATATAAGGCCACTAAAGAGGCAAACTTTGATCTCTGTCGATTTAAGATCTAAGGGTTCACTGGCAACCTAAGCATCCTGCAAGGCATTGAGATAAGTGTCTACCTTGGGAGTGATGTGACTTCGAAGTTCACCAACTCTACCAACAATCTTTTCCTTGTCATGACTCAAACTCTTGATTTTATCAAGTAAGGATATTACCTAATCTTCATGTCTGCTCACTGAAACTGACAAAGGATCAAATGACTGAGATATACTGGCTAATTGCATTTCATTTTCCTTGGACTTCTTCTCAATATCCTCAGTGAACATTGACAATGATAGACACGATTTATATATGTTACCACATTTAGATAATGCATCTTGAATGCTCTTAATATAAGTATCTAATGTAACTCTATCATCGACAATCATTCTTTTCAATGTCCCGAGTCTCTTGGCATTAAATTTACTGCGCACCTTTATCTCAACTAAATTCTCCAATAACTCAAAATGAGTACTCACATAATTGATCAAATTTTTTAGTTGGTCAGAAGGGGAATCAGATGTATCCTTTTGAAATGTAGGAATTATTTTCTCCAGGATACCGGATGCAAGACTCACAAGCTTATTCTCCTTTATATGAGATTTTAAGATCTTCTCTCGAGCCTTAGCCTGTGCAAGTGATTCTAGCTTTAGCTTATGTATCTAAGAGAGAATCTAAGTTAATTGGACCTTGGGACAATGCTGGATCATCAAAAAAATTCATGTTTTTCAAGGAAATCTTTCACATCATTTGTAGTGTCTCTTATTGCATCCTTTTTATCATCTACATCTATTTCTATCTTCACCACTTTAATTCCTACATCATCAACAACCAAAGATTGGGTCTCAACTAAGGGCATTGTATTCATGGGTTGATCCAGAGGATTCCATGTATCCTCATCCTTATTATCATTACTTGTCTCATCTCCACCTTTATTCATCTCATCTTCCTACTTAACTTTAACTATATCTTCCTTTTTCGGAGGAGATGGAATACTTATATTACCTTGTTCTTCTTTGGGCTTCTCTTTTTGTGATTTTAGAGCAGATGGGACAACATCATATTGATTCCTTTGTAAAATTGGCTTTAGGATTGTCTCAGTATCCTTTATTACTTTATCTACTTTCCCAATCATAATCTTATTTATTCTAGTTTTACTTCTAAAATGTTGATGGGCTTCCTTGAGTACTCTTTTTATTTCTTCTACTGCTATTATTAGACATATGTTAACTATTACAGATTCCTTCAGTCTTTCATCTTGAACTTTAGCAGTTTGTCTTCTCATTTCCAAAATATCATATAAAGCTTTTGGAATCTCTAACATTATTTCTATAAGTGTCCTACTATAGATGTTCAAATATTTAATTATAGCTTCCTCTAGGGTTCTTTTCCCATCTTCATCAAACTTGTCATAAAAATCAAAGAAAGGCTTTAGATTACCCTATACTATTATGCTTTCTCCACCTCTTTAATTGACATCTTGGATTGTGTGAAACATATTTTTGGCTTATTTCATGGTTTTTCTCTACCAGAGGGCTTGTCCTTAGATATTTTTGTGGCTTTGGTGCCCTTGTTCTTCATTTTCTTCACCTCTTCATCAAACTTAGTCTCCTCATCATCCTTCATAGTCACAAACCTTACTTTCTTCCTCTTTTCTTCACCACTAGATAACTTGGCTAGAGATTTTACTAGCTTAGTAGATCCAGAGGAGATCATAGAGACTTTTGATTTAGTCTTATTTTCCTTAGCAGGCTCCTCTGCAGGTAGAATGTTCCTCTTTCATGCTTTCTAGATATCCTCCTTGGTGATCCCAATGCTTTCTTCATATGCCTCTACTTCCTTTCTCACTTTCCTCTAAATTTTTGACTTCTTGAATTCCTTGTGAAATTTCAAGCTCTTCCCAGCAAAAGTACCAAATCTTTCCTCAGAGGGATTTACCAATTTTCTTAATAAATGTTGAGCATTTATCTCCAATATTTGTTCATCAACCTCATACCCCTTGAGAATCATCCACACAATCCTAGGTTCAACAGCTTCCATGAGACATTGGCTAGTATCTACCATGAAGCAAATGGTGTCTTGATACTTTTCAACCACTCACTTAGGGATCCTCTACCTATCATGCATCTCACTCTAAATTGTTCCAAATAGCCCCATAAAAAACCTTTTGGGCCTTAGTGTCACTGATATTGTATAATGGTTCTCTAATTTGCACTCCCATAGGTTTGTCCTAAGCCCATTAGACTTGACCAACACTGAGAACTTCATTCATGAAGTAGAAAAATAGGCACAAGAATAGAGTTTCCTACTTGAATGGATGTTTCTTTCCTTGTTTGATCTTGGCTAAGTTCTCCATTATCTCACTCTAAAGAAACTCACATAGGTCATACTTCTTATTCTCTCGGACTATTTCATAGGCAACATATATGGCAGTTCTAGATACAGAGTTCTCTCTACGAGAATAGTAAATCTTATACGCAATCATCGTTGAAGAAAATCTGACATTATACTCCAAAATGTCATTGATTGTCATGGCTCTTTTGTCAAACCTCAAACTGGTTGCATATGTGACAATCTAGTTCTTTACCAACTTGGAATTTTGGTTTTTGCCAAAAATTATCATCAATCAACTTCTCATTGTAAAGATTCAACAAATAGGAGCTTCCCAACTCCTTGATGTGCAGTGTGTGTAAACCCTAATAGCCTCTATAAGCAAAACACTGTGTGGAACTGATGAAAATATACTCTTCAGATCATATTCCATGGAGATAAATGGGTGTTTCTTAAAATCTAGCTGAGCCCTCTCAGTGATATCTACGACTAGTGAGGTTGCAGTTCTAGAGGCAACCATTTCAAAAATTTCAAACTTCAAACTTGAAAGGTTTCATGGAAAAATACCTTGACCATCGGATTAGTTTTTGCTTGAGAAATCTCTTTTACACTTCACTCTCTTGGTTGATCTTCTCGCAGAGCACTCTCTTCTTCACTCGAATGTAAAGTGAAGAATGAATGGAAAAATGTCTTTTTATTGTTCACTTATGTAACTTTTAGGGTGCATTAAATGTGTTTATCCGTAAACCTTCTGAATACTTAGCTTTTTCAAACAACTCACAAGGAATCATCTACAAAAATTTATTATTGCACAAATTCTTTTAGGGATCATCTCATATCATCTGCAATACGCTAACATAGCATTTTCCAACCTGTCAGACTCATGTACTATTTGCTACAAGGGGTGCATAAGATTTTCATGAAAACTCACCCTAGGTCAGAGGCCTTAATTCAATTCCCAAAGGAATTTCCATTACCAAATTTGGGTGCAGATTCATTTCCTACATCTAAATCACTCTTCTTAACCCATGTCTTCTTCATCTAATCTCTAATTTCTTCCACTTTTGCTTTCCCTTTTTCATCTACTTGCACATTCTTATTCTTGTCTATCAGACCATTCCTATTGACATTTCTGCTTTTGTAGAATCTTGCAATATGACTGGAATCTCTACAATTGTAGCATACAACATTTCCTTGTCTAGGCCTAAAGTTAAATTGGTTCCCTCTTGACCTGCACTGGTTAGAAACATGTCCAAACCTACCACATGCATAACATTTGATATTCCTTCTTTTTGGAAAGTTATTCATCATACTTTTGCATTCATTTGATTTATGTCCATAATTGTTACATTTAAAAGATTTACAAGAGAAAGATGGACTATTTTGATTCATTCTATTTCTGCATTGACTAGCCATATGACAAAATTTATTAAAAAAAAGAAGTTACCATTGAACTTATGAGCATTAGGTTGCCTTACCAGAGACCTTTTATCTATTTTCCTCTAATTTTGTGACAATATTGATTCGGCTAGATCCAAAGCTTTCATCTTTTTCAAATCCAAGTCCTTTCTTGCATCTTCACTCTTCTAACTTTCAAGAATCTCATTAATTTTGGCTTAACTGATCTTGAATTTCTCCTTGTATTCATTTGTAGCTTCAATATCATATCTCAAAAGAGGGATCTAATTTCCAAGATCTTCCTCATGTTGTCTGGATTCTTGTAGGTCAAGCTTCAGTTGGCCATTCTTATAATCAAGTTTGTAGCATTCATCAGATTTATCTTTCAAAAGTGAGCAGGATTCTCCTCATTCTTTTTCGTTTTTGCAATCGCCTTTATCAATTTCATCACAATAGATTCCATCATTATTTTAAACTACATTATCTCTAGCAAGTTTCTCACATTCTCCTATCTTCTCTTTCAAGGCTTGGTCATCAATGCTTTGGCTTTCTTTCTCCTTTATATTATCAACAAGTTCCTTTCTCTTCTCTCTTGACTGATCTTTCAATTATTGGATGAATTTCTTAGCATCCTTAAGATTCACTTTCATCTGTCAAACTTTAGATAGGGATTGATCAAGATCCTCAAGTGCCACAATAAGCTGATGTTGAAGACTACCAGAATCCATTGATTCACCTTCTGAGATCCTCCTGAAGTTGTTAGGCTTCTTTCAGGGAACAAGGATTCGATAGCAATTGTTGGAATCAAGGAACACTAAGAGGGGGGAGGTGAATCTGTAGTACCCCTGCCCTAATCAATCTCTAACCTTGGTTTAATCTTGATTAGTTTATCGTAATATTATGTTATAGTCAGATGTTGATTTTACGCATAGCTATTGATGTGATTTTCTCACTAGTTGTATGCAAGTTATTCAGTGTTCCTATTTCGTGATATTAGTATCGGACTAACGCTTTCATTAAATTTTATATATGGATCCATGTATGATCTTGGTTGCAGGAAATTTCAGGTACAATGTCGCAGGAGTGCGAGGTTCGTCTTCACCTGGATTGCAGGTTTGAGTGTACCTCTTGTAATCCTTAGAGTTGGATTAGGTGGTCATAAGACCCTAGTTGACCTTAGTCATGCTCCAGTGAGCATCGCTAGTCGTCATCGGTAATCCCTTCTTGTTTGGGTTTGCGAGTCGTCTGTTTGGTTGACTTTCTCGATTTGCGTGCTTGGTGTGTTTGGTTAATTTGATTAATCAGTCCTTAGTAATTATCCTATTTAAATATGCGTTTGTGCATTGAAGATTAATGGGCTAGATTAATCGGATTTTCGTTATGCGATTTTCGTTGATATTGGATTGCTTATTTTATATTGGGAGTGAGTTCGATTAAATGATTGATTTGGAATATTAAATGCATTTTATATATGCTGATGAAAAGAAGTTTTATATTTTATCGCCATAGACTTAAATTGTATTCTGTTGGATTATTAAATTTGAAAGGTTAAATTGAATTGATTAAGGAGAAATCGATTTTGGAATTGATAAAGCAAGTTAATTTGTTGCTAGCTAAAAAAGAATTAAATTTTGAGTATTATTTGTAAATAAGAATTTTTATTCCAAAAATGGAAATTTTGGGGGTCAACTCTTCCATATAACCCAAATTTGGGGAAAAATTGAAGAATGGAGATTTTTGGAGAAGATTTTGGTTGGGAATAAATTCTGGAGGTTGTGGGAAGGAATGATGCTGGATCTGGCAGGTGGGCTCTCCTTTAGCCATTCCAGGATTGCGTGTTAAGGTAGGATCCAACTCTCAATTCTAGTTTTTGTTTGAAATGGAAATGGGGGTTTTATCTCGGTTTTAGATTCTCCATCGAATGCCATGCTTATGAATTGAATTGGTAAATTATTTAGCTTGGCTGGGAGTGTATGTGAGATGTTGTTAATTCCTCTTTTCGTTTTGGGCGTTTGAAACCCTTGGGAGTTGTAAAGAATGAAAAAAAACCATCAAGAAAATATGATTTCAATGCAGTTCATTTAAACCAAGTTCATAGCAAATCAAAATTTATAAAATCGTGTTTGGGTATAGCGTTTTTAGCTAATTTTCAAACTGTGTAAATAAAAATATAGTTTATTCAGAACTGGGCATTGTTTTATTCGGCTGGGCGTTGTTTTATTCGGCTAGGCGTTTTGTTTTATTGTTTCAAGCTGTGGGTTTGGGGATTGGAGGTGGGGAGTGGAGCTCCACCCGCTCCTCCTCCCCTCTCCCCCGCTCGCCCTTACTCCTCACTCCCCCCTGCGTGTTTCTTTCCTCCCGCTCGCTGTGTAGGTTGCTGTGGCCGCGGCACTGCGGTGGCCGTAGGGGCCGCGGTGGCCTCAGGGCGCCGCGGACCTGCGGGCACCGCAGTGGCGCCGCCTGCACCCTGCTTGTGGCTAGGGTTAGGGCACGGCCGCCCTCCCTTGTTTTAAACGCGTTTCTTTTTAAGAAAGAACATAGTTTTTTTAACGTGGTTTTTTTTTTTATGTGTTTTTTTTTATCATTCAAAAAAAATGCTTATAATATGTATGTTATTTAAATGTTAAGTTTGATTAGTTTTTAATCCTGATTAAGGTGGCATATAGTGGTAAATGTTAATTGGACATGGATTAATCTTATAATGGAGTTTATAAGTAAATTAATTATTCAATCCCATGTCTTGACTTATGCTCCTTTCCTGATTAAGTTCTAAAACTGTTAACTTCGCAACTAAATATCATTGATTATATTCTGATCGATCTTGGATTAATGAATCTAGATCTTGATCGTTGAAATACGATGTAATTATTGCTTGATGATGTTAAATTTTATCGTAGAACATATCATTTGAGTAATTGTAAAGTAGTGAAATATTTATCGTTGGGCATTAGAAATTTAACGATATACATTGGAAATGATTACCTCCATTTAGATTCTCTTTCTACATTTTTATTTCTGTAATCCATTTAATGTATCTGGAATTGAAATTATGAATCTGTAGAGATTGATTTTAGACCAGTATGTTAATGACGTTTTGATTGGAGATTAAATACCTTGTTTAATTGATTAATGGTGGCCTGAATTTTATTATTATGAATTGGTTTAAAAACTCATTTTGGCTTATTTGCCTGTTCGATGCTTTGAACCTTAAAGAGTTAGAAAATCAAGACCAACTTATCCCTTGTTGAGGTAGATAACTGTAATCAGCTTTAGATCATGTAGAAAACTTGATCGATTTTAATGTTTAAATCAATTTGAGGAAATATTATCTTTTCTGATTATTGCCTTGCGAGTTTAATTTCTGTATTCGCCTTTAATTATGAAATGGCATGTTTTGCTTTGTTTAGTAGGACCCTATCGTATGGATTGACTTGGGGTACCTATTTCAGTCCTCGATTCCGAGTTGACTGTTGTATTGTGATGTTGTCATAGTTGGTCATATTCCTTGTGTGGGTGTCGAATGATGATTTGTGGTTGACCGTTGTTGGTCAGGTCTCTAGTTAGAGTACCGTTAGTAAGTGTGCATCTTGGAGTCGTGTTTGACCTGATTATTGTTTCTCTCTTCTTGAACTCCGTTCGTCCGACCATGTGTATTCCTTGGTTTGAGTTCGTCAGAGTTTAGTCTAGTGTCATATGGGAAAGTGGCTTTCGATTGGGGGCCGTGCCCAAAGTGGCTGCTGGGTAACCCGTCGAAAGTGAGTCTAATAAGTGATAACCTAACAGTAGATTAGAATGTAATCTCTAATAAGATAATGTGCCTCACACATGGGACAAGTGCTATCATAGATTCGACATGCTGTGAGAAGGCCTGAAATGGCAAACCATCTTCCTTGTCTTCACGAGAGGATGTGTGGGTCCACATGAGGCTTGGATGGGCCGGAAGCTCAGATTAGGTTGCCAGGGTGACCCAGTGTACGGGGCCGGGACCTATGAAGACTTGCCATGGTATCCATACCAGGTTGTGTGATGACACTTGTCCCTACGTTCACTAGTGTGTTGTCGTTTTGTCCTGTTAGGAGTACCTTTGTGAGTCATCCTTTTGTCTCTACCCTTGTGAGTGTCAGTTTCATGATAGACCTTGGGTGGTGATGGCTCAGTGTCATGGATGCTCTTCTGGACCTTTGTATCAGCTTGATTTTGTTCAGCTGGATCCTGTTCTTTTTAAAGGATCGTTTATGTATTAATTGACTGGTGTGGTCATTTGTATATTGCTTATGTATCACCATGATGGCTGGATTGAATGGTGTAACCTCTTGTATTCTTAACCTTTATTAATTATCAGAGGGGTCTTGCAGTTGAGCAGACCCGGAGATGTAGCCCTTTAGGGGTGAACTCCGAGATCATTATGGTGTTATGTGGTGTATTCTCTTATGTTTCCTTTATTCAGCTTTATCATGTATGATTAGCTGATGTTAGAATGGTTAAGTGGATAATGGGAATTAACTATATATGCTTATATTCAGTTCCTTCTTGAATGCCATGTTGATCAAATGCATAAGTGGTTTAGATGAGATTTATAGTAGATGCATGTTTGTAATCGTCTTTTGAAATGCAATAAGTTGGAATATGAAAGAAGGTAATTTAGAGCAATGAATTATACTCAGTTGTTGTTAAGGAATTTAAATATGCTTGGAAAGATCTCTTATGTTATGATGAAATCCTAGTGTATTAGAATGTTAGATGTATGGTTTGTAATTTTCAATGAAGAGCTTGAATGGAGATTATGAATGGATCTTAATGATGAATCTTCGCTTGTTATTTATATTTCCATCTTTTGAAAGAAATTGTCCTGATTATGAATTATCTCGTTGTTAAGATAATTAGCTTATTGGATTAATTGTGCGAGTTAGTGAATTGTGATATTTAAGTAATCTCGTTGGGAAACTCTTTAGGTGTTAGTTGAAGTCTTCCGCTATGCAAATTGAATCTTTGATATCTTGTTGTATCTGGTGTTGTAACTTTAAAAAAAAAAAAAAATTGCACTCTATTCTTGTGTTATGGCTTAATCCCTTCGGGGTTTCCTGGCGGGGCATTACAGAATCAGTCTTCTTCAATTTTTAACCTTTTTAACTTGTCCTTTTAGCCACATAATGCAAATGAACCAAAGAAAGATGTAGAAACACAAAGTAATCAACAACAACACCATAACACTAGATTTTATATGTGGACAACCCGATTAAGAGAAAAACCATGGTGGGGATGAGACCCATAACATACATATACTCTGTAGAAGTATAAAAATATTACATTGGCAATGCCCATGCATTCATGCACAATTCCTAGAGCTCACTGCTCAAAGTATCAAGGGCTACAACCCTAAGAAGACTCATTGTCTTACAATATCTTTTATGAAAGATAATTGGAATATCTGAACTGAAAAATAACATCTACAAATACCAAGGTACAGTTCCAGTTAAGCATAAAACTCTTAATCTTTCGCTTCTTTTCTACACCGCTTTGTTCCACTATTCTGCAATATTTTGGAGCATAGATCTGTCACTTGTGCATGCTAAAATACACACAATCGATCACAAACACTTTTTACACACCCACCAATTTAAAAAATAATCATATCCACCAATCTTATATATCCACAACATAAAACTAGGTCTTCTACATGTCGGATTCAAGAACACTATCCAAATAATGAAACGTGCGTACATAGTCTTCTCAATTCGAAGTCCAATGCATATGCAGACCAAAAAATTTTTTCCACATGTTTCCAAGATGTCAGCTAAACATCGTCAATCAATAAAAAAATCAACAAAATTTACTCCACCAATTCCTCACAATGATCAACTATTCAAAACAGCCATACCACATTGTTCTACCCAGAAACCTGTACACCGGATCTTCCAACTTACACAAAAGCCATCACCGGAGCATAAGATATTGGAATAAGTTATTCTAGACATCTAACTATCTTCCTCTAGCTTTGGAACACAAAATCTTTAACATAGATGAAATGTCAAGCAAAATATTCCATTCTACTGGATGCATTGTTCTAACTCACTAGACTTAACGAAATCTTCATTCTAACTTCCTGTAGGATCAGATCACACACTATGGATAGGATCTTTGACTAGAGTATCCATCAATGAAAACACCAAATGATCTTTACAATTTCTCTTGCCTACACATAGGTATTTCTTCTACTTCTTTTTTTTATCTTTAGGAGTTAAAGTAAAACATAGATGCTCATGCTTCATGCCATCTAAAAAATTTCTTGCATCATCTAAACATATTATTCTATTACTACATACCTTCTCCTCTATCTCCTTCAATGGCTTCAACTTGTGTTGAACTCAATAATTTTTCAAATAAAAGGTATTTATATACCCATCATATATTGCATGATGGTCAAATTGTTCTGGTCTCCCTAGCAAATTATTATCATATTGCATAATACCTCATCATGATAGTTTCCAATCCTCAACTATATTCTCCACTAAATAAAGACTTATGGTCCATCTACAACTAAGAAATCAGTTAGGGATTTGAGTGCCTTCTTCTTTCTAAGTTCAAATTACTAACCATTTCCCTTGAAACAAGTTTATCAATTCTAAAACCATCTATTATAAAATTGACAAGTTTACCATTACACTTACATCTTGTGATAAATAGTTTCTTCCTTTGGATTGGTTCTTTCTCATAATTCAACAATGTTCTTCGAGTAACTCTAATGCCTCTTGCATATGCATTTCATCATTTGATTATTTTGGTCTGAGCCATACTTTGTATATGTTTTACCCTTGACTATGTGCATATTATTCTTTTATATTGGCATCCATGAGTTGTATTCAATGATTGTTACATTCTTTTGTTAATAGGATGATATCATTGTTGATATTTATAGTAGGTTATACTTGTAGTTTTAGTGATGATCATATATGCATGATGTTACATGATGATATTTGGATTGTTATATGATGATATTAGGGTTTTATTGGTGTCATGAGATTAATTTATGATGTAATATTCTGATATGATGTGATGCTAATAACCATGGTTTTGATGTAAACTAAGAGGGGGGGTGAATTAGTATACCAAAAAACACTGAACTCAAACTTCTAAACAATTTAGCAGATAACCAGTATATAAATAGTTTTACTAATAAACTAGTTAAGATAAATGCAAACCAAATAGAAAACAAAGCATTCACCCACAAAAGAACAATCACCATAACACAAGATGTTTTGATGTAGAAACCCAAATGGGAAAAACCACGGTGAGCAGAAACTCACAAGTAACTATTTGCAGAATAGAAACCAGACTGGTTAAGGTCATACAATGTTCTTCACCATAACATATCTTATTAGGAATCTAGATCTCTGTTGGGAGATGAGTCCTGTTAAAGACTACCTTGTGAGAGGATTTTAGATTCATAGTTGTGAACCACCTTGTTAAAGGATTTACAAAGGCTTTGCTAGGCCTACCCGGTTAAGGGTTACAGACTTGTCGAAGATGTGAGTAATCAATAAGTGAGTAATCTAGATACTAGCACAATATGCTTGGTTAGTGTAAGGCACTCCCCAACCAAGCTTTGATTAACTTAGTTGACCATGTTTGACCCTATTAATAAATGCTATAATTCAATAGGATGGGCTATGTTAGATAGATAGATTGGTGAGAAAAGTAATTGAACCAAGTTATAAAATCATTTCACCTTGAGGTGTACATTTTTATGCATTATGGATTTAGAACTTATAAGATTCCATGATTTGGATAACATCAATGTATGTTGATGCTTCATTTATATGCATTATGATATAGAATTCTATATGATTCCAAAATATGATAAATTTGAGATGATATATGTCATTATTGGATTTGAAAGACTTCACTATGATGATAGAAATAGGATTTATGTTTTATGTATGGATCAAAATTATGAGAATTATGATAATTGCTTATGTGCAGTTGTTTGGATGTAAGGTGTATTGATTTTTTTAAATGTATATGGTATGCAGAGTGTTTGATGTGTATTCTTATTCATGTGTTTTATATTATATGAGATTATTTGGAATTACTAATGTGTGATTGAGATGCACAGGAAAATTATCCATGTGACCATGGAAATATTATGGAGAACCAAACCTAGACCTATGTACTTTCGTAAAACCAGGGTTTGTCTTTTTGGAGAGACAACACCCCGTTTGTGTAGTATTTTATTTATGTAAAAGTGGATGTTGCATGTGTGTTAGATTGAATTTATTTATTTGTGTAAATCCAACAAGAGACAATATTTCATGTATAATGTTGTAAAAGTATTTTTATTGTGTCACTTGACACATGTTGATTTATGTTTTGGTTTTTTTTAAATTGTCTCTTGGATGGAGTTGTTTAACCATAGCTTTTTCAATTAATTTGATGTGATTCCATAATTGCCTTGGGAAGAGAATCTTTGGGGTGGTCAACTTAAGTTTAACCCGAAAATTAACTTAAGAGGGGTTTAAAAGGGGTTAAATGGACACCTAGGGGTAGTTTAAGAGTGTTTCCTAAAGCCCATAAGGTATACCTAAGGGTTAGGAGTAATTTTAGGCATGTTTCAACTCCCATGTGACCATTTAGACACCCTAAAAAGTGGGTTTCCTAAGTTGAGCGAAAATTGAAAATTAGAAGGCATCACCTATGTAATGCCCCACCAGGAAACCCCGAAGGGATTAAGCCATAATACAAGAATAGAGTGCAATAATTTTTTTTTAAAGTTACACCACATTAAGATACAACAAGATATCAAAGATTCAGATTACAAAGCGGAAGACATCAACTAACACCTAAAGAGTTTCCCAACTGGATTACACAAATTTCACAATACACTTAACTCACACAATTAATCCAATAAGCTACTAATCTAACAACGAGATAATTCTTAATCAGGATAATTTCTTTCAAAAGATGGAAATATAAATCACAAACAAAGATTCATCCATTAAGATCTATTCATAATCTTCATTCAAGCTTTTCATTTAAAATACAAGCCACACATCTAATATTCAAAAACACTAGAATTCCATCATAAACATAAGAGATCTATTCAAGCATACTTAATTTTCTAACCACAACAGAATAGATTCCATCACTCTAAGATACATTCATTCATGCTCCAACTTATTGCATTTCAAAAGACGATTGCATACTAGCTTCTACGCTAAATCTCATCTAAACTACTTAAGCATTTGATCATCATGGCATTCAAGAAAGAACTGAATAAAAGCATTTAAAGTTAATTCCATTTATCCACTTAACCATTCTAACATAAGCTATTCATACATGATAAAGCTGAATAAAGGAAACATAAGAGAATACATCACATAACACCATAATGATCTCGGAGTTCACCCCTAAGGGCTACATCTCCAGGTCTGCTCAACTGCAAGACCCCTCTGATAATTAATAAAGTTAAGAATACAAGAGGTTACACCATTACAATCCGGCCATTAAGGCAAAACATAAACAATATACAAACGACCATATTGGTCAATAAATACATAAACGATCCCTGGAAAGAACAAGATCCAACTGAACATAATCGAAGCTAATACAAAGGTCCAGGAGAGCATCCATAAAACTGAGCCATCACCACCCAAGGTCTAACATGAAACTGACACTCACAAGGGCAGAGACAAAAAGGACGACCCACAAATGCACTCTTAATAGGACAAAATGACAACACACTAGCGAACGTAGGGACAAGTGTCATCACACAACCTGGTATGGTTACCATGGCAAGTCTTCATAGGTCCCGACCCCATACAGTGGGTTACCCTGGCAACCTAATCCGATCTTCCGGCCCATCCAAGCCTCATGTGGACCCACACATCCTCTCGTGAAGACAAGGATGGTGGTTTGCCATTTTAGGCCTTCCCACAACATGTCGAGTCTATGATAGCACTCATCCCATGTGTGAGGCACATTATCTTATTTAGAGATTACATTCTAATCTACTGTTAGGTTATCACTTATTAGACTCACTTTCAACGGGTTACCCAGCAGCCACTTTGGGCGCGACCCCCAATCGAAAGCCACTTTCCCATACGACACTAGACCAAACTCAGACGAACTCAGAAACCAAGGAATAGGCATGGTCTGACGAACGGAGTTCAAGAAGAGAGAAACAATCATCTGGTCAAACATGACTCAAGGATGATCACTTACTGACGGTACTCTAACTAGAGACCCGAACAACAATGGTCAACCACAAATCATCGCTTGACTCACACAAAGAGGATATGATCAACAACGACACTACCACAAAACAACAGTCAACTCGGAATCGAGGACTGAAACAGGTACCCCAAGTCAAGCCATACGATAGGGACCTATCAAACAAAGCACTCTTGCCATTTCATAATTAAAAGCGAATACAACAATAAAACTCGCAAAGGCAATAAACAGATAAGACAATATTCAACAGATGCGATCTTTCCGAATTGATCTAAACATTAAACGTCAATCAAGTTTTCTACAAGGTCTAAATTAGATTACAGTTATCTTTCTCATCTAGGAATAGGTTGTTCTTGGTTTTCTAACTCTCTAATGTTCAAAGCATCGAACAGACATATAAAGTCATAATGAGTTTTTAAACCAATTCATATTAATAAAATTCAGACAACCATTAATCAACTAAAATAAGATATTTAATCTCCAACAAAACATCATTAACATACTGGTCCAAAATCGACCTCTACCGTTTCGTATTTTCAAGTCTAGATGCATTATATGGATCATGGAAATATAAATGTAGAAAGAGAATCTAAATGGAGATAATCATTTCCAAAAACACATCGTTTAAATTCAAATACCCAACGATAAATATTTCACTACTTCCCAATTACTCAAATGATATGCTCTAGAATAATATTTAACATCATCAATTAGTAATTATAACATATTTCAACAGTTTTCCAATAACATAATATTCTATTTTGTTTTTTAAACAATACTACCTCAATTAGCCAAATGCTCTAACCAGCTAGAAGGTAAGATATAAACTTATTAATCCAAGATTGATCCAAAATATGACCAATTAATATTCAATGGTGAAATTAATAATTCTAGAATTTAATTAGAAAATGTGCACCAATCCTAAAATGAAATTGAATATCAATTAACGGGTAAAATTCCTTTACCCCATTAATCAACATGAAATTAATCATTAAGTAGAATTATGCCATAGTATCCATAATTAAAAACTTAATTAACAATTCCCATTAACTAATATTTAAATATTATATATTTTTTTTGAATATAAAAAAAAATACATTAAAAAAAAACATTTTTTTTTTTTAAAAACTAATATATAAAAAAAAATATTTAAACGAACTGAGTTGAAATGGCCGCGTGGGGAACCAGGTCGTGCCCTAGCCCCAGCGGCTCCCGCGCAGGGACGCGTCGCTCCCTGCGGCCACCGCTGTAGAGACGCAGTGCTTGCGGCCGCCGCGGGGGTCACAGCGAGCTGCGGCCCTGCCGGTTGCGGTGTGTGTGGGAAGGAAGGGAGGAAGGGGGGGACAAGCGGGGGAGGGGAGGAGGAGCGGGTGGAGCTCCGCTCCCCGCCCTCCAAACCCCAACCCAAACAGTGTTAAAACAAACGCACGACCCGCTTAAGAATATATTGTTTTTTTTTTAAAACACACAGTTCGGTTTCTAAACAAATAAAACGATATACAATGAAACCCTTCGAAATTTACATTTCGATTTACATAAAATCTGGTTTCAATAAAATAAGCTTTGGGTTTCCTAAATTCTTTCATGGTATTCATTTCCTCCAAACACAATGGGATTCAAACCACCCAAAAGGAAACATTGAGAGATAACAAAATCTCAAAACAAAATTTCCAGCCAATTCAAAATGGCCAAACAGGGAACTAATTTTACCACAATAATGCAACCAAAATTGTTTTCTTGAAGATCATAAGCAAATGAGTATAGATCCAAACCCATAAGTCCAAATCTAAAACTAAAATTCAATTTTAACAGATTAGATCTTAACAACCAGCATTTGTTTTCTACCAACAGAACATATTTCCATGGCAACAACGAAGAACAGATAAGGTGATTCCTACCTTCATACGCATTCCAGGAATAGTTGAAGGAGAGCCCAATCCTGCCAGATCCAGAAGAACTTTCTTCCTCCCAAAACCCCCAAAATTTCTTTCCCAACCAAAATTTCTCCAAAAATGTCCATCCTCCAAAATTTCCCCAAATTTAGGTTATATGGAAGAGTTGACCAAAAATTCTATTTTTGGAATTAAAATTTTTTATTTAAAAATAACTCTCCAAATTAATACTTTTCTAACTATAGCAACAAATTAACTTGCTTTTCAATTCCAAAATCGATTTCTTCCTTTAATTCAATTTAACCTTTCTAATTTCAAAAGCCAACAGAATACGATTAAATCTATTGCGATAAAATACAAAACTTTCTTTTCAACAGCATATACAAAATGCATTTAATATTCAAAATCAGTCATTTAATCAAACTTACTCCCAATTTAAAACGAGCAATCCAATATCAACGAAAATCGCATAACGGAATCCCGATTAATCTAGTCCATTAATCTCTAATGCACAAATACATATATAATCAAAATAATTACTAAGGACTAATTAATCAATTTAACCATGCACACCAAGCATGCAAACCGAGAAGGTCAACCAAACAGATGACCCCCAAACCCAAACAAAAAGGGAACACCAACGACGACTGGCGATGCTCACTTGAGCATGACTAAGGTCAACTAGGGTCTTACGACCACCTAATCCAACTCTAAGGATTAAAGGGGTACACTCAAACCTGTACATCCAGGTGAAGAAGAACTTCGCACTCATGTGGTGTTGTACCTAAAATTTCCTACAACCAAGAGTCATACATGCATACATATATGAAATTTAATGAAAGCGTTAGCTCAATATTAATACCACAGAATAGGTACACTAAAAACTTGCATACAACTAGTGTGAAAACCACGTCAATAGCTATGCGTTAAATCAACATCTGACTATAACATAATATTAAAATAAACTAATCAAGATTAAACCCAGGTTAGAGATTGATTAGGGTAGTGGTACTACAACCTAAGTTGTTAACTTTCCTTTTTAATGAGAGATCCTTTTGGATCTTTTTCTAACTTTTCCTTTTTCAATTTTAGAAACCTATGAAAACTCTCACTGAGGCCTTTTTAGGCAAGAATGAGAGATTTTGTGGGTAATCACCCACTCTCCATTTTTAGAGACAAGGAATTTTGAAAGAAAATGATAGATTTGAATTAGGAATTTGGCTAAGTGTAGAGAGGCAAGGGTTTGTGGAATTGGGCTGCTCATCTTCAACCAATCTAGCATACCTTTGGGTAGTTGAAGGTTGGTCATATTTTCTCCTTGTATTGTTTTATATTGCATGTTGTGTTGAAAGGATTTGCTTGTGTAAAAAGGCTAGTTTTTTGCATGTTTTCCTTGGAAAATTATTGTGTTCTATGTTTTACTTTTTGTATGCATTTTATGTGCTTTAGGAGTAATCAAGGCCTCCTACTATTGGGAGAGAGGATTGTCTTGTGTGTGGTAGAAGTGACAGTCCTCGAGTGAGAGGCTCTCGTTGTGAGAGTGATCACAAGGGATTTTTTTTGTGACCCTTTTTGCATGGCTTGTTTATGCATTTGAGGGTCATAAGGAGGTAAATAAGGCATGAATGTCTTGGGGGGCATAAGGATGTGGGGTTGTTATACTTATGATGTATTTGGTTTGCCATGAGGTGGCTATATGTTTTACCATACTTGCAGTCTCCTCAGGGTACTTGTTCCATTACCACCCTTGAAAAAGGCACCACAATGTGTGGTGCACTGTAGCCCTGGGTTGGGAATGTGTTTGTGATTGTTTTCCCTTGTTTATTGGGTTTGCATATGTGTAATCCTATCAAGGGCTTGGTTCTCCAAGCTCGGGGGTGGCTACTAGTTAGCCTAGGCTGGGAGGTGAGCACTCCATGATCATAGTTTTTGATTTATTGCAAGTTGTTTGGAAGAAAAGCAAAAAAAACAAGTAGAAGATTGCTGAAAATGTTGTTTGCGGAAAAGATTTGGGAATGAAACATTTTATATTTTAAAGTGCAGCAATGTAAAAGGGATTGTAATTACTTTGAAAAGAAAATTGTATCTATTTTAATAGAAGTCCTCATTTAGTAGAAATGAGAGATTAGTTTGGGTATCCCTCCCTCTTGCAATAATGTCATTATTTCTATTAATTTATTATTGCATAAATGAAAATATTTTGTTGCGTATTAGCTTGCATTGTTCTTAAATTTTAAAGGGCTTGCATGCATGTTCATTTTGAAAATAAAAGCTTTGATTATTTCCTCATGTATATCCCTAAGAATAAACTAAATGATTCTAAACCAATGAAATTGCTAAAGGTATTTAACCGTGTCATTTCCTTTTTGTTATTTGCAGAAAATAAATCTACAAAAAAAAATAATATGTCTATTCCTAAGAATTACTTCCTTACCTTCTATTTTTAATATAGTTGCTATTTTAAGTTTATTTAATTATGTCATTTTACTTGTTGCGGAAATTAAAATTTAAAATTAAAGGGTTTATCTAATTTGCTTAATATTAACATATTTATACAGTTACTTAACTCTGTTAATTACTTAATTGCAGAAAATTAATCTACAGATAAATAGACTATCTCTGATCTTTGGTATTCAAACTTTTAGGAAATAAGAAAAAAATGCATTGATTTAAACAGGTTATTTTAATCAATCTGTTTAATAAGATTTTCTTTTTTTAAAAAAAAATTATATATGTGACGATATTCATCTATGAAATAAAACCCATTGTAATTTACCCCTGAACTTAGCATAGAAGGATTATATATATATATATAAACTAATGAGCAAAAAAAAAGGGGGTTTTAAGTTTTAAGTTTATTTTTATACAAAAAAAAATAATACAAAAAAAATACCCAGCAAAATGCAATTTTCAGGGGGGACAGTGGATAGCCCCCCCGCGGCCGCCACTGTGTGAACACATAGTGCGCAGCACGGGAAACCCCCGAACCACCACCCCTCCCCCATTTCGAGCTCAGCCGCCTTCCCTTACACGTCGTTTCTTCCCATGGGAGCCTCCGCCCTGCATAATGAAATAAGAAAAGAATAAAACCCTAGCCCGGGTAGGGCTAGGGTAGTGCAAAACAAGAGAGATTAAAAAAAAAATGTAAAAAGGCTTATTATATTATATATATTAGTTAGGGTTTCTTTTTCATGGTTATTTTATAATATGAGAACATAATTGTTTTATATATATATATATATATATATATATATATATATATATATATATATGGAGTTAAAGTATGAACGAGTAGGGAAAAATGTAGATTTAATATTTAAAGATGATTTATATAAACATATGGAGTTGTAAAAATATGATAGATGTTATAAATTTTAAACATCCTTTAGAGTAAATCTTATAGACAATTTTTAATGGATCTAGTAAGCTATTTTAGGGTTCCCATAAGCTAGTTGGAATTTTAAAAAAATAAAAAATAATGTATTTTTCAACAACATTATTTTTACCATAATTGGGTAAATATAATTGGGAAGTTTAATTGATCAAATTTAAAGCAAATATAAATATTGAATATGAAATATTAAATAGATGATGTTTGGAAAAAAGTAATATATAACAACTTGATTTAAATTATATAATTACATTTTAGAGATCTAAATGGTTTTATTTTTATAATTAAACGAAATGATTCAATATAGTAAAAATAATTAATATAAGAGAATATTGTAATGGTGCAATATAATTTCTCTATAAAAAAAAAATTAAGGGACTAAGTCTTGCGAACCTTGTTAACCCAAGTGGATACTCTTATCTGATAATTTAATTATCATAATAATGATTGGTACTTTAATTGAATCTACTCAAATAATAGATAATATTAATGAAATGAAATAGTAATAGTGTTGAAATTAATAGAAGCCTTATTTAATTAAGTTACTAGGGAAGGATGTAGTAACAGGATGGAGGAAACTGGATAATTAGTAAATAATCGATATCGAACCAAGTATTATATTTAGTAGAATTGGATCTAAATAAGTATTAATAAGTGTAACTGAAATGAAAAGGAATTTTGAGGGAATTTAATATTTTCCTTATAAAATTTATTCATTCCCCTTGATAATTGGAATTATCGTAAATTGTTACGTTAGTAATTAATTTCAATTAAGAATTCATTGGAACAACTTGTTAAGTTGTCACAACTATTTAAGAAATGGTTGCATGTACTTTTAGTGTTTAAAAAAAAAAAAAAATTTGTTGTTTGTGTTTTGCCCAAAAGTTTGGGCATGACAGTTAGATCCTTGATAGCTCATTGTTAATGCATTTCAGCATTACTTCAATCTTCAATATCTCCACACTCCTACTCTTCACACATACCTGATATTTTCTTCTATGATCACACATACAAAACCTCATCATCATTTAAAACCCTAGACATGATGTCCTTATAAAGGAGTCTAATTTCATGTTGGTTCAATAGGATTACATTATAAGTTTCTAGGTTCAGTGCATCTAGACACATTTGGTAACATGACACAAAATCACCGCCAAAATGTTGGTGGGTGATAATTCATCATAGAAATACTGGTTGGTAACTCATCACAGAGTAATACTAGTTCATACAATTTATGGATTACTAGAAAAAATGTTAACTACTACTTTGTTCCTTCGTACCGCTTGAGATCCTTGAACCACTTGAGGTCTTCATACCACTTTGGGTCTTCAGTCAGTTTGTGACTGGTAAACATCTTCTGCAAAACATCGATAGTCTAAAGACTATAATACATAATACCAGTTGGAACAAATACTGGTTGAGAATAACTCATACATATAGAAAGCGTACACAAAGCAAGTGTGTGTCCATCAATGACAATCACAACATTAAAAATGCCAACAATGTCCCCCTTTGGCATTGATGGCAACACTTAGGAAAATTTTGACATCTAAGTGTTTTTACAACAAAAATATGTCATATGCAAAATTACTCCCCCTAAGCATATACAATATCCCCTTTTGCAGAAATTACAATGTATACTACTCCCTTAAAGTGGTAACATGAAAGTATACATAACATTCACCAAAATTTTAAATACTACTCCCCCTTTTCCAACAATGACAAAGTACTGCAAAATAACCCCTATTTCTCATTATCACTAAAATTGAGTAAATGTTTATGAAAATAAGGAATGAAACTTGTCAAAAACCGATTTAAAATCTTGCAAAAAAGTCTTCATGTCTAATGACCATGACTCAAGTAGTGAGGTAGAAACCTCACTTTTGGTATGCATCTGAGATACCTGTTCTTCCATGGCATCAATGGTACTCATCTCTTGAGTTACCATTAGGGCTTCCAGATTGAGAAAGCACTTCTAAAGAATTTGCAGTTTGGGAAATAAGACTAGTTGCTGATCTCCACTTCTATCCTGGCAGACTGAAGCTAATAACGATAAACTATTTGCCCATATGTAGTGAAGGAATCATATGGCATCTTGAAGTTTCTTATGTATGTCTGCAAATCTGATTGGAGTTTATCCTTTTGTGAAAGCACATCATTGCAAAATAGATGGGGTTGGCTGATTTTGCTCAACAGGAGTTTGCCCTCATCCATAGCAACACTTATGTCCTTCTGTTGTTTCTAAAGTTGTGACCAGAGCTCATTTAGTTTCTTAACTAAGGTAGTGTTTAGTGCATTTTCATGCTTCTTCTTTACATTTGCTTCAGTAACTTCTTCCAGGCATTGGACCTGGTCCTCTACAATGGTACATAGAAGTTTCAACTTTAATAAAGAGGAATTGGTACTGGGGAGGTTAGTACCGAGAATCAAACTGGTGAGAGTGTCAACTACAGTTTGAAAAACATCTTGTTCCTTCTTCCTCCTCAATGCTTCCAACTATTCCTGTGCAAGCTTTATGCTTGAAGCAGCTCTGATTCATTTGTAGATTGGAGATTAATAAGACTGGCAATGTCAATTGGTTGCCTTGGGAGTCTTCACTTATTTGGCTTGTTCTGCTTCCTTCTCCTCTGCTACTCTTTTCTTGTCTTCTTCTTTCTTCTTTTGTTCCTCTTCTTTCTTCTTCTTTAGTTCTTCTTTCTTCTTATCTTCTTCCTCCTTTTTCCCGTCTTCTTTCTTATTCTCCGCTTCTTTCCTCTTCTCTTCTTTGTTCCTCTTCTCCTCTTCTTGTTTCCTCTTGTCTTCCACTTTCTTTTTCTCATCCTCTTTCTTTTTCTCTTCCTCTTTCTCCGCTTTCTCCTTATCAGCCTTTTCCTTGTCTGCATCTGGAGTGACATCTTCACCATCCAATTCATCAACATCAATAGTGTCCACCTATTTTGTAACTCTTTCTCCTTCACCATCAAATACCTCATCCAGTTTGGCTGAGGATAGGTCAGGTTCTTGTTTAGCCTTCTTGTTGGGCTCAGACACTTGATGTAACTGAACAATAGCTTTGGCATGTAGATGAGTGTCCTTCTCCATTTCAGAGGTTCTGCCTTCTAGCAGCCTGAGTCTTCTTCTTCTCATGAAGAAGAGACCTTTATTCTTGTCCATAATTTCAAATAATTCAGAGTTGGAGGCATCAGGAAAGTACTGAACAAAGATTTTGTCCTTTATTTCTTGTTCTTTCTCAATGGCAATGTGCCATTTGTTGTCCAAAGAATTGTACAAAGAATCAGGTGTCACCGATCTAATTTTAGATGGCGACCGATCATTTACACACATATATTTTATCATTTCCTGCTCTACTTATTCCTTCTCATTATCGGAAAAATCATCAAAATATTCTTTTAGGTCATCAAGCACCTTTCTCTTAATATTCTTTACAGTCCTTTGACAATGTGTCAGAGGATTATAAGAAGAGATGTCTATATTTACTGGTGTTGACGATGCAAGTGCATTACCACTAGATTTAGCCTTCTTGCTTGATTGCCTAGTTTTCTTAGGCTTCACTTCCAGTTCGGTATCCTCTGACTCCGGTGAGTTGATTTTGGTCTTCCACTTCCTCTCAAATACTTTAGCGGGTGCAACTTCTAGTTTCTTCTTGGCAGGTGACCACTTGGTCACTTTTGGGTTGGCTAAGGTACCCTGTGTTGATACCGATGGTATTGCCTTTCCCTTTTTCAATGAAGGATCTTCAACCGGTGTTACCCTTTCCAAGTAGGTGTCAATTTGTTTTTTCTTTGCATCGAAAGGAGAGGCAATAAGGGTAGAGGCATACCCATCCAACATGTCATACATTACTTCACACCCCATAGGTCCTACTACTTCCTTTCTTGGCTCTACTGCTTCCATTATGCATTCATTTACCTTTATGATAAAGCACATGTCATCTTCATATTTCTTTACAATAACTCCAGAAATCCTCATCCGTTGGCTCATTTTGTGTCTGAATTCATCAAAATATTTATTCAGAACCTTAGGATATCTGGTTCCTACTGCTTGGAGACTTTCCCTAATTTGCTTAGTAACCGATTGGTCAGCAGACCATTGAATATCACCTACTCTAGGAAAATAGCCTTCAAAGTAGAAAAATAAACCAACCAAAAGTTGTCCAAACCTGAACCTTAAAGCATTATCCTGTTTAATGGACTTCAGGTTTAATAGTAGTTGCTTCTGCAAATAGGTACACAAATCAAAAGAGGCATCTCCCTAAATCATTCTATAGGCGGCATTAACTGTAGCAGCGGGGACAAAGTTTATTCTTGTCATGCCCAAAATTTAGGGCAAGAACGGGATAATTTTTTTTTTTAATTTCACAACTAAATACATTAGAACTGCAAATATAAATGCACTTGGCAAGTTTTGTCTTAAACCCTAACTCAAGTAAACGAGAATAATTTAGAATTAAATGTGGATTACTAAAATAATTAATTTATTTTCTCATCAAAATTGGTTAATAGTTAATTATATCAAACTCCCTAAAATAATTCACAAAGATAATGTTGTTCACTAATAACCATTAATTACTTTTAGGAGCCAAATTAATTTACACCTAGCACTGTTATTTATAATGTCTAAAATTATATTTCAATCAATAATTAAATTGTACTTAGTATTAAATCGACTAAATGGACAATTAAATTCATAATGCCCTATGACCCATAAAGTTTAATCACATATATCTACGTCTAGGTGGGCTAAAAATTAATCCGTATAGTCAAATAATTTACAACATAATTAAATTCCCTCAACGTTCAATTTAATACATCATAACTATTTAATTTAAATTAAATATTACTTCATAAATATTTACTCTAAAACATCTCAACTTATATATCTCTATATATATAATAAATATAAACATATATATATATATATATATATATTTACCAACTTTATACTCATAACCTTGTATATAAAAAAAAAATATATATATATATATATATATATTTACCAACTTTATACTCATAACCTTGTATATAAAAATATATATATATATATATATATATAATTATATTTATATATACATATATATATATACATATATATATACATATATATATATAAATATAATTATATATATATATATATATATATATATAAAATCAAAAGGTTTTACCTATGCAACCCTAATCCGTTATTTATTATAAATAGGCCCCCCTTTTATTTTATCATTTTTTATTAACCACTTTACCCTAGCCCTAACTAGGCTAGGGTTTTTATATAATTTTTTTGTTTGAGCAGGGATGGGCAGCAGCCATGGCTGACTCGGTAGGGGGCGTAGGTGGCGGTGGGTGTCCCTGGGGATGCCACTCACTATGGGTTACCATAGTGGCGGCGACCACTGTGGCCACCCACAGTGGTGGCCCTTGGACCGTCCACTGTGGGATGCCACAGTGGCGCTGATCACTGTGGGTGTTGATAGTGCTGCACCGGCCACTGTGCTAACCATAGTCGTTCGGCCTTCCCACCGACCATTGTGTTTAGCACAATGGTTTCGGCTCGGGTTCGGCCCCGAACTTAGCTTATTTTTTATTTTTTTTTAAACTTTAAATAATAGTTCTTTTGTTTTATTAAATTTTGTTTTGTTATTTTTTTTGTATATTTATTATGTATTAAAATATATATAACTATATATATATATATATATATATATATATATATATAACTATATATATATATATATATAACTATATATATATATATATATATATAACTATATATATATATATATATATATGTATGTATTATACAATTAAGTATATATATACATTTTTTATTTTTTTAGAAAAGAATTCATTTAATCGAATATATATATATTGCATCAAGGCAAATTCTGTTTTGCAGATGTATGTTGCTGTTTTTATTTTGGAACATTTTTAACAGGCTAGATATATTCTACAGAATTTAAACAATGCATTTTTTTTCTTTTATTGAAAACCTAGTTGCAAAGAAATGGTAGATAGATTCTCTGCTATAGCTTTACTTTCCGCAAAATAAAGTAAATAACAAAATTAAACAACTTAACACAACATCTATTTAAACCTAGAAATTTAAAATAAATTTTTAGAGATGACTATAATAAACTTTAGGTTTTTATTTTCTGCAAGATAATAAAATGATAGATTTAAATAAATTCCAACAACAACTTTACTTATCTAGAATCCTTTAAATTTAACCATGCAATTAGGAATTAAACTGAAACATTTATATTCATGTAACATGCATGAAATCATTAATTTAATTCTTTATTTTCCTAATGTATTTCATAAGCATAAAGGGATGAAATTAATTTCTTGCTTTTCAAAATATTATATACTCAACAAATATCAATTTCAAAACTTTAGGAACTAAATCCAGAATTATTCACTTCATTGCTGCAGTATCTAATATATTACATTTCTTTAAATTGCATTTAAAAGACACTATCGTCATTTTACAAATAGGTCTCTCATTATTAATAAATGAGGACTTTAAACAAAATAATAAATATATTTCCAAATAGTTCTCTGCAACAAATAACTCCATCAAATTTCCTTTTGTCCTAATTCATTCCTTCGAACAACCTGCAAATAATCAAAGGATATGACCATGGAATGCTCACCTCCCAGTCTAGGCTAACTAGTAGCCACCCCCGAGGTTGGAGAACTAAGCCCTAGATAGGTAACACACATGCAACACAAAACAAACATGAGAAAAACAATCACATACCCATTCTCAACCCAAGATACACTACACTAGACATTGTGATGTCTTTTCAAGGGTGGTAGTGGACCAAGTACCCTGAGGAGACTGCAAGTATGGTAAAACATATAGCCACCTCATGGCAAACCAAATACATCATAAGTATAACAACCCCACATCCTTATTCCCCCCAAGGCATTCATGCCTTATTTCCCTCCTTATGACCCCCAAATGCATAAACAAGCTATGCAACAAGGGTCACATAAAATCCCTTGTGATCACTCTCATAATGAGAGCCTCTCACTCAAGGGCTGTCACTTCTACCACCCACAAGATCATCCTCTCTCCGAAGAGTAGGAGGCCTTGATTACTCCCAAAGCACATAAAATGCATACAAGAAAGTAAAACATAGTACACAATAAATTTTCCAAGGAAAACATGCAAGAAACTAGCCTTTTTACACAAGCAAATCCTTTCAACACAACATGCAATATAAAACAATACAAGGAGAAAATATGGCCAACCTTCAACTACCCAAAGGTATGCTAGATTGGTTGAAGATGAGCAGCCCAATTCCACAAACCCTTGCCTCTCTACACTTAGCCAAATTTTCTAAACCAAATTTGTCTTTCTTTCAAAATCTTGTCTCCAAAAATGGAGAGTGGGTGATTACCCGTAAACTCTCTCATTCTTGCCTAAGAAGACCTCAGTGAGAGTTCTCACAGGTTTCTAAAATTGAAAAAGGAAAAAGGCAAAAAAGATCAAAAGAGATCTCTCAACAAAATAAAAAGTTAACTAATCTAGATGAAGCCTTCTAAATTCAATTTTAGCACAACTTAGAAAACTCACCTTTTTAGGGTGTCTAAATGGTCACATGGGAGTTGAAACATGCCTAAAATTACTCCTAACCCTTAGGTATACCTTATGGGCTTTAGGAAACACTCTTAAACTACCCCTAGGTGTCCATTTAACCCCTTTTAAACCCCTCTGAAGTTAATTTTCGGGTCAAACTTAAGTTGACCACCCCAAAGATTCTCTTCCCAAGGCAATTATGGAATCACATTAAATTTAATTGAAAAAATCTATGGTTAAACAACTCCCTCCAAGAGATAATTTAAAAAAAACCAAAACATAAATCAACACATGTGTCAAGTGACACAATAAAAATACTTTTACAAAATTATACATGAAATCTTGTCTCTTGTTGGATTTACACAAATAAATAAATTCAATCTAACACTCATGCAACATCCAATTTTACAAATAAAATACTATACAAAAGGGGTGTTGTCTCTCCAAATAGACAAACCCTGGTTTTATGAATGTACATGGGTCTAGGTTTGGTTCTCCATAATATTTCCATGGTCACATGGATAATTTTCCTATGCATCTCAATTACACATTAGTAATTTCAAATAACCTCATATAATATAAAACACATGAATAAGAATACACATCAAACACTCTACAAACAATATACACTTAAACAAATCAATACACCTTATATCCACAAATCCACATAAGCAATTATCATAGTTCTCATAATTTTGATCCACACATAAAACATACATCCTATTTCTATCATAATAGTAAAGTCCTGCAAATCCAATAATGACATATATCATCTCCAATTCATCATATTCAAAAATCCTGTAGAGTTCTATATCATAAAACATTTAAATGAAGCATCAACATATAGCAATGTTATCCAAATCATGGAATCATATAAGTTCTAAATCTATAATGCATAAAAATAAAGCATCCAGAATAGTCTAAACTTTAAAAATCACTGAAATGCTAGACTGAGTCAGGGTAGGGCCTCACACCCTCCCCCTCTAGGCATGAACTTCCTCCTAGAGATCATAAAAAATATGTGGGTACTCTGATCTCATATGTTCTGCATCCTCCCACGAAGCTGTAACCTCATTAGAGCAATCCCACTAGACCCTAACCTGGTCCAGCTCTCGACCTCGAAGGGCCAGTGTCTGGCGTGCCAAAATGCAAATGGGCTCCAAAGCTAGCTGCCAATTCAACTCCACCTGCAAGGCATCCCAATCTAAAATATGAGACTCATCATAGATATACTTCATCAAAACTAATACATGAAACACATCGTGGATGCATGATAGCCAAGGTGGCAATGCTAAACGGCAGGCAACTGGTCCTATCCTCTCAAGGATCTCAAATGGTCCTACAAAGCGAGGTGCGAGCTTAGAATCCTTTCTGTAATGGATTGGACTCTTATACGGTCGCACTCTCAAGAAGACTCTATCTCCAACCAAGTAGCTATGGTCTATTCTCTTCACATCTGCATATTTCTTTTGTCTATCCTGTGCCTCTCTAAGACACTGCCTAATCAAATCCACCTGCTGCTCCATATCCTGAACTATCTCAGGACCAATAGCAACTCTGTCCTCTATGCGGTCCCAACTCAATGATGTCCTGCAAGGCCTACCATATAATGCCTGATAGGGTGGCATCCCCAAAGAAGTGTGATGCCCATTGTTATAGTAAAACTCCACTAAGGGAAGGTACTCTTCCCATCTGGTCTGATGATCCAAGATGTGCATGCAAAGCATATCCTCTAACACCTGGTTAACCCTCTCTGTCTGACCATCCATTTCCAAATGATAGTCTGTACTAAAATTGAGCTTAGTGCCCATAGCTGCCTGTAATGCCTTCCAAAAGGAAGATGTAAAGAGGGAATCCCTATCAGAAATAATCTTGCATGGAATTCCATGAAGTCTGACAATGTCTCGTAAGAACACCTATGCCACTGCCGGTGCTGTGAAGGTAGTCCGAGCTAGTGAAAAATGGGTCACTTTGGTCAACTTGTCAACTATCACCAAGATGGCATCATGGTGATGAGATGACATAGGAAGACCAATGATGAATCCATGGATATAGTATCCCACTTCCACTTTGGTATAGCATGAGATTGGAGCAACCCACCTAGATGGCGGCGATCCGCCTTTACTCTCTGACACTCGAGGCATTGGGCTACTAACTTAGCAATGAGCTACCGCATTCCTAGCCAAAAATATAACTGTCTCAAGTCAGCATGCATCTTCTTAACTCCAGGATGTGCTGCATAAGGAGCTCTATGAGCCTCCATAACAATGAACTCTCGCAAACCCCTAGAAGAAGGTACATAGATGCACCCTCTATGGCGTAATAGTCCATCGGACTCTAAGGAATAATCCACATATTTTCCTTCTAAAATTTCCTAAGATCATAACACCTGACAAACCTTTGAATACCATCCATCCTCTAGCAACTACTATAGTATACGGTCTGTCAAATCCGTGCCCATAGATATGGTGTATACCTCATGATGTCTCCTACTCAAAGCATTTGCAACTACGTTTTCTTTCCCTTTGATGTAGTGAATGTCAAAATCATACTCGCACAAGAATTCCATCCATCTCCTCTGTCGTGCATTAAGATTCAGCTGAGTGAATATGTACTGAAGACTTTGATGGTCTGAATGAAGCTCAAAATCATGACCCAAAAGGAAGTGTCTCCACCTCACAGGTGCATGCACTACTGCTACAAGCTCCAGGTCATGAGTAGGGTAATTAGGCTCATGAGTCTTAAGTTTCCTAGACTCAAAAGCTATAGCCCTACCATCCTGCATAAGGATTGCTCCTAAACCCTCTAGGGAAGCATTTGTGCAAACCATGAAGTTAGTTGAGGGATTTGGTACTATAGACGTATAAAAATGACCATATTCCTAAATGAATATTTTATGTTCATTTCTCTATTTAATTAAATCCAATTTAATTAAATTACTCACATTCCTCTATTTAATTAAGTAAATTACTCAATTAAATTCACTATACCATTTAATAGGATAAATTCATTTTATTCAATTAAAGCCCCTATCCACTTTTAATTAAATTTAAATTTAATTAAAATAGTTATCCTAAATTAAATAAATCTAATTTATTTAATTGCAACCAAATTGAATTAAATTCAATTAAAACCCATTATCCCTTCATCCACTTGCCAAATCCTACACCTCCCACTTGCATCCTAACCCTCTTCCTAACCCCTTCTAGATTCTTCTAATCCTAATTAATTAACCCAAACCCATCCATTATCCCTTTTCCCTAAATTTGAGGAGGTCACTTCTCAAAATTTGAGTAAAGTCTTCTAAAGGCATTAAAGCCTTTATCCATTCAACAAGATAACTTGTTGAATACCCCCAAATTTGGAAGGACTCTTACAAATTTGTCCCCAAAGTCTTCATAACCATTAATGGTTAACTCAACCCTTTAGCATGGTTAAAGAATTTCCATAAACTCAACCTCCATGTAACCCAAGGGTCTCCTCAAGCATTCATTGCTCTGACCATGATTATCCCTTAATTATTTGCACAAGAGTTTATCCTTTGATAAAAGCTTTATCCAATGGGTAATCTTAACTTAACCTTAACCCTTACCCCCTAAGATAACCATGAGGTCTTTTCAGGCATTTAATGTCTCCAACCCCTTTTCTCAACCAACCTTATGTTGACAATTGTCACCATTTCATTGGTGTAAATTGCAAACATGGATCCCCAACTTTCAAACTCAACCCTTGATTAACTCTCTCAATCCTGACCATCCATTGCCCTATTTTTACTATGAATAGAGCTCTCATTCCTCCATTTTCATCATCCAAGTCTTTAGCATCACACTTATACTAAAATCCATTCAAGCTTTCATATATCATTTATACTCATCATTTAGCTTCTCTTTTAAATAGGAATGAATCTAAATATGCAAATTTAGAGTATTTTCCTTATCATTTAGCTTAATCATAGACTAATATAGCATGCTAGGATAGTCTTGTTACTAATCTTGTCATCTTATAAACTAGTTTATGGCATTTATAGGATCATGCATAGCTTAGGATACATTTCATCTTAAAATCAACCAAAGCATCCCTCGTTCTTGCATTTGTCATCCCTAAACCATTTTGCTTAGTGATCTGAGAGCAAAAACATTGGTTTGAGGGACCGTGTAAAATAGAGAACCATGAAACCAACCTTGGGAAGCTGAGCCATACTTCATGACTCCATAGCTTACACTAAGAAGTCTTATGGGTGTGTGAGCAAGGCTCCCTAGAGCTCCGTTTTTCACATTTTGAGTTCTATCAACTCGCTTTTCCCGCATACATTTCTGGCACCCACCGTGGGGCATCACCCCATATATCAAATCGGTTTTTGAATTTAACCACTTTTGCAGGTCATTGGGAAAGAAGAATCAGTGCCTAGGAAACATTCCCTAGTGCATCTGGTTAACAGCCTAGTGCATCTGGCATACTGTTTAGCGCGTTGGGTCCATCATCTAGCGCGTGAAGTCTTTTCCTTAGCGCATCATAATACTAATATTTTCCTGTAGGTCTCATGAGGTAGAAAAACAGAGCAGTGCCTCTAGAATACAGAGTAGCACATCTTGCAAACAGTATAGCGCATCTCTACCTTATTTTAACGCATCATTGTTATTTTGTAGCACATACAATTTGTTTTGTAGTGCATCATAGACAAACAGAAACTAGAAAAATAAAATCTGTAACCGAGGATAAAATTAGACTTGTTGAAGTCCACCAATCATCTAACGTTTTTCACTTGTTCTTTTGCAGGATTCTAATGATTTTATTGTAGATAGGAGCTTAGTCTTAAGATTATTAAGATAGTTAGAATTTTTACTAACTTAGATAAGTTAGTTTAAAATTTGAACTTCTTTTTCTTAAAATTGAACTCACTTTAATTTTTGGGCTATAAAAAGAACCACAATCAGAAATTTTCTTGCTTTACTAGAAGAAAAACTTTATTTTGGGCTCTAAAAGGAACAATACAAACTTTCCTTTTTGCAAAAGTAGCTTTAAAAAGAACCTCACCATCCTTTGGTGTATAAAAGGATTCATTTTAAATTTTTGCAAAAGAAAGAACCACATTTAAAAGTTTTTGTTACAATCAAAGAGGGACGTTATTCCCCTTTTTGCTGATTTTCTTTTGTTGACCAAATCGAAGTGTTGCTTTGTTGACTCGGTTCTTTTCCTAGATTAGATAATCACTGATTTGGGGAAATAAAAGGAACACCATGATTTTTGGAGCAACATCTCCAAGTAGAAGTTAGCAAATCATTGTCTTGAAGGCTAAAAAGAACCTTGTTTGCCTTGTCTTGAAAGTGGAAGGCATATGCTCTCCCCTTAATTGGGTGATAAAAAATCTAGACCACTCATAAAGCTTTCTATACTTCAAGCATTATACAACCTTTAGTAGACCTACCTTCCCAAGGAGTTGAAATCAACTCTTAAAGCCATTTATGGCTGGTGTGAATGGAACGACCTAAGTGGGAAATGACTTTGACGCCAAGTATTCCAACCCACTATAATAAAAAATGGAAAGTGATGAAAGTCTTTTCAATGGTTGTGCACAACGATTAGCCTTCCCCTAGTATCCTTGAGATACATAAAGCATTTGTTCTAAAGGTTGGGAAGACTCTTGAGGGAGTTTATCACTGACGACCGAACAGGAAGCCCGATTACAAACCATAGAAATGGAAACCTTGAGCCAAGTTAGTAACCAGACATTTATAATATCATAGTGCAAGGGTGGGGAAGAATCTGCCCCCAAAATCGCTCACCATATATCTCCCAAGATAACTACTCAATTGTGAAGCAATTCACTTTGAGTTAATTTCTGGCAAAAGGCAAAAAAATAGGCACCCTCTAGGGGGTGACACGGCTGTTTGTGCTGATGGAGTATTGAGACTAGTGGGCTATGATGTTATTTATGACCTTTGAATAAAGAGTCTTCTTGAAGTGTATTATTTATATCAAAACCTGTCAAAACATTGGGGATTTGAACACATCCTCATAGAACATACACTTTTTGTTAGATTAAGCAAAATGGTTGTCTCTTTGGTGCTGTGTTTGCATTTACTACTTCAAGAAATCATCCATCAAAACTGAAAAACTCATAGCAAAAATCCAAAAATTGCAAAAACCAACCAAAGGAAAATATCAGAGCAGTCTAGCGCGTGAGAGCAACTTCTTAGCGCTTGTGGTACATTTGTTAGTGCATCAAAACATCAAGTTAGCATGTCCAGTTAAAACAGTAGCATTCTTCCAAAATTTCAAAATAGTGTTAAACAGTTAGTGCATCCGAAAAACAACCTAGCGCATTGAAGCATTAGCTTAGTGTGTAGGAGTCAAACTTTAGCGCATAGGGTTTAACAGTTAGCGCGTAGCAGACCCATATTAGCGCATAACTTTTCAAGCCAAACAGAAAACAAATTTTAACAGTAAAAAATTTTAGCACGTGGCTGGGGGCAGCTTAGCGCGTGTGGTCTTTTATTTAGTGCATGAAGAAGTTTCTGTAGCGCATCTTGTCTCTATTTTAGCATGTGACCAAGACCAAAAAAACAGGGGGCAAAACAGTGAGGAATTTTGAAATTTTTGAAAATATTTTTGGAAACCTCTTTCCATCAGCATCATTTTTTCAAAACAGAGTAGCAAAAACAGAGCTTTAAAAACTATTTCTTGAGCAAAATTTGTGTCAAACAAAAGTTGTAAAAATCCAAAACTAATCGCACAATAAAACATATTTATCCTATCAAAATCAGGAAACATCATCACAAGTGACAAAGGGGTCCTTTATCATCTCACAGATTTCATCACAAAAACACTTGTTTAAAACCTCAGGTTGTCAAATCAAGTTTCCATATTGGGAGACTTTATCCATATCATTTGACACGCTTTGTCGTGAAGGGGTATCTAAACCTTTACTTTGATAAAGTAAAACTTGAGTTTTCAAAGCAAGATCAACTGGGTCCAAAACAATTCAAAGGAAACCATTGATCACTTATGCATGACTAATCCCCATATTCTGAGAAGAAAGAATATTTATCGTAACACCACGTTGAAGAAACAACAACCTAGTTTTTCCAAATTTATCAAAAGAAATAAATTTTTATACATCAATCGTCAACTCTTCAAATCTCATCGAATATTACTTCATCACATTAAACTTTATATCCAAAACAAATCCAATCAATTTGACAAAAAGCCTTTAAAGACTAGGGCATATTGTCAAAAATCCGCATTTAATCAAATCATAAACTGTGGAGGGAAGATCAATCCGGCATTCTTGCCCGACGAGTGTATCACTTACAACACACCTCGACTTGAACCACCAACCCCTGAGCAAGATATCGAAGAGGATTTTATCCCCTTCGTCACAGAAAGTTTCTACTAAAATGTCTGTTACTCGCTCTCAACAAAACAAACAAAGTGAGGCACAAGCAGAATCCAATATGAATCGAAGGTTATCAAATCCTTTTGAAGGTCCACACCTAGAGGATACTGAAATTTCTGAAGAACTTCTTCAGGAATGCCAAGAAAGTGCTTCATTCCAAAAACTTGTAGAAAGGCTCATGGAAAATGACAAGGAAAAATATTTGCTCCTGCTCACAAGCAAAGGGGTCAAACTCCCTGAAGACTTTGACACGGATGTGTTTAGAATGAGACCTCAACATTACAAATATCAAGAATGACAATGAGAAGGAGAAGCACGTGACCCTGAACAAGATATCCCTAAACAAAACATACCGGAGCAACATACACCAAGACAAAACATCCCTGAGCAAAACATACCATTCCATACACTGTTTCAACTCAGGATTAATACAAGGGAAGAGCTCCTCCCTCGGCAAAATAGTGTGCCTTTGGTTGCCCTTACTCAACAAATGCAAATATTACAAAGACAAATGCAAGACATGCAACAAGGGACAATGGTGCGGTACTCTTTAAATGAAATTTGTCCTTATCCCTTTGATAGAAGATTGCACATGATCCCTTTTCCTCCAAACTCAGACATGCCTAAATTTGACAAATATGATGGGAAAAGTGATCCCCATGATCATGTCAGAGAATTTTGTACCATGAGTCTTGAATTTGCTCATGATGACACCTATCTGATGAGGTTGTTCCCCAAAAGCTTGGGAGGACAAAAAATGGAATGGTTATCCAAAATTATACCTCCTGTCAGATCATTTGATGAATTGGTTAACAAGTTCATAACACAATATTCCTATAACATTCAACATGCTATAGCCATGCTAGACATTTGCAACACCAAACAGAAAAACAATGAAACATTTATGATATTCCTTCAACGTTGGCGACATATGGTTACACGATATCCTCGAGACATTCCTGAAAAGGAGAAAATGGAAATTTTCATCGACAACTTGAATGGTGAGATGAGTTATAGGCTCAAGCTCCAATGCATACCGTCTTTCGCTAAATTGATTGAAAATGACATTCAAGTAGAAGAGGCATGTGTCAAAAAGGGAATGCTCAAATTCTTCAAAGAAGGAACAAATTCATCAAACTACAATAACCAAAACAACAACTACTTAGACAAGTCTAGATTTTGGACTCGAAACAAAAATGAAGGCAATAATGAATCACATGACCGAAAATCTAAGCAACCAATGCTCACATTATCAGGAAATCCTCAAGCTACAAAGAATCCTAAAGGTGCTAACCCAGATGCTAACACATACGCACCAAATACCAATCAAGGTCAACCCAACGCAAACAACACCAATGATACTCAAAACAAAACCACGAATCAAGGACCTAATAACAATTCACGTGACGACACCAAAAATTTCTAAAAACGTGTCTTCACACCACTAGGACAAACACTAGAGTCAGCATTCAAAGAGCTCTTGGCAAACAAGATTCTCTCTTTGCCTGCAATCAACAACTACGAACCCCAAATCAAACCACCTTGGTGGAATGATTCACACTATTGTGATTTTCATCGTAACAAAGGTCATCAAATGACCGATTGCATGAGATTGAAAAACATTGTTGAAGACATGATTGATCGAGGCGATTTAACAATAGACGGTCTCAAAACAAATGGTGACCATGGAGCCTTTAACAATCCTCTTCCAAACTACAACAAAGATGGAGCTTCAACCTCAAATGGTACACATGGATCTCGCATCAACCACATCTACAATAACACCATCAATCACATATTAGGGAAGGCCATTATGTGAATTTCATCACAATCCGAGACTAGCATGATCATGAATCCATCAATCTAACAACCAGAGCTCAAAAATATGTCTTGAAGGGACATACCGCACCAACAACCACTACACCAAAAATCTAATATGATTTAGTCAGCCAACTACGCAAAACTCCGGCTCAAATACCTATACTAGAATTAATAAAATTGTCGCCAAAACACAAAGACATATTGGAACAAGCGCTATTGGAAACCAATGTACCTCAAGATTTGGATGTGGACAGATTTCAAGCCATGGTCGCTCATATGACAGGGCCTCATAATCTCACCTTCTCAGAGCATGATAATACTTCCTTAAGTCATCCACATAACACACCTCTCCATATTGAAGTCATCATTTATAAACACCAAGTAAAAAGAGTATTGATAGATGGAGGAGCTGGACTTAATATATGTACCTTAAAACTTATCCATGCATTAGGCTTCTCTAAGGAGTATATTGATCCACGTAAAAATATTACCATAAAGGCATATGATGATGAGGAAAGGTCATCTAAAGGAATCATGATGTTACGCATACAAGTTGGACCAGTACAAAGAGATACTATGTGTCAAGTCTTAGACATAAACCTCACCTACAATATTTTATTAGGTTGACCCTGGATACATGAAATGCAAGCAGTGCCTTCTACATATCAGTAGTGTGTCAAATTTCCCTATAACGGACAAGAGGTCTCTATATCTACTGATCACAATCCATTTCAACATTGTAATGCAATGGGGGCAACCCAAGATAGTTTGGTTCCCCATAATAGGGAAAAGAAGAACTCCTCAACATCAGATCTACAGAAGACAAAGCTCGAATCATTACCTAGAGATTTCAAGCAGAAAAGGCAAATCAGAGAACAAGTTATGGGAGAATACTCTTTGGAACCCATGTGTTTGGCCAAATTACCAACATCACCCAGATCTCATGGATTGCCCACTATATCAACACATCAGGTAACTCAACCCATCACCAAATTTGATGGTACCTTCATCCAACTAGGCACTCTAGCACATGAATCAGAAGATAAGGACATTCTTAGCTGGTTATACAAAGATGAGGAAGAAGATAATAGAACAACTGCTCTGGACATAGTTCTACCAACACACCTATATGGAAAGGACTACTTAATCATGTAACAAATGGGATATGACGGTAAAGGACCTATTGGAAAATGCAAAGAAGGAGTCACTGAACCCATAGACCTTCCTTCACAGCTCAGTAGAGACAAAACAGGATTGGGTTGTAAACTCACTTTCCTATTAAGAAAGACACCACACATAACTCCAAAACCTCAATGGAAAGCAAAGAAGAAGTACAAAGAAGAATCCTAGTAGGAAGCACTATTTGAGTCAGCAGAAACAATCCGCAAGGCATGTGAGCATCAAGAATAGAAGCAACATTAGGAAAATCTTCTCAATCACAAGAAGGCCATATCTACAGCACTAGCTCATATTCAAACACCAATATCTCAAAAACCAATAGAATAATCTCCTAATACCATTATTCCTCCCCAAGGAGGCACAATCTATGAATAAATACAAAAAGTAGAAGCAGGATCCGACACCGAATCAACAAAAACTATCAAATTGGTATCCATCATCAAAGATCTATTTTCACCATACAACATACCAGTTTACAACACTGATAGAATCTGGGATGATGCCTCAGAGACTAATTCCAATGAATATGAATGGGGTAGCTGGTCAAATGCTACTGGAG
Organism: Cryptomeria japonica; assembly: GCF_030272615.1. NCBI lineage: Eukaryota > Viridiplantae > Streptophyta > Pinopsida > Cupressales > Cupressaceae > Cryptomeria > Cryptomeria japonica. The sequence continues at coordinate 205,363,087 of NC_081411.1, read as the reverse complement.
ATATCACTGACAATACTGGTTCCATATCCCTTTCTCAGGAAGAGCATAACGTAGAAGATAGACCTCTTGAATTTGGACCGTAGAATATCTATGACGCCAAGGAAAATGAACAGAAACATTATGAACAAGTCTATATGGAAGATGTACCATTGAAGACCTTGATGAAATCCTTGACTTCTTTGAAACCAAGACCAATCACGATGAAACCTCTATCTTGACACTTACAGTAGCAGGACTTGATCCACCAAATGATTCCTTACCGCTTGTCTTTCCTGACCTCATTGACTGGGATGAACCCGAAATACATGATATACCAATTTTCCTAGATGATGAATCTATTATCCACTACCTATGTACCATTAACCCAGAAACAGGCTCTACCAGTGAACGAAGTAACAATGTCTGCAAACTAGGGAGTGCCAAGTCTCTCAGTTGCAAATATGAACCAAATAAAAGATCTGATGCTGAAAATCAGTCAATGGCAACTCTAGATCACAAAAAAGTAAAAATAAAGGATGCATTTGAGGGTGAAAACCTTTTGAAGGCACCTAAGGATGGGAGACTTGACACTCTTCCTGAACACTTTCATGAGTGATCATCCATATTGATTGAGCCCACTCAATCAATCAACATTGGTACCATAGAAGAAGCCAAAAACATACACCTAGCAGAATTTCTGACATAGGAGGAAAGATCGACATTTCTCATCTTTTTTAAAGAGAAGCAAATTAATTTTGCTTGGTCATACACAGATATGCCTGGAATTGATCCACACCTAATCATGCATCACTTGTCCATCTCTCCAGGAGTTAAGCCAGTCAAGCAAAAACTACGAAAGATGAATCCGCAGGTGGCACTCATTGTCAAGGCTAAACTAAAAAAACTACTAGATGTTGGATTCATCCGACCCATAGACTATGCAGAATGGATTTCCAATATAGTACCAATATCAAAAACAGACGACGGTATTAGGATCTGCACTGATTTCAAAGATGTCAACAAAGCTTGTCCAAAGGATGACTTTCCTCTACCAAGTATCGACATAATTGTCGACCTCACAACAGGCCATGCAATGCTCTCTATCATGCCCAAACTTTGGGCAAAACACAGACAACAATTTTTTTTATTTTTTTTAAAACACTTAGTTACATGCAATTATTGCTTAAATAGTTGAGACATCTTAACAAGTTGTTCCAAGTGAATTTTCTTAATTGATATTAAATACTTACATAACTAAATATGAAAACTCCTATTATCAAGTGGAACAAATAAATTTTATAAAGGGAAATATTAAATTCCCTCAAAAGACCCGTTTATTTCAGTTGTGCTTATCAGTACTTAATTAGATCCATTTCTACTAACTAGACACTAATAAATTTACTTGGTTTGATATCAATTATTTAATAAATATCAAGTTCCCTCCATCCTGTTAATACATCCTTTCTTAATAATTTAATTTAAAAGAGGAATACTAAATGAATTATCTTATTATCTCGTCAAATTTAATCAATAGATTAGTTAAATCAAAACTCTCTAAAATAATTGATGAAGACATTAATAATCTTCAATAATCATTAATTGATTTTAGGAACTAACTAAATTAGTCCTAGCACTTAGTTTATATATGTCTATATTTTATTTTAACATAATTAAAATGTAGTTTAAACTAAATCGACTAAAGGGTCAATTAAATCCATAACGAGAATCATCCTTTAAGGTTAAATCTCTAAAACCTATATTTAGTTGGTCTGAAATTATTCCCTAAATACAGATAACTACCAATAGAATAAATTTCCTAAATGATTAACTCCAATAATAATATAATTTTAAAAAGAACATTTTTTTTAAAAAAATATACCCATATGTTTATTTTGAAACATATATAAAATATAAACACTTGATAAAATATTTAATCTAACATTATAGACAATTTATACATTCATGTGTTTAAACTACATATATCTCCCTATTATTCAAAACACACATATATGGAAACATTATTTATTTTCTAAATATAAAAGTCCCAATAACTTAACTAAAATAAATTAAGTAAATACTGAAACCTAATTTCTTTATTTTATAAACACTTAATCCCCCCCCCTCATTTCTTTTGTTTTATAATCTTAAATTCACCCTAATTCTTTTATTATTATAAAATGCCCCTTAAATTATTTTATCCCTTATTATTTCTTTATCTTTCGAATACCCTAATAAAAATCTATATATATTATAAAAAATTCCCCATATTTTAAAATTTCTTCTTTCTTTTATACAACCCTAACCCTACCCAGGCTAGGGTTTTATTCTTTTCTTGTTGTTGTGCAGGGCAGACAAAGGAAGAATGGAGGAGCGAAGGCTTATGGCGAGGAGGTGACGTGTGGAAGGGGAGGGGCCGAACTATACTCCTTGGCTGCTACAACATGGAAGCAAGGGGGAAGGGAAACCCAAACGGCCGTTGCGCATGGAGGGAAGGGAAACCCCAGCGACCACCACAGTAGCGGCCATGCCGCCCACTGTGGAACTCCCGCAGTGGCGGTTTTCACCCCGCCCACTATGGATGGCCCACAGTGACTAGATGTCCACTCACTATGGTGCCCGCAAGGAGGCCCTTGGTGGCGAGTGAGGGAGCCGCGACTTCCTTCACCACTGCTCCCCGTTATTTGCTTTCCAAAAAAGGGATTTGCTAAAAAAATTCAATTTTTATTTAATTTAAATTTTTTTTTTTAAAATGCCATAAATAAATGTATATATATATATATATATATAATTAGGTATATAGATTTATTTGTTCCATTTCTTTTTTTCTTTTTCTTTTTAAATATAATATGCAGCAATTTAGAATAGTAAAATATTGACTATCATCAACATTTAATAGTTATATATTTCATTTTCAGGAATAAGATGTGTAAACCCCTTTCAAGTGTATGCATATTTTGACAAAAAGAACATGGGGTTAAATAGATTAACTTAGTCGAGAATGCTATGTTAGGATGCATTGTCATTTACATTTAATTTTCATCTTATTAATATTAGAATATATATATACTTTTATCACATTACAACAACTCTTTTTTTTTTTTTTTCTTAAAATTCCAGAGTTCTCATTTACTTTTTTTTATGTATAATATTTTTGACGCCCTCCTAAATGGCAAAAGGTTAGTGAATGATCAACAGCACAAAAAGACACAAAACAGTTAGATTGTCAATGTTAGTCAATCAAAAACTAATCTAAAAAGGCATACCAAGAGAGATGCTAAAAACAAGCTAATATATCTAACTAAAGAAGCAAAGATAACGAAGCATCTCCAAATGCCTCTTAGCATGGTTTTAGTTCATTTCTCCCTTGTTCCTCTCCTCTCCAGGTTCCAAAATAGTGTAGCTCTCAGCAGCTTTTTGCACTATGGATGCTTATGGAGGATTGAGATTGTAGTATTGAGCTTTGAATGTGAAATAAAAAGCTAATGCTATGCTATTGATGCTAAACTGATATATTTTAACCAAAATAATAAGATATTAGATGATTATGCTAAAAATGCTCTCTAAAATATCTATAGCTTAGATGCATACAAGTTTTCAGGATCTGGATTATGAAGGAATGGGCTCTATTTATAGGAAAAATGGAGCAATGGATGGTCAGGATTGAAAGATTCAATCAAGGGTTGAGTTTGAAAGTTGGGGATCTATGTGCACAATTGGCACCAATAAAATGGTGACAAGTGTGAACATAGGATTGGGTTGAGAGAAGAGGTTGGAGGCATTAAAGGCCTGAGAAGACCTCATGGTTATCTAGAGGCTAAGGGTCAAGTCCAAATTAAGATTACCCACTGGATTAAGAGTTAATCCAAGGATAAACCTTTGTGCAAATGTTTAAGAGATAATCATGGTCAAAGCATTAATGGCCTGATGAGACCTTTGGGTTGGATAGAGGTTGAGTCAAAACAAATGTTTTAACCATGTGGGAAGGTTTGAATTAACCATTAATGGTTATTGGAGACTTTGGGGATTAAGCGGTTGAAGGTTGAAAGCCTTTAAAGGTTATCAAAGACTTTGAGCCATTTAGTGGTTGAAGACTTGAAGCCTTTAATGGTTATCAAAGACTTTGAGGTTTTGAGAAGTGACTTCCCTTTGCTTAGGGATGTGACAAAGTTTAGAAGATGGATTAGGCTAATTAGGAAGGGTTTAGAAGAATCTAGAAGGGGATTAGATTTTGCAAGTAGATTTGGTGGGTGAGGGAAAATAGGATTTTATTAAAATAAAAATTCATTTATTCCAATAAATGAGTGCAAGTTGCATTTGTAGGAAAATGCAAGTGGGGTGGGGATAATGATTTAAATAAATGTTTTATTTAATTTATTTAAAAGAAGAAAAGGGGATTTTAATTAAATAAATAGATTTTATTTATTTAATTGATTGTGAATTTGATTTAATGAATTAATTAAAATATATTGAATAATTTATTTAATTAATAGAAGAATATTTGGGGATGAATTAATTAAATATTAATTTAATTAATTTGATGGCTAGTGGATTTTTAATCAAATAAATAGCGAATATTTATTTAATTAAGTTGGACAGATTTATGTGACTACATTTGCCCCTCTTTGAGACGGTGCAGTTTATCGTGTCATTTCAAAGAAAGAAAAATAGGTGTGAAGAAATGCCCCATAAAATGTGAATTTTATGGGTGGTATGCCCCCTCAAGAGATGGGCCGAGAAGTTTCGAAAAACGGGCGATCTCTCGAAAAAGAACGAAAATTGGCAGGGTGGTAGAAGAGAAGAAGTTAGTCATATGGGTGAAAAATAGAAGAAAATGGGGGAAACATGGAGAAATGGGGGGCTCGAGAAGGTCACGGGGACCACGGCGATGAGCAAGGGAGAAGTTATGGTGACCATGAAGGGTATAAATGGGGTGAAAGGGGTGAAAACAGGATCATTTGTGACCGCGACCAGTTGAAAACGAGAGCTTTGATAGTGACATTTGGAGGAGCAAGCAGCAACTACGATGCCGATTCCGATCACCGAGCACAGATTCGAGCGAGTTCGATGATTCCAGCGGCCAAATGACTATGGACCCACGGTATGCAAATTTGAAAACTCAATTTTTGTGCATTTTTGCTAGGTTTTTAGCTAAGTCCAAGTCAAGTCAGAGCAAGAGTGCTGGAACTGTTGTTTTGGCTCTTTTGCTCCATGAATTAGTGCTATTGTACCGCAATAGCGCTATTGTCCCCTTGTTTGAGCACTTTGGTCATGCATTAGTGCTATTGTATGTAAGTTTTAGCGCTATTGGTTAAGTAGCACTATTGCTGGGTTAATTGAGCGCTTTTGCTGTGAAGTGGCGCTAATGGGTAGCTGATTTAGCGCTTTGGTAGTTGTAGCGCTATGGTATAGCTGTTTGAGTGCTTGTGATATAGTTGTAGCGCTATTGTTGAAAACTAGCGCTTTTGTTGGGAAAATAGCGCTTGTGCCTTAAGATAAAAAGATGCCCCAGTTTGGATGTAGAAAATCTCCTGATGCCAATGATTGATGAATGGCGAAGTGAAGTGGGAGTTGTTTTGAACCATAGCAGCCTGATGAGACTTAGGTCATTTGTTTAGGATAAATGCCTGTTGAAGTCTAGGTGGCCATGATTGCTTACCTGTTGAGACCCGAAGATACTTGATCAAAGTATCTGATGATAGTCTAGGTTTAAACTTAAGAAAGTTTGAAAACAAAATAACTGATAGTGATTGATGAATGTCCATGTGCAGGAGGATTTGCGCGTGTTGCAGTTACGCGAGCGCCATCCTACGACACAGGGGTTGCGAGACCGATTATCACAGGTGGAGATTGATTGTATTGCAGTGACTGGTCTCTACGAGGTGATGCACATGCCTGTGATTTGTATGAATCACGGACTGATCACAACATTGGCAGAGCGGTGGCACAGTGAGACGTGCACCTTTCATTTGGCACAGGGGGAGATGACCGTGAAGTTGGAGGATGTGTGGTGTATCCTACGGATTCTTATTCGAGGAGAGTTGGTCACATATGATAGATCCTGGGGGACTGTGGTAGTACAGAGGATATTTGATCAGGATGTTTTTATCGATGATGGCTCTATCGCATGGGAGGATATAGCGGCACTATATGAGCCACTTCTAGCAGTGTTGTCCGGGATTGTGGGAGGACTTCTATGTCCAGACAGGAGGTCACATGGGTTGGCGGTGGGATGGGGACAGGTTATCGAGATGATGATGACCGAGGGGACCCGATTTGCATGGGGGTCGTGCATGCTAGCGCACATGTATCAGGAGCTCCACGAGGTAGTGTACCGAGGGAGGGGTTCTTTAGCAGTGGGCATGACGCTGCTACACATTTGGGCTTGGGAGCACCTACCAGTGACGCGATCGGTGAGTCTGAGATTCCGTGCAATTGATCAGCCGTACATGTTTATGTACAGTGGTATGATGAGTCAGCCCCACTTGGGGAAGTTGGAGTGGTGGCGACGGGCATTGGATGACTTGGATGCAGTGATATGGCGGCCATACTTGGAGTGTGAGCCATGGGATGATGATGCAGAGGCACTGCCATATGTTTTTATGACTGAATTCCTCATTGGGAGGACGACATATCATGTGGAGAGACAGGTGCCAGGGAGAGTGATGAGGCAGTTTGGATGGCAGCAGGGACAGCCTAGCGGATCAGGAGAGTATGTACAGGTGATTCGGGAGAGGTACGCATGGGGTCCAGTGCTACCTTATGATCAGGCACTAGCAGAGTTTCGAACACTGCAGGCGAGACCATGGGACCTACGACTGAGGGTCATTGATGCAGGGGTTACAGATGAGTACACGCAGTATCGGGTGGCGCACCCGATCCTATGGATATCGGACCCAACAGAGCCGATCCCAGCATTTGAGGATGAGAGGGGATGGAGATGGGGGAGGGCAGGAGGTCGAGGAGATGGAGGAGGAGGAGGTGGAGGTGGAGGAGCTGGTGGAGGAGATGGAGGAGATGGAGGAGGAGGAGGTGGAGGAGGATTAGGGATGCGGAGCCAGCGGAGAGGGAGAGGTGGACTTCCTTTATAGATCTCACAGGGACCATTGATTCCGAGAGGAGTGCAGCTGAGTGGGAGGGGGATGGAGAGGGAGATCTTGATGGACAGAGGGGTGGGGACTTCTGGAGAGGGAGGTGTAGGGGAGGCAACTATGGACACCGGGGAGGGAGCGACTGGAGATCTGCGGGAGCATATTATAGTGCGCTTGCAGACGCGGATAGAGGATTTGGGGGCAGAGGTGGCAGCTAGGGATGTGCAGCTATTTGCACGGGAGTCAGAGCTGACGGTAGTGCTACGGGAGAGAGATACTGCAGTGGAGAGATTGGCGGAGCTGCAGGAGAGAGTGCGGACTGGAGTAGGAGCTCAGGGGCCTACAGGGGAGGTTATGAGGCAGTTTGGGCGAGCACAAGCTGAGATAGAGTACTGGCGAGGTTTATATGAGTAGGTGGTGCCACTCAGTCAATGAGCTCTTAGTTATACCCAGATGTGGCAGACGAGATCAGAGCGATCACAGAGGATGCAGAGTAGTGGGGGAGTGATGGGTCCTTTGAGGCAGGAGAGATCAGGAGATGCAGGAGGGAGTGGGGGTTTGATGAGGCCTCCACAGAGAGATGGATCAGGTGGTGCAGGCACCAGTGGTGGAGCAGGGGGAGGTGTGAGGATAGCATCTGGCCAGAGCGGCATTTGAGAGAGCATTCATGCCTATATGTATTTGTATCATTTATTTTGTGGACTGTATCTTGGATGGCTCTTGGTAGCTGATTTTGTAGACTTCATTGTACTCTGATATATGAGATAAGATATATGAGGAGATCCCATATTTTTATGATATGCATTTGATTATGTATGGATGCTTATGCAGGATGATGAGTTTATTGCTTAGATGGATATGTGTATATGTATGCATTGATGAGATGTTTCCTATATGCATGTTTTTATGATGATACTGACATATGAGTGCAGGTTTATGTATGATTTTGTGCTGATTTGTTGATGCAATGCTTTATGTATGTAATGCCATGATGATGATGTATGCTTATGATAATATATGAATAGGAGTTTGGTGTTTCCTATTTTGATATAATGATGAGATCATTTATGTGATGGTGTTAATGCAATGGTCGAATGAATGATGTTTATGGATGAATATGCATCTAGATGTTTTGTTAAATGAATGTAAGATGGATAAACAAAAATGTAAAGTAGAAATGATAATGCCTAAATGAATGCATTTTGGAAAATGGACATATAAAATGGTATGGTACTAATGTTTATAGGGTAATGTGTAATATGGATAAACAAAATGATATGAACCAATGTTTGGAAACAAATGGATATATGATTCTAAATGCTTAAAGATGAAAAAATGATAATGGAATGATACTATAACTTATGTTTTAATAACTGCACCTTAATGCAATTAAAAAGGGGACAATGAATGTAATGTGGATGAAGTGAAAATGAGCATAATAAGGTACTAAGTAATGAATGAATGCACCTTTTAACTATAAATGAATGTATACAACAATAAATGATAAAGGAGAATAAAATGATAATGGATAATTGATACTAAATGAATGTTGAGTAAATGATTTAAAAGAAATCAAAAGACAATTTGATCCCATGAATGAATCTAATTATTTATGATTGATGCAATAATGCAAATGATTTTAATGAAAACTAAATGTCAAGAAAATGAACTATATGCAAAGTTTAAAAATGACATGAATATTTTAATGCAAAATGCAACTAAATGTTTGAATGCAAGGTGCAACTAAATGCGAGGATGATATGATCATAAGGAATGCAAGGTTTTGTAAGACTTAGCATGATGCATTGATGATGTATCAGAGTACTCGGTCGTGATTGTATCCAAGACCAGCTTAGTTTTCATATTTTGCATATAAAGCCTACATATGAATGAGCGAACGGATGGGTGTTATGCAACGGAATGCAATATATAAACAGATGAGATGGAATGACGATCCATAGTGCTCTATTTTCATCATTGAGCTTTAAAATGTTGTAAGAGAATACAAGCATCTTGACATAATGATTCAAGATGACCTGAGCATTCCTTTCATGGATTTTAATATAGCAAGTTAATACAAGCGACTTGATATAAGGGTCAAGCCGACCAAAGTATTGTTTGCAGAACAGACAAGGATTATCTCCTTTCATGCATGACTTGGATCATCCTCCTTGATCTTAGGCTAATCATATCCTGAGACAAGTGCATACCGTACTAAGAGATAAAAACCTTTATCCAGTTTGGATGAGGTAGGAGGAACCAAAGGAAGAGCATTGTACCTGCAAACAAACAGTATATACATAAAGAATAAAGAATAAGGATCCTTGGTAATGGTTCATGCCCATATGGTCGAGGTATACGCTATAGTCAACAAGCCGTAGTGATCTATGACTGTATTTTTGCCTATGATCACATAGCTTAGTGAGCTTCCCACGTAGACACCATTAGTACATGCCCCAGAAATTCATCGGAAATAATGCACAAATGATACAAAACAATGCTGCAAGATCCTGATACAGATAAACAAATGATTGTACTCACAAATCAGCCCAAGTATTTGATAGCTTAACATAATTTTCTTGTCAAAGAAAACGTCACTTTTGTCTTTGTTTTGGTAAGGAAGGATGCATCCTTTTTTGAAGACAATTTTGAGTGTTGATGTGGATTGTGTGGTTTGATTTGATGAATGGTCATTTGTGTGAGTATTTTGTCAATGTTTATCTTGGTATCTGCATGGATGAGTATGTACAAGGTGTTGCCATGTTTTTGTGTGATTTTTGATGTTTTTTGATGTTTTTGGATTTTGTGAGACATTTCTAAATGTTTTTGGATTTTGTGAGACATTTTTGAATGTTTTTTGGATTTTGATGATTGCTTTGAATGAAGAACTTAATGAATCATAAGACAATGTAGAATCCACTTCCATCAATACTTTAAAGGCATTGCCCCCAGTTTTAGACATGACTTATGAAAAAGCGGGACGCAAGATGCATGAAGTATTTATCATAATTGCAGAGAAATAACAAGCCATGGTTTTTTGGATGGATGGATGTATGTATGAAGTAGATGTGATCGCAACAAGTCTGAAAGACAATGGAGCCATAGCCTTTACGAGTGGCACCTGTTTGCCAGGTTTTTACCATCGTACTTACCCAAGGTGCCACCGGAGTGGTTGTTCACCATTTGGATACATGATTTTTTTTTACTATTTTGAATGTTTTTGTATTTTCTTCAGGACATTTTTCTGAATGTTTTTGGTATTTTCTGGTATGTAGGGGAGCCTAATGCCCTATACGGCTTAGGTATAAAACCTTTTTAGGTGCATGTTGTTGATTGGATCTGCAAGCGGTTCTCCTTCTGATGTAGCCAACTGATATGCCTCGGACCCGAACACAGCAGTGACAACATACGGGCCCAGCCAGTTTGTTTCAAACTTGCCCTGATGTTCTCTGTTTGGTTGGTTATGAGGATTCTCTCGAAGAACAAGATCACCTACCTCAAATGTACGAGGTCTAACTTGGTGATTGTAGCTTCTGCTCATGCACTGCTGATAGGCTTTGAGGTGATTGTATGCAGCTTGTCGCTTCTCATCAAGTAGCTCCAAGTCCTAAAGACGGGATACTCTGTATGCTTCATCATCGATGAGATTGTGCAAGGAAACCCGTAATGATGGTATCTCGACCTCAATAGGCAAGATAGCTTCTGTACCATAGACCAATGAATAAGGAGTTGCACCTGTAGGGGTTCGAATGCTAGTTCGATATGCCCATAGTGCTGGATTTAGTTGAACATGCCAATCACGACCGACATCATTAACTGTCTTCTTTAGGATCCTCAATATGTTTTTATTGGATGCTTTGGCCTGACCATTGCCTTGTGGGTAATAGGGAGTGGAAAAGCTATGTTGGATATGAAATTTTTCACAAAGTTCACGAACATCCTGATTTTTGAAAGGAAGACCATTATCTGTGATGATGGACATGGGCACACCATACCGGCAGATGATGTAGTTGAGGATGAAGGAGGCGATCTGCTTGCCGGTGACTTAGGTAAGTGGAACAGCTTCGATCCACTTTGTGAAATATTCGGTGGCGGTAATAATGAATTTATGGCCATTAGATGAAGATGGATGAATCTTACCCACAAGGTCAAGGCCCCATTGACAAAAAGGCCATGGTGTTGTGATTGGTTGTAGCTCCTGGGCCGGTGCATGTATCAGGTCACCGTGAACTTGACATTTCTTGCATTTTCTGACAAAGTAGTAGGAATCTTTTTCCATAGATGGCCAATAGTATCCATTGCGCAGGAGTTTCTTGGCTAGTGACGGACCACTTGAATGAGTCCTGCAAATTCCCTCATGTACTTCTTCCAAAGCCTTTGTTATCTCATCTTGTTCCAGACATCGAAGGAGAGTACCATCAAGACTGCGTCGGTATAGGGTTTCGGCAATAATGATATATCGAGCAGTTTGGCGAATGAAGGTTTTATGTTGGTTATTTGATTGGTTGGGAGGAAGGGTGTGATCGTGAAGATAGGTGTAGAACTCACTATACCATGGGGATTCAGAACTGACAAGGTGACATATCATTTTGGATTCGGGGATATCATAAGCGGGGATCCAAAGCTGTTCTACCAAGAACTCGTAGCGTGTTGAATTTTGTGGGAGATCTAGGAGAGATGCGATGGTAGCCATAGCGTCAGCAGCTCGATTCTGATCTCTTGGTATCTGCTCAAAAGTGATAGTAGTAAATGATGTCTTTAGAGTGTCCACCATTTGCTTATATGGCATGAGTTTATCATCTTTGGTCTGATATTCATCTGTTGCTTGTCGAATGACTAGTTGGGAATCGCCATATACTTGTACTTCTTGTAATTTCCATTGTACGACTAACCTGAGTCCTGTGATCAAGGCCTCATACTCTGCTATGTTGTTTGTGCATGGAAATGTGAGCCTATAAGACTTTGGGATGCTATCACCCTGAGGTGTGATAAACAGAATGCCTGCCCTCGAGCCGTGCCTCGTGTATGAACCATCAAAATATAGTTTCCATGGTTGTGCTGTTGTGATCATGAATATCTCTTCATCTAGAAAATTGGAAATGAGAGGATGATCGCCTATGAGAGGCGCATTGGCCAACTGATCTGCAATAACCTGCCCTTTGATAGCTTTACGATTGACATACTCGATGTCAAATTCACTTAGAATCATCACCCATTTGGCCAAGCGACGAGTCAATGCTACTTTGCTGAGTAAATACTTGAGTGGATCAATCTTTGCAATGAGTTGTACTTTGTGTTTTAATAGATAGTGCCTCAATTTAGTGGCTGCTAAGATTACTGCTAAGGAAGCTCGCTCAATAGGTGTGTAATTGAGTTCATAGCCAACCAGTGTGCGAGAGATGTAGTATACAACACACTCTTTGGCTTATGCATTATGTTGTGCCAGTAATACACCTAATGCTGTACTTGTTGCCAAGATATAGAGTAACAATGGTCTACTTGGATCTGGTGGCATCAATAATGGTGGATTCATGAGATAGTCTTTAAGCATCTGAAATCCTTGCTGGCATCGGGCATCCCACTGAAAGCGGATGTTCTTGTGTAGCAGATGTGTAAATGGGTGACACTTATCAGCCAATTGTGCAATGAATCTTTGGATGGATTGAAGTCAGCCTTGTAATGTCCTTAGCTGATTGATATTCTTGGGTGGTGGCATGTCCATGATTGCCCTAACTTTTGCTGGATCAACCTCAATTCCTTTGCTTGAGACAATGTATCCTAGAAGCTTCCCGGAGGTTACTCCAAAGACACATTTCTTTGGGTTGAGTCGAACATGGTATTGTTCCAGTCTATCAAAGATTTTATCTAAGATGTGGAGATGCCCTTCTCTGGTGAGTGATTTTGCTAGTAAGTCATCCACATAATCTTCCATCATAGTATGCATCATGTCATGGAAGATAGTGGTCATTGCTCTTTGATAGGTGGCTCTTGCATTCTTTAGACCGAAGGGCATTACATTCCAGCAATATGTGCCCCATGGACATGTGAAGGTTGTCTTATGTTGATCATCTGGTGCGATTTTTATCTGATTGTATCCTGAAAAGCCATCCATGAGTGAAAGCATGGCATGTCCTGCTGTCAGATTGACTATGATGTCGATATTTGGAAGGGGGAAGTCATCCTTAGGACATGCCTTATTCAGATCTCTGAAGTCAGTACAAATGCGGATGCCCCCTTTTGGTTTGCCGACAGGAACAATGTTGGATATCCATTCTGCATAATCAATTGGTCTAATGAAACCAACATCTAGGAGTTTCTTGAGTTCTGTTCTGACTAGTACTGCAATTTGAGGATGCATCTTACGAAGCTTCTGCTTGACAGGTTTGGCTCCTTCTGCGACGGTGAGGTGATGCATGACTAAATCAGGATCAAGCCCAGGCATGTCTGCATATGACCATGCAAAGTTGATTTGACGCTTCTGGAAGAACTCTATAAACTTAGGTTTTTCCTCTGGAATGAGAAGAGATGCTAGATGTATGAGATGAGGATTTTCAGGAGTCCCCACATTGTATTCTTTGGTTTACTCGATGAGAATCGTTGATCGTTCCTGTTGTGCATTAGCAGGGAGAATGTCAAACCCTTCATCCTTAGGCACCTCAGAGAGGTTTTCACCGTTGGATACGCTCTTTCTTTTTACTTTTGTCAGATCAAACAGTGCCACAGTGTGGTTTTCACTGGAAGATCCATGTTTTATTGTTATATTTTTGTAGCTGAAAGGTTTGGCATCCACCCCGAAGTATGCTGTGCTATTAAGTTCGATGGCGAATCCAGCTTTGTGATCCCCGCTTGGTAGGTTATCCCTTAATTCCAAAAAGTCAATGATAGCCTCATCGTTTTGGAAGAAGTCAAGACATGGAGGAGTTGGTTGGTTCCATTCGATGAGTTCAGGGTGGACAATGGGCATTACTTCATCGATCAAGTTAAGTTTGTTAGAGGTATCAGTGAGGGTTAAGATGTTATGGTGAAGGTCGTTGATGGTACTTTCCCTGTCAGAATCAGGCATAGGATGAGATGTAGGGTTTGTGGAAGACGTTTCTAGTTCAGGAACCCAAGTGGTCTTTATTTGTGCTTCTCCGTAAATAGGGATGTCTTTGCGTGGTGGAGGTGGTGATGTGTCTTCCTCATCTGAAGTATTAAGCTGTACCGAATCAAATTCCCACTCATGTGAGTCGGTCTCTAAATCACTTTCCAACATGCGATTACTATACCATACTAGGATGTCCTTTGAGTTAAATACTGTAGGTGTGATGGGTTGATGTATCTTTGTAACAATTGGTGTTGTAGGGCAGTTGATGGAGATTAAAGAATCTGATACGGGAAGTATTGGTAGTATTGACTCAGTGGTTTCTATTGGAACTGCGGGTGCCATAGATACTGCTGCAGGTTCCGATACAGTTGCTGCTGCTAATGGTGTTGCTGATGGGATTACTGGTTCGTTTGGTGGGATGAGTGGCATTGGTGATGGTTGTGTTGGGATTCGGAGCCTCGATGGGCAGTTGGGATGGTGCTTGATGCTGCTTTGATAATGAAAGGCATCCGCTTTACAGTAGGTGGACAAAATGGTTTGTTGGGTTTTCCTTTGAACTTGAGTTTAGGAAAGATCTCTTTCTCAAAGCCTAGGCCCGTGTTACCTTTGGGCTTGAATTCTGGTAGTAGAGGTTCATGTCGTCCTTGTTTGCAATATCCCAAAGCACTCTGACCATCATACCCCATTCTTTGCATAATGAGGAGACCTTTGCCATACTGATCCATAGGAAGTTTAACTCACGGTATATCAGTGGGGATGGGATCCTTAGAGATCCATTCCGCCAAGTCCTCATCTTGTGTTTCTTCCTCTTGACTCTTTACAAGGATGAAAGGCGTCAAAGCACATGCTGGCGTGACTATGGGTTTTTGGAGTAACTGTTGTGGTTTACCATGCGTTCTAGGAGAAGTGGGCATTTGTCCCACACAAAAGAGTTGACTCAAGTTGTATTCCCCAGGACCTTCCTCTGCTATTTTCATCTTAAGCTTTTCTTGCTTGGGTATAGTGGTGTTTGAACTGGCAAGAGAGGCAGGACTTATATATGATGTGGAGGAAATGGCTTCTCTATTATTAGGAACGGTAATCTCTGGTTGATGGTTGATATTATGACAGTATGCAAAGGGGTTTGCATCATGCAGGATTGTGATCTCTACACCGTTATGTGGGAACTTGATACATTGATGGTAGGTAGATGGAACAGCTTGCATGGCATGTATCCAAGGTCTTCCTAATAATAGATTGTATGGTAGAGGAAGGTCTAGAACCTGACAAATGATGTGCTTTACCACGGGGCCCACTCGGATTGGTAGTACCACAGCTCCTTTGGATGAACGCTCCGCATCGTCATAGGCTTTGATTGTGATCTTCTTACGAGGATCCATTGATTCTACCGCATATCCCAATGCTGTGACCAACTGCAGTGTACAAATATTTAGGCCTACTCCATTATCGATCAAGACTCGCTTGATCCTATGCTGGTTAATAAATCCTTCGATGTGGAGTGAGGCGTTATGCAGTTGTTGGAAGGAAGAGTTATCACTTTCAGAAAAAGTGAGACAAGGCGATGACTTTAGACTTCCAACCATGGCTTGAAATTGGTCCGTATTCAGATTTGCAGGGACTGACGCCTCTTGGAGTGCTTGATCCAAGATAGTTTTATGAGAGGGTGATAGGCGCAAAAGCTCTAAAATGGATATAAGCACAGGGGTTTTGTCTAATTGTTCCACAAGATTATACTACTTTGGGATGGAGGTGGTGCCTTGTGGAGCTGCCTTGATGGTAACTTTGCCGCGACGTGTAACAACATTGCAATTCGAGTTGGGATTTCTAAAGGTTATGGTTGCAACTTGTTCACTAGCATCATATAGATGATTTATAGTGTAATTATACGTAGCCTGGGTATAATCAGTGGTATCAGGACCTCATCTGGAAGTGGAAGGACCCCTTTGATCTTGGGATGGAAGTGGATTTTTGAACATCAGATGATCATTATTTGTTGTTTTTGGGTCATGTCCTTCAATTTCAATTTCTCCTCGATCAATAAGATCCTGAATGAGATCTTTCAATTGGTGACAATTACTTGTCTTGTGCCGTCTTCCTTGATGGAATTCACAGTGTTCAGTATCTCTCCACCATGCCGGTTTGACTTGAGGCTCATAGTTTGATAACTTAGGTAGAGTGACCAAATTTTGGGAAATAAGTTGTTGCAACACTGTTTCAATGGGTTCCCCTAAGGGAGTGTATGTTCATTTCTATTTTTGCTGACGAGGTCTTGGTTCATCCTAAGATGTGATGTGACCTTGATTGGAAGGAATGTTTGTGTTATTCTAAGGTGGAGGATTTTGTCCTACAAACCGAACCACAGGTTGTGCACTTTGGATAGTTCGGGCATCCATGACCCCATCATTGACGACATTCTTGTTTTTATTCCAGAAGCTTGGTTTATCACTGTCGAAGCATGGGCGAGGACCATCTTTTGGTTCATTAAAGATTTTGATGAGTCCTTTCTTGATGAGTGCCCTTTCACATTTCAAACCCTTGGTGATCATATCATTAAAAGAGTCTGTGTCTTTGACATCCAGGTGAAATTCCATTTCTTCGTTTAAGTTGGAAATGAATATTTCCACTAGTTCTCATTCAGGTAATTGAAGAGAACATCTACTAGACATTTGATGCCATCATTGCAGGAATACTGAGAATTGTTCACCTGGTTTTTGTTTGGTGTTGCACAGATCAGCCATGGTGACATCGCGTTCAATGTTATGAGAGTAATGAGCTAGGAACTTTTGGATGAGTTCCTCAAATGTTCTAATGCCACCTGGTAGTCGGGAAAACCATGATGTGGTTGTCCCTCCCAAGCTTTGGGGAAAAAGGCGCATTAGGTAGGTGTCTTCATATGCCACTTCAAGACAAGCGGAATGAAATTCTCGGACATGATCGCTGGGATCCCCCTTTCCTCTATATTTTTCAAACTTAGGTGTTTCGAATCCTCGAGGAAATGGTGGCATGTAAAGATTCCTATCAAAAGGATAGGGACAGATGTCATTGAGTGAGAACTGGTTAGTCTTGACACCATTATGAAGCTGTTGGGCGAGATTCTCGACTTGTTGTCGAGAATCTGAACAGATTTCATTTGGAGGAAGAGGTGGTGGATTACCCCAAGGAATGTTATATCTGATGGGATCTCTATCTCTTTCCTCTTCATGGCGACTTTGTCTTTCTAATGCTTGTCTTAATTGGGCAAGATCAAAGTCAGATGGGAGTTTTGCTCCTTCTCGAGTGAGTCTTAAGAAGTGAGCATCCGCATTGCTCCTGAGTATTTCATCAAAAAGCCTGTTAAAGAGAGGGTTATGCTGAGCCCTTTCTATTGTTGCAGGAGTGAGAGTACTTGGGTTTTCATCATCGACATTTCCTCCAAGTTCTTCTTGAAATTCATGGAGATTTTCCTCTTCTTCTTCTTCCCTTTCTATTTCTCTTTGCCTTGATTGTGATCGGGTTTGAGCCATTTTGCTTGCAAGCTTTTGTTGAAGTTGATTGAAGATGATGATGAGTTGTTTGATGAAATGAAAGATTGATGGTTGGTGAATTGTGTTGCACGTGGATCTCTAGCACCTTTAAGGTGGATGTAACCAAAATTCCTTCTTTGAATTGCTTGCTTGTTTGATAAGATTGGATGTGATAAGGTGTAGAGAAATCTGAGCTGTGTTACAGATTTAACTACCTAGTAATGAGAGGATTTTCTCATGAACTAGTTTTAACCTATGTAGATGTGTCTCTTAGGATGAGCTTATCCTAGATGTAGAAACAATCTAAAAAGTGATGTGATGTGTTTGATTTCAAGCAATATCTAAAAGAGAATTTTGGGACAAGAACCTCTTAATGTTTTGAGAGTTGGGGATGGATTGATGATGAAATGATGATGTATGAGTGAGATGATGGATGAAAGTGTTTTCAACTTCAATAAAAACTTTGTGTTACAAATGGGACAAACTCTACCTCTTCCCTTTCAGGTGTTGGAGGTATTTCTCGAGCTGTGTTGTAGGTGATGCAGATGTTTGGGAAGAAGTTGGGATTAATCTTACCTCCTTGGTTTTTGTCATAACTTAGAGCTCTATATTGCATAAAAGCTCTGCGGTTCAATGATTCTGAATCAAATTCATTTTTTTTTCCTTGAAGGTAGAGACGCATGCGATGTAGAAGACTCTATGGGAGACAAAGATCTATCGATTGATATAGAAGAATTTCCCCTTTTTGATCAAAGCCTTTGAGCTTAATGGTCTTCTTTTCAAGTTGATATGCTGATGACACTTCTTCTTTCGCAAGATGTGAAGAATGGTCATAAAATTTGACTCTTTGTTGTTTGTACCTTGTTTTTGATGTTTTTGGTTGTTTTGACAGATGTTTGGTTGGATGAATACTTTGTTTTTGGGAAGTGATTTTCTGATTTTTCTTTGACAAGAAAACAAAGCAAGCACACAAACACAAGAATGTTGCCTCAAAGGCACAAATGAGTGTGGGTCTAGATTGACCCAATCCTTGGACTTGTATATGACCCTTCCTTTAGATGTATTTTAAGGTGTATTTCCAAAGCCTGAAGTTGGCTCAATTTGCACTAGGTCTTTAAACGAACATACTTCAAACACTTTTTATCCCTAAGGTCAAATGGCCAGTTGTGATAAATTTAGCCCACATCTTGATATTTCTTTGACTTTGGTACTACATACCTTATGAATCCCATCGTGGCAGGTAAGGATGTGATATACTAAGTCTTGCACGAGCATAACAAATAGATGGTCCCTATGATGGGGGAGTCACCACTTTTATCAAGCCACAAGTGACTTTTCAAACAGCTATGTTTCTACTCAAGGAAATATGTACGGTGAGTATCTTGGGAGAAAAACCATCTATGCTCTTGCACTAAATTATATCGCAAATATCCTCAATCAATAGAACGGGTGGGCTACTACTTAAAGGTGTTTAGTCATGTTCGATGTTTTTGGACATAAGTTCATTCTGCAGTGACTCACTTAAGAGCCTTGTAACTGGTGGTGGGGCCCATTTGTCCTTTCGGCCAGTTACACTATAGGAATAGCTATACCTAAGGCTACAGCTTTCGCTCTCACCTAATTTCTATAGCGGCTTGAAGGATTTACCGCTCAAGGTCGTTCCCAAGAGTATCGATCCCTTGGCAGGCCTCTCTTAAAAAGATAAAATTTGAGCGTTACTAACACTTTTCTCTTGCACCTAGGACCACGAAAGCCAAGGGAGAGGATAGTGTGTGTTAGAGGTAGGACCACTCGACCGACTTTTTGCACAAGCGTGCCAAACACGTAAAACACTTGTTCTTTTTAATCCAGCATTTTGCAAATGTGCTCTAACTACTTGGAGATGTTGCTCCAACAATCATGGTGTTCTTTTTAACTTCAAAGGCAATGTGTTTTTGTAATCTAGAATTCGAAAATCCTGGTCAACTTAATGAAAAACACGTTTTTGCTTGAAGTAAAATTTGTTTGTAAAAAAAAAAAAATCAAAACAAGTGGTTTGTTCGTTTTACTTGCCCAAAATTGAAGTGTGGCTTGTGATTTTTAGATTTGATGCAAGGAAAGCAAATTTGTTTGTTGATTTTAAGCACCAAAAGACAATTTATCCTAACTAAAAAGCATGACAAATTTCTTTGTTCCAAGTTTTTTTTTTTTTTAATGCACCAAAGGAAAATTTTTGATTTTTAGGGGTTAGTTTTTAACCTGCAACAACCACAATTCATTAGTAAAATTTAGGTCCAAGGGGGGGCTTCCACAAGCCTAAGATGTTCAATTTTTCGGTTACAAGGCGATTTCGACGACACTCTGTCGCAATAGCGCTAGTCTGTTTTTAAACAGAAGTGCTACTTTACACAGAAGCGCTGAAAGAATGGGAGAGACAGAGAGGCAAAAGCGCTAGAAGTTTTCCAATAGCGCTAGAAGAAGAACAAAAGCGCTAGAATAAGGTCAAATGCGCTGAAACTTTCACAATAGCGCTATTCTAGGGACAATAGCGCTAAAATAAAAAGTGTCGGTAGTGCTAAAACGGGTTCAATAGCGCTAAAGCGCAACCTATGTGGCACTTTCAACAAGCAAACATGTTAGATAAAAAAAAAAAAGGATATGTTTTTGCCTGTTCGATTCACGTCGGGTTCAACAAATGATGCCCTCCTAAATGGCAAAAGGTTAGTGAATGATCAACAACACAAAAAGACACAAAACAGTTAGATTGTCAGTGTTAGTCAATCAAAAGCTAATCTAAAAAGGCATACCAAGAGAGATGCTAAAAACAAGCTAATATATCTAACTAAAGAAGCAAAGATAACGAGGCATCTCCAAATGCCTCTTAGCATGGTTTTAGTTCCTTTCTCCCTTGTTCCTCTCCTCTCCAGGTTCCAAAATAGTGTAGCTCTCAGCAGCTTTTTGCACTATGGATGCTTATGGAGGATTGAGATTGTAGTATTGAGCTTTGAATGTGAAATAAAAACCTAATGCTATGCTATTGATGCTAAACTGATATATTTTAACCAAAATAATAAGATATTAGATGATTATGCTAAAAATTCTCTCTAAAATGTCTATAGCTTAGATGCATACAAGTTTTCAGGATCTGGATTATGAAGGAATGGGCTCTATTTATAGGAAAAATGGAGCAATGGATGGTCAGGATTGAAAGATTCAATCAAGGGTTGAGTTTGAAAGTTGGGGATCTATGTGCACAATTGGCACCAATAAAATGGTGACAAGTGTGAACATAGGATTGGGTTGAGAGAAGAGGTTGGAGGCATTAAAGGCCTGAGAAGACCTCATGGTTATCTAGAGGCTAAGGGTCAAGTCCAAATTAAGATTACCCACTGGATTAAGAGTTAATCCAAGGATAAACCTTTGTGCAAATGTTTAAGAGATAATCATGGTCAAAGCATTAACGGCCTGATGAGACCTTTGGGTTGGATAGAGGTTGAGTCAAAACAAATGTTTTAACCATGTGGGAAGGTTTGAATTAACCATTAATGGTTATTGGAGACTTTGGGGATTAAGTGGTTGAAGGTTGAAAGCCTTTAAAGGTTATCAAAGACTTTGAGCCATTTAGTGGTTGTAGACTTGAAGCCTTTAATGGTTATCAAAGACTTTGAGGTTTTGAGAAGTGACTTCCCTTTGCTTAGGGATGTGACAAAGTTTAGAAGATGGATTAGGCTAATTAGGAAGGGTTTAGAAGAATCTAGAAGGGGATTAGATTTTGCAAGTGGATTTGGTGGGTGAGGGAAAATAGGATTTTATTAAAATAAAAATTCATTTATTCCAATAAATGAGTGCAAGTTGCATTTGTAGGAAAATGCAAGTGGGGTGGGGATAATGATTTAAATAAATGTTTTATTTAATTTATTTAAAAGAGGAAAAGGGGATTTTAATTAAATAAATAGATTTTATTTATTTAATTGATTGTGAATTTGATTTAATGAATTAATTAAAATAAATTGAATAATTTATTGAATTAATAGAAGAATGTTTGGGGATGAATTAATTAAATATTAATTTAATTAATTTGATGGCTAGTGGATTTTTAATCAAATAAATAGCGAATATTTATTTAATTAAGCTGGACAGATTTATGTGACTACAATTTTAATGTAAATAAGTAGTTATTCATTTATTTATTTAATTTTTTTTTTAAAATTCCTAGTTGCTATCATCTAAGATAAATTATTTAATGTTAGATTTATTTGAAACAAATGACAGAATTCTATATTTAAACAACATCTAAATAAAAAGGTATTAATTAGATTAGATAGGCTATGTAACTTTAGATTTTATATTCTGCAAATAAGTGAAAGATTGCCAGAGTTCAATAAATCTAATCAACAACTATATAATGACAGAGTTTTAATAAGATTTATTCAGCAACTACATTATCCTAGGTTAGTTTAATTAAACTTAGAGATATGCATGAGGAAATAAACTGAACATTTAACTTCAAAGTGACATGCATGCAATCATTAAACTTTTAAGAACAATACAAGCTTAAACCCAACGAAATAATTTCATTTATGCAATAATAAATTAACAAAAATATTGCATTTATTTAAGGCATTTTTAGAATACAAAATAGTCATTATTACAAGAGGGTGAAATGCCCAACCTAGTCCCCCATTTCTATTAAATGAGGACTTAATTAAAACAAATACATTTCCTTTCGAAAGTAGATAAAACATAATTTCCCTTTACATTGCTACAACTTAAAAACATAAATTTTCCATTCCCAAATCTTTTTCTGTAACCAAATAAAACCAACAACTTCTACTTTCCTTTTTTCCTTTCTTCCAACAACCTACAAATGAATCATAGGCTATGACCATGGAGTGCTCACCTCCTAGCCTAGGCTAACTAGTAGCCACCCCCAAGCTTGGAGAACCAAGCCCTACACAAGCTACACACATGCTAACACAACAAGTAGGGGAAAACAATCACAAACATAATCCCAACCAAGGCTACACTGCACCACACAATGTGATGTCTTTTCAAGGGTGGTAGTGGACCAAGTACCCTGAGGAGATTGCAAGTATGGTAAAACATATAGCCACCTCATGGAAAACCAAATACATCAAGTATAACAACCCCGCATTCCTTATGCCCCCCAAGGCATTCATGCTTTGTTTCTCTCCTTATGACCCCCAACGCAAAAACAAGCCATGCAGCAAGGGTCACATAAAATCCCTTGTGATCACTCTCATAATGAGAGCCTCTCACTTGAGGGCTATCACTTCTACCACCCACAAGACCATCCTCTCTCCCAAGAGTAGGAGGCCTTGATTACTCCCAAAACATGCAAATTGCATAAGCACAAAACACCAAATAAATTTCCAAGGAATACATGCAAGGAAAATTAGCCTTTAACACAAGCGATTTTTTCAATACAACATGCAATAAGAAAACATTACAAGAAAGGTAGAACCAACCTTAAACTACCCAAAGGTATGCTAGTTTTGTCGAGGATGAGCAACCCAATTCCACCAGTCTTTCCTTTCTACACTTAGCCAAATTCTTAATTCCCAAATCTATCTTTTTCCTTTCAAAATTATTTTTCTCCAAAAATGGAGAGTGGGTGATTACCCACTAATTTTCTCATTCTTTCTTAAGAAGGCCTTAGTGAGAGTTCTCACAAGTTTCTAAAACTGAAAAGGAAAGGTAGCATAGAATGCGAAAAGGATCTCACATTCAAAGAGGAAGGCTAACAACTTAGATGATCCTTCTAATTTTCAATTTTCGCTCAACTTAGGAAACCTACTTTTTAGGGTGTCTAAATGGTCACATGGGAGTTGAAACATGCCTAAAATTACTCCTAACCCTTAGGTATACCTACCCCTAGGAGTCCATTTAACTCTTTTTAAACCCCTCTGAAGTTAATTTTTGGGTCAAACCTAAGTTGACCACCCCAAAGATTCTTTACCCTAGAAAAATATGGAACCATATTAAATTAATTGAAAAATCTATGGTTAAACAACTCCCTCCAAGAGACAATTTAACAACTAGAACATAAATCAATCACATGTGTCAAGCGACACAATAAAAATACTTTTACAAAATTACACTTGAAATTTTGTCTCTTGTTGTATTTACACAAATTAACAAAATTCAATTTAACATTCATGCAACAATCACTTTCACGAATAAAATACGATACAAAATGGGGTGGTGTCTCTCCAAATAGACAAACCCTGGTTTTATGAACGTACATAGGTCCAGGTTTGGTTCTCCATAATATTTCCATGGTCACATGGATAATTTTCCTACGCATCTCAATTACACATTAGTACTTCCAAATATGCTCATAAAATATTAAACACAAGAATGAGAATACACATCAACAAATCAATATCTCATATATTCCAATTTATCCGCATAAGCCATTATCATAATCCTCATAATTACATTCACTTATTAGATACGCATCATATTTCCAACATCATAATAAAGTTCTGCAAATCCAGATATAGCTGACATACGTTAGTTCAAGATTATCCAATTAGTGGATCTTTTAGGATTTCAAATTCATAACACATCAAAATGTACACCACAAGGTGAAATAATTCTATAACTTGGTTCAATTAGTTTTCTCACCAATATATTTGTCTAACATAGCCCATTCTATTGAATTATATAACATTTATTAATAGGGTCAAACATGGTCAACTAAGTTAATCAAAGCTTGGTTTGGGGAAGGCCTTACACTCTCACTAATGGATGGTTTCTCAGGCTATAATCAAATAAAAATAGCCCCAGAGGATCAAGATAAAACAACGTTTACCTGTCCTTAGGGAACATACTGTTGGAATGTTATGCCTTTTGGCTTAAAGAATGCAGGAGCTACTTATCAATGAGCAATGACAATAATATTTCATGACATGATGTATACCTTCATGGAAGACTATGTGGATGATTTACTAGCTAAATCCTTCACCAGAGTAGAACATCTCAGCATCCTAACAAAGATCTTTGATCGATTGGAGAAATTTCAAGTCAGGCTCAACCCTAAGAAGTGTGTCTTCGAGGTTACATCAGGAAAGTTATTGGGCTACATCATCTCAGCTAAACATATTGAAGTAGATCTAGCGAAGGTACAAGCCATTATGGAGATGCCACCACCAAAGAATATCAGTCAGCTTAGATCTCTACAAGGACAACTCCAATTAATCAGGAGATTCATTTCTCAACTAGCAGATAAAAGTATACCATTCAATCATTTTCTCCATAAGAATGTACCTTTCAAATGGGAGGCCAAGTGTGTGGAATCTTTTTATCAAATCAAATAGTATCTGATGAATCCACCAGTTCTAGTACCACCGGTAGTAGGAAAGCCCCTTATTCTATATATTTCAACGATAGATATATCACTGGGGGCACTGTTGGCACAAGAAGATCAACAAGGAAAGGAACGAGCCATATACTACATCAGTAGGATATTGAATGGCTATGAACTCAACTATACATTCATTGAGAAGGCTTGTCTAACAGTTGTCTTCGCATCTCAAAAGTTCCGACATTATATGCTAGCACACATAATTAAGCTAGTAGCAAAAATTGATCCTCTCAAATATCTACTCAGCAAGGCAGCTCTTATCGGCCGATTGGCTAAATGGGTCATGATTCTCAGTGAATTTGACATCCACTACACAGAATGAAAAGCTATCAAAGGACATGCAATTGCAGATCAACTAGCTGAAGCTCCACTACCAGGAAAACAAACTATGGAGATTGAATTTTCGGACAGAGACGTTCTTGCTATTTCTACCACAATGGACCCTATACTTTGACGGATCCTACACACAACATGGTTTAGGTGTTGGCATTCTCTTCATCACTCCTGAAGGACACACTATACCAAGATCATATCGGCTTATGTTCCCATGCACGAATAATGTGGCTAAATATGAGGCATTGGTTATAGGCATCAAGATGGTCATAGAATGGAAAATGATAGAGTTAATGGTCTATGGAGATTCACAACTAATCATCAATCAAATTGAAACAATGACTATCAGATAAAGGAAGACAAGCTACTACCCTACAAATGAATGGTGGATGACTTCAAACAGTATTTTGTACACATCACCTTCAAGCAAATATCAAGGTTGAACAACAAAGCAGCCAATGCCATGGCTACTATCACTTCATTACTACAAATTCCAGAGCAACAGAGTCGTTATGAGTTCCTAGTAGAGCAACTATTCTCCCCAGCCTATGACCACTCTGAATCCCATGTTGTCTATGCCTTAACTAGTTCTGATTCCCCTTTATATGGACTCATATATGATTATCTAAAAACCAACATCCTACCCATTGACTTATCCCGAAACCAAAAACATAATTTTATCCGACAAGCTGCTCGTTATACCCTTACCACCAATACTTTGTATCATCGAGATCTAGATGGTACTCTTCTTTGTTGTCTTGATCGGAATGAATCTGATTCCACTTTACACGAGCTTCATGAAGGTATTTGTGGCACACATTCAAGTGGGACTACTCTTGCTAAAAAGCTTCTAAGAATGGGATACTACTGGCCTACAATGGAAAAAGATTCTTACCACTTCACCAAGAAGTGTCCTAAGTGCCAGATCTATGGCAATCTGATACATGCCCCAGCACAGGAACTGCAACCATTTACAACATCCTGGCCCTTTTGTTAGTGGGGACTAGACTTGGTTGGCAAAATTCATCCTTTATCTTCAAATGGACACAAGTTCATTATAACTGTAGTAGAATACTTTACCAAGTGGATAGAAGCAGTCCCCATGACCACAGTAACTGGAAAACAAATTGCATCTTTTATCTTGAACTATTTGATCTGTAGATATGGTATTCCAAGTTCCATCATCACCGATATTGGATGACCGTTCAAAAACCAAGATGTCCGAGAACTATGTGAACAATTCAAAATACAACATCGATTCTCTATGCCATACTACCCCAAAGGGAATGGTCAAGCAGGAGCGTCCAACAAAAAAATACTAAAAATCCTCAAGAAAATAGTAAATGATGCAGGCAAAAATTGGCATGTACAACTCAATCCAACACTTTGGGGATATAGAACTAGCATCCGTACACCTATAGGAGCCACAACTTTCTCATTGGTCTATGGGTCAGAAGCTATTTTACCACTGGAGGTAGAAATTTTGTCTCTCAAAGTCTCTCTAAAAGGCTTAATTCCAGATGAAGAGTATCGAGTCAACCGACTACAAGAACTAGAACTATTACATGAGAGACGTCAGCATGCTGACACTCATCTCAAAGCATATCAGCAACACATGTGTAGAAGCTACAATCACAGGGTCATCCCTCGCAACTTCAAAGTTGGTGACATAGTCCTCAAAGAAAATCCAAGAAATCAGCAAGATCGAGAAAAGAAAGGGAAATTTGAACCTAACTGGTTGGGTCCCTATGTCATCATATCAGTCTATGGATCAGGTGTTGGCATTTTTGATGTTTATGTTGTGATTGTCATTGATGGACACACACTTGTATTGAGATCCCCTTTATATGTATGAGCTCATGCTTAACTAGTAGTGATTTTGTAGAATGTGTTTCCCAGTCTGAAGCGGCAGATGACTCCAAGTGATTCACAGATCACAAGTGGTACGAGGGAGCAAAGCGGCACAACACATTCTTACCAGTCTTCATTTTTGTCAAACTGGCAACCAGTATTTTGTATGAACCGATAATACTCTGTGATGAGTTACCAACTGGCATTTTGTGATGAGTTACCAATCCACCAATTGTTTGATGGTGTCGACACATTAATGGAGATTCCTGTGTCATGTTACTAAGTATGTCTAGGTTCATTGAACCTAGGAAATTGTAAAGAAATCCTATTGGACTGACATGAAATCAAATTCCTTTAAAAGGACATAATGTCTAGGGTTTTATGTTGTTGTGAAAAAGGGTTAATGTTGAGCTAGGGTTTAAGGTGGATGTTGAGTTATTGGAAGAGTGATCT
The DNA here is from genome assembly GCF_030272615.1 of Cryptomeria japonica. Classification (NCBI taxonomy): domain Eukaryota; kingdom Viridiplantae; phylum Streptophyta; class Pinopsida; order Cupressales; family Cupressaceae; genus Cryptomeria; species Cryptomeria japonica. The sequence goes on along the minus strand of NC_081411.1, from coordinate 205,335,424 downwards.
TATCTAAGAAGATCAAGTTGTAGCTGAGAGAGAGATAGAGAAGACTAAAGTAATGCTGGAATGCATTAGCTGTGAGCAATACTGGATCTAACCAAGCAGTTTGTGCTATTAGATAGATCAAACACTTGTTGATTACTCACATCTTTAACAAGTCAATAGCCCCTAACCGGGTAGGCCTCAAAGCCTTTGTAAAATCCTCTAACAAGGTGGTTCACACATGTGAATCTAAAATCCTCTAACAAGGTAGTCTTTAATCGGACTTATCTCCTAACAGAGATTGAGATTCCTAACAGGATCTGTTCTGGTGAAGAACCTTGTAAGACCTTAACCAGTCTGGTTTCTATTCTACAGATAGTGACTTGTGAGTTCCATCTCACTGTGGTTTTTCCCAGTTGGGTTTCCACGTCAAATATCTTGTGTTATGGTTGTATTTCTCTTGTGGGTGATTGTTTTATTCACATTTTGGTTTGTATGTGTGGTAACCGGTTTGACTGTCAGACTGCTTTATCAGTTTATCTTTAAACCATGTAAGTGTTTTAGTGCAAAGATTTTTGGCATACTAATTCACCCCCCCTCTTAGTATTCATCAATTGGTATCAGAGCCAACCTTTCTATAAGTTTAACCACTTGGAAAGAGATATGGGGGAATACACCTTGAGGGAACTTACTCAATGACTCACTAAGTCTGAGCAAGCCTATGATGATCTTATGGTCAAATACAAGGCATCTCAAACAAAAAGAAGAGAACATGCAGAAAAGCTAATGGAACTATCTGAAAGTAGTTCTAAAGATGAAGCTAACATGGAAGATATTATTGCTAAAGTGAATAAGCTGAATGATTCAAACTCCAATCTAAGAAAGGAGTTGGAGGGACTGACTATTCACTTCAGTCAAGAGCTTGAGAACCAGAGAAAAGGTGAAGATCTGGTAAAAGATAGAGATCATGAGATCGCCAAGTTGAAACATGAGATTAGTGCACTAACTGCTCGCCTTCATGAGAGAAGAATGAAAAAAGAAGACATGCAAGGAGAATTGAACATTGCCATCTCTGAAAATGCAAGTCTTATGGAGACAAACACTGCTATTTCCAAAGAATTCTTTGAGTCAAAGGAAATACTTGCTAAGTTTGGCAAAAGTACAGTCAAGCTAGAACAAAAGCTTGAGTCATCTAGACCAGCAAAGAATACCAATGGTTTTGGTTTTGCTGGACATGAAGAAGGAGAATCCTCAGGAAAAAATGTTGAAGCATCAAAGAAGCAACCAACACTCAAAGGAAAAGGTAAGCAAAAATTCAAACCTGTTTAATTTAACTATCTTAAAGAAGGACACACTGCCAATGTATGTAGGAGCAAAGCCTACAATAATTTTCCTTATTTTATCAACAATGTACCTAGATTCAATAAGTTCAATGGTCATTGTTATGCATGCAACAAGTTTGGGCATAGAGAATTTGAATGGAGGTCTATAATGGATAACACTGGAAGATATCCTCAGAGGACCCAAGGAACTGGTCCTGAATCTTTTAGGAACCGGAACCACAACCAGTTTAATGACTTCAATCATTAGTCAAGAAGCGGTGGTCATCAAGCGGCAACTGGATGAAGAGAAAGTTGTATGATCTGTCATGGTCATGGTCACACTACTGCAACATGTAGGAGGAAGATTGGAAACATGTACAATGGACCTTGGAGAGCACCTAGACTTGTTTACTATCACTGCAACAAACTGGGTCACATTGCAAGAATCTGCAGAAGTAGAAAAAGTATATCTGATGATATACCAGCCACTCAGGAAGGAGAAATAGATGTTGAAAAAGTTCAAGGAGACATGAAGAAAACATGGAAGAAGAAACCAACAATGTTAGAAGAGGAACTGGTTTCTGCACCTAGTGTGGAAATATCAGAACTGGCAAACTAAGCCTCAAAGGCTTAGGGGGAGCAAATGGTGAAATGCTTTCGAACCCCCGGTTAACATCGGTAAAAGACCTTAATCGGTATGCTATACCTATCGCTTGGTAGAAGATCGGAAATGGTAAAAAGGCAAATTAGGGTTTACGACCTAATAGAGGAGCATTAATGATGGTAGGTGAGAGACATGTATAAATGAATTTTTCAAATCATTTCTCACTATCTATTTTCGATCGAAGAAAAGGTGATTTGAGCTTAGATTTCAAGAAATTGGATAACTTTGAAAGGGATTCAAATCTAGTTTGTAAGCGGTAGTGGAGAACTCAAAGCGGCGATTTGGCATCCGACTAAGAGTGAAGTAAAGCAGAATCAGGAAGCCCTAAATTTGCATTTCAAAGGTATTTTTCGTGTTCTTGAAATACTCTTCAATGGCTTCTGCATCTCATACCAGTTCAAGCACATCCATTGAGTCAGAAAGTTTCATTTAGAGGAAGTCCAAGTATAATGTTTTGTCCCAAGTTCCAGCTGGAGTCATAGTCGAAGAAGGAATTTTAGATTATATTGATTGCAAGATAGAAGACCTAGGGTCCTTAGCCATTCATACTAAATTAGGTCTATTTTGCGGAAAGGACAAAAGGATCAAACCAGAGTTCAGTTTCTTAGAGAAGAAGAAACTCCATAATGCAGTATACTTTCTGGAAGATTTCACAAAGGATCACATTAGGATCATCTTGAGCAGAGTCCATGGTGACAAGATGTACCTAGAGAGAACGCATGATATCATGCCTGAGGCAATTCATGTAGTCACCAATTTTTGCAACAAAGGAGATGTGCTAGCCCTGAGAATGGTAAGCAAAATAGAAATGACCAAGCTCACTGGTTTGACAAGTGATTCATGAGGTATGATAGTTAATCCTATCAAGGATGAACTGGTAAAATACGCCTGCATGGTGATAGGCTACAGAACATTCTCAGCCAGCAGGATTAATTCTATATCTGCTGCAGTGGTAAATGGCGCTTACTGAATGATTATAGAGGATAAATCATTTGACATATGCACTGGTATGCAGAGGCAACTCCTGTTAAATCTTAAGGCAATCAAAAATGACAATTCAATGAGATTTAAGTTTGGACAACTACTGGTAGGGTTGTTTTTCTATTTCCACGGCTACTTTCTGGGTGTAGGAGATGTCCAGTGGTCCCCTAACCAACTGGTAACCAAGAAGATAAAGGAAAGTGTGCAATCCATTGGAATCGGCTACCCTGAGGTACTGAACAAATACTTTGATGAGTTCAAAAGAAAGATGAGTCAGAGGGTATGAATCTCAGGTGATATAGTGAAGAAGTATGAAGATGACATCTATTTCACTGTTCAGGTGGACAAATGTCTAATGGAGGCTGTTGAGCCTAGAATGGAGGAAGTGGAGCCTATGGGCTATGAAGTCATGTTTGACATGCTAGAAGGGTATGCTTCAACCCTTATTGCCTTGCCTCTTGATCCAAAGGCTAAGCGAATAGGAACCTACATGGAGAGGATTGCACCAATTAAAGAACCATCAGTGAAGAAGGGGAAAGAACCGACAGCTAAGAAAGCTAAGGCAGTGCCTGCAGCATCAGCACCAGCTACCATTGCAACTCCAAGAGTGACCAAGCGGTCACCGACAAAGAAGAAAATGGAGATAACACTAGCTAAAGTCTTTGAAAGAAAGAGGAAGACTAAGGCAAATGAACCGGACTCCGAAGAAACTGAGTCTGATGAACAGCCAAAGAAGGCTAGACAGACCAAGAAGATGAAGCAGAATGAACCGACAACATCCGCACCGATAAATATAGATATCTCCTCTTACAAACCTTTGACACATTGTCAAAGAACAATAAAGAATATCAAGAGAAAGTTACTTCATGATTTAATAGATTATTATGATGAATTCAATAGTGAAGAAAAAGATGAAGTATTGCAGGAAATCATTCTTTATTTATGTAAAAATAACCGATCACCATCAGAGATTAAATCTCAGACACTGGATTCATTATTTAAAGCATTGGATAACAAATGGCGCATTGCCATTGAAAAGGAACAAGATATTAGGGAGAAAGTTTTTGCACAGTACTTCGCTAAACTCTCAAATTCAGAATTATTTGATGTATTGGATCCAAATAAAGGTCTCTTCTTCACAAGGAGAAGAAGACTCTAGTTGCTGGAGGGGAGAGTTGATGATGTAGAAAAAGATACACATCAACACATGGCCCATGCTATCAGCTTTCACAAAGCTCGAATGGCCAACCTCCAAGCGGAAAAGTAACCAGTTATTTCCAAACTGAATGAGGTTTTTGATGAGGAAGGAAACCTGGTGGAGGAACTAATTGACACCATAGATGTCGATGCCCTAGATATAGAAGATGTCACTCAGGACATACCTTCTGAGGGAACTGAACAGGGGCAACAGGGCGATCAGGGTGGTGAACAAGCTGTGGAGACACAATAAAAGGCAAAAGAACAGGAAGAGAAAAAGAAAAAGGATGAAGATGAGAAATAGAAAAAAGAGGAAGAGAAGAGAAAAGAGGAAGATGAGAAAAGAAAAGATAAAGAGAAGAAGAAGCAAGAAGAAGAAAGGAAGAAGAAAGAAGAAGAGGACAAGGAAGAAGAGAAGAAGAAGGAAGAAGAAGAAAAGAGGAAGAAGGAAGAGGAAGAAAAGAAGAAGAAAGAACAAGAGAAGAAGAAAAAGGAAGAGGAAGAGAAGAAGAAGAGGGAAGAAGAAGAAAAGGAAGGGCAGAAGAGAAGAGCAGAGCAGAAGAAAAATGCAGAGGTAGACAAGGAAGAAGAGAAGAGAAGAGAAGCAGAAAAGAAGAAAGATGAAGAAGCCAAGGAACTAGAAGCGACAAAAAGCTCTTAGGCGGAGACTCCGAAGGCAACTGGAAGTCAACCCTCACTGGTTGATCTCTCTAGTCCTATCAATCTCCAATCTGCAAGTGAGTTAGAGCTTATGCAGAGCATCAAGGTTGCTCAAGAGCACCTTGAGATCATTTGCAGGACATCATTCAGGCAGCTGTAGACACACTTACTGGTTTAATCCCTGGTACTAATCTTCCTGACACTGATTCATCACTAGCACAACTCAAACTTCTGTGTACTTTAGTGGATGATCAGGTGCAGGGTCTAGAAGAAGTAGCAGAGGCCAATGTAAAGAAAGAGCACCAAAAGGCTCTTAATACTGCTCTCGTGAAGAAACTAAATGAGCTTAGGACTGAACTGCTAAAGGATCAAAAGGACATAAGGAGTGCCTTGGATGAGGGAAACTTGCTACTCAGTAGAATCTGTCAACCTCATCTGTTCTATGATGATGTGCTAGCCAAGAAGCAATAGCTTCAAATGGACTTACATTCCTACTTGAGCACATTCAAGACTCCTTATGACTCCTTTGCAGCATATGGGCAAACCGTTCACCGGTTCCAGATCTAGTCAGCCAAGATAGAGCAAGAGATCAGCACAAGGTCTAGGGATTTGTAGAAGCTTCAACTGGTATTGCTTCCACAACTGCAAATTCTCCAGAAATGCTATCTGAACCTGGATGCCCTGATAGTCACACAAGAATTGAGCACAATAGATGCCATGAAGGAACATGTATCACAAATGTAGACAGAGAAGGAAGTGGCAACCTCCCTACTTAAGTCCTAGTCTCTTTCCATGAAACAATTTTTGCGGACTATAAAGTGGTTTTTGACAAGTATTATTCATTATTGTCATAAACTCTTTTATATATATATGGAAACAGGTTTTTCAATGGCACTTTGTCATTGTTGGCAAAGGGGGAGAAGTATATGGTTTTAAAATTTTAAAATTTTGATATATCAGGGGAGAAGTATATCAGAGGGAGAAGTATCTATTTTAAAATTTTGATATATGCTGTGATATATGCTATATGCTCTGATGATTATGCTCTGAATGCAAAATTGCTATAAACTCTATTGATTAAGGGATAGTGTATATGCTTAGGGGGAGCAATTTTGTTAATGGCAAGTTTTTGTTATAAAACACTTAGATGTCAAAATTTTATTTTCCTAAGTGTTGACATCAATGCCAAAGGGGAAGATTGTTGGCATTTTTTATGTTTATGTTGTGATTGTCATTGATGGACACACACTTGTATTGAGATCCCCTTTATATGTATGAGGTCATGCTCAACCGATATTTGTTCCAACCGGTATGTTGTATTCTAGTCTTTAGACTAGTAGTGATTTTGCAGAATGTGTTTCCCGGTCTGAAGTGGCATGACGACCCCAAGCAGTTCATAGATCACAACCGGTATGAGGGAGAAAAGTGGCACAATGCATTCTTACTAGTCTTCATTTTTGTCAAATCGGCAATCGGTATTTTGTATGAACCGGTAATACTCTGTGATGAGTTACTAATCCACTAATTGTTTGACGGTGCTGACACATTAACATTGATTCCTGTGTCATGTTACTAAGTATGTCTAGGTTCATTGAACCTAGGAAATTGTAAAGAAATCCTATAGGACCAACATGAAATTAGATTCCTTTAAAAGGACATCATGTTTAGGGTTTTAGGTTGTTGCGAAAAAGGGTTAATGTTGAGCTAGGGTTTAAGGTGGATGTTGAGTTGTTGGAAGAGAGATCTTATTTGAGAAGATCAAGTTGTAACCGAGAGAGAGATAGAGAAGACTAAAGTAATGTTGGAATGCATTAGTTGTGAGCAATACTGGATCTAACCAAGCAGTTTGTGCGATTAGATAGATCAAACACTTGTTGATTACTCACATCTTTAACAAGTCAGCAGCCCCTAACCGGGTAGGCCTCAATGCCTTTGTAAAATCCTCTAACAAGGTGGTTCACACATGTGAATCTAAAATCCTCTAACAAGGTAGTGTTTAATCGGACTTATCTCCTAACAGAGATTGAGATTCCTAACAGGATCTATTCTGGTGAAGAACATTGTAAGACCTTAACCGATCTAGTTTCTATTCTGCAAATAGTGACTTGTGAGTTCCATCTCACCGTGGTTTTTCCTAGTTGGGTTTCCACGTCAAATATCTTGTGTTATGGTTGTATTTCTCTTGTGGGTGAATTTTTTATTCGCATTTTTGTTTGTATGTGTGGTAACCAGTTTGACTATCAGACTGCTTTACCGGTTTATCTTTAGACTGTGTAAGTGTTTTAGTACAAAGATTTTTGGCATACTAACTCACCGCCCCTCTTAGTATTCATCATTAGGTGCTTATTAGCTTAGAAATTCAGAAGGAGATGTGCTCGATGAACCAACTAAGAACATTCATCTGAAGAAATACTACACTTGAGTAGTCTAATGCACGGAAAAAGTCAAAAACAAAAAAAAATCAAAAAATCAAGAAAAAGCAAATAAAAAGGTACAATAAAAGGAACTGGTGAAAACCTGGTAACAGGCACCATTGTGAGAGAACAACTCCTTTATCTATATCCACATCCTTATCTCTATAGTACAACACTATTGGCCATCACCTGACACCTAGCACATATCCATTCAGGACATACTTAGCATAGTCACTATCTTGGTTTATCCATATATCCCTTTACCACATCTCACCATGGCTTGGTAATCACTGTGCACATCTGCATTGAGAGGTACAATTAGCTAGGGGTAATATTTGTCGACACTTGCAGCATGTTCAAGACATTAAGACTATTTGCGAAACTCAGAAACACCACATCTAGCAACCAAAAACTTACTGCATTGCAAAACAAAACATTGGATCGCTAAAACAAGAATCACAAAAACACTACGATGGATGATTTTTTGAAGTACTAAATGTTGCATTATTGCATAAGGTCTTGACTATTTTTGCATTTTGAACTTTTAAATTATTGGATTCTTTGCATTTTCTCAACAATGCTTCAAAGCTAGAGATCATGGGAAAACTCCAATATTTTTTTAGTCTTCTGTCTGAGATGCGATCACTTGTACTGTGTAAATACTTGTCTCGAGACATGATACAATGAATATCACTGAAGACATGATTCCACTTTATGCATACAAATGGTTTAATCTTGTCTATTTATACACAATCCGCACTCAGGTCATCCTGGTTCAATCATACCTTGATGCTTGTGCTATCTTGCAAAATCAAAAATCATGTAAATTTTTCTTAGGTCATTATGGTTCAATTATACCATTGTGCTTGTATAAATTTTAAACATATCCCAAACAAATCAATGCTCAATGATGAAACCTATATCGAAAGCAAATAACATATGGTTATATCAAGATGAAAAATGCAGAATGAGGATGCTCCAAAAACAAGTAGTTGCATATCATTTTACAAGTAGTTGCATATCATTTTACAAATAGTTGCATATCATTTTAAATATTTCATTTAGTTGCACATCATTATCATTAACATACATCTCACAGCATATCAAATCATACACCATACATTTACATCATGCATCATATCATCTATCTGAGCATTGCATCATCATAAAGAAGAGAAAGAACATATAGAACATACATCCATAACACATCACATGATCAAAGAAAATGGTGTCATCTATATATATATCAAAAAATGATCAAAATGTACAAATATCTATCATGTCTATGCCTTGTACATCAAAACAATGATCCAAAATACAATAGAGACATCGTCTCTCAAGTATGACTATCTCCTGAGGGGGATGGTCTTGCTGCTAATGTCCTAGCTCCTGGATCTCCAGCAGGATCCTGTCTCAAGGGCCACATCACACCTCTGCTCTCTGACTATGATCCAGTCTCTTGAGATCGACTCAATCTTGCCTGTGTGAAGCTCTACACTCTACTCTCCCTGGGCACCGCATCCTCATAATGGTGTTGATAGTACTCCACCTCCCTCAATCTCAAGGATATCTCTCTCATGATGTCCCTCATCGAACCACCTGCTGCCACTCTTTGAACGCTCCCTACCAGCTCCTTTGCTCGACCGCACTGCTCTATCTCCGTATCATGCTCTAGAGATAGCTAGGTAATCTGATGTTGCTATGTCAATAGATGTGCCTATAGCTGCTGTATTGTCAACTATAGAGTCCTACTCTAGGCATCCTCCACATGTGTCAGGACCCAGACCCATAGGGGCACTTGTGAAGGGGTACCCCCTATCCCTCTGCCTATCCGCGGTGCTGGTGGAGGTAACTCATCCATCCTCCTCCTCTACATTGGCCATCTCCACTCATCAGTCCCTCCCATTGCTGCTATCACCTCCCCCACTCTCCCCTCCTCCTCTGCTCCGATCACCAACCCTCTTCTCCCTTTGTCCATCACAGCTCATCGAACTGCTCTCTCCACCTGCACTCCCCCATCTCTACCCCTGTCTCCTCTCCTCCCCTAGTATCCTCTCCCCCGTCATCCTCCTCCACCTCCATCATCTCCATCATCACCATCTCCCCCTACCTCATCCTTGTCATCATCAAAGGGAGGCCGCATCTCCTCAGGATCTGATATCCAGGCCACCACACGAGTTGCAAACAAACCAACAAACTCATGTGTCATCCCTGCTTCTAATATCTCGGGAGCATAGTCCCATATCTGATCTGCTAGGCTAGAGAACTCCTCTACAGCCGCTCCACTATTAATAGTAGGGCCCTAGTCCAGTATATCCTACCTCCAGTGTGCATACAAGTAGGTCCCCTTTGGTATCCCCTACTGCCGACCATACTACCGCAAAACCCTACCAACTTGGAATCTCTCAATCAAAAAGGGCATCCACCCTATCAAAAACTGACTCATGAAAACATAAGACATCTCCAGCCCATCCTCGACCCAGACCTCGCAATCTATATATGGTTGCCAGATGACCGTATCAATATCATGCAGCACCCTCCTCCAGTGCTCAAGTTTGCCCAGCTTACACTGGACAACTAGCCCCCTGTAACCATATGCATATGCCCGCCCAGCAGGCCTGTCCCTATCCACCAGTGGCCTTGCTACTAGAATATGCTCCCAGCACCATACCTATAAGAGTGTTATGCCAGATGATAAACTCCCGTAACCCAGATACAAAACCTCATGTATGTCCTTGTACAAGTGAGCTAACATGGCCGATCCCCAAGCAAACATGTGGCCCTGGGTCACCATCTCCTCGAGTACTAATCCCCAACCCATAGAGAATCCCTTCAACCTACGGTTGGGACAAATGAATCCACCTATGAAACCTGCTAGTACGAACAGAAGAGGAGCATAGTCCAGATCCAAGAACTCCTGCCAGGGGATCTCATATCCACAGATTGTCTCATCAGGAAATATGCACCACAGTGCCTCAGTCCCACCCTCCTCAGTCTACTCATATGGAAATAATGCACCTGCTATGGGAATCCGCAATATCCTGTAACAATCCTCTAGAGTAACCGTCATCTCCCCAGTAGCAAAGTGAAAAGTGTTCATATCACTATGCTATCTCTTGGCGAGCACTGTGAGTAAACCCTGGTTCACAGTGAACCAAGGCATATCTAACAAAGATGACAAGGCACATCTCTCAACGACATCTAGGTCAACCTGTGCCAACCATGGTATCAACGCCCATGGTCTAGGGAACTGCTTGCATGACTGAACCACTCCCAATTGCTCTTGTCAAAAAGAAAAACAAGTCCAATATCAGTTTCCACATCAAAATAAAGATATCAAAAATAAAATCACATCAAAAACATGAAACAATTTTCTCATCTAATCAAGTTCCATCATATCATTCCATATCAACTTGTAACACAACTCAAGTTTTCAAAAACCATATCAAAACTTGTAAAGCAACTCAAGTCTCCACATCACATAAACCTGTAAAACAAATCAAGTTTCCCACCCATATCAACTTGTAAAACAACTCAAGTTTCCAACCCATATCAGCTTGTAAAACAACTCAAGTTCCACATTCATATCAGCTTATAACACATATCAGGCTCCCCACATATGAACTTCAAATGGTCCAAATCAACTCATGATTCGATAAAAAACACAATAATATCTACATCAATAACTTCAACAAACGCTAATTAAACCAAGATATATCAATTCTCATATTGGACAAATTATCAAAAACATGACAAATGACACAGCAAATGACAAAAATCCACCTCCCCAGGCAAAACTGGCCTTTTCCTATGTAATTTTCTACATTCAAAAATTGCCAAATCTTGCAAAACCCGATCCATGCACTAATTAAATTTGGCTATGTGCTACCTTGTTTTCTCCATGTGCTATCCTATCTACTCTATGCACTAGACTAACTCTACACGCTACCCTTTTTTCTCCATGCGCCAACTAATCCACCCTAAGCGCTAAAACTGACCTACGCGCTAATCTATCCCATGCTTGCGCTACCTATTTTACCCCATGCGCTAGGTCTAACCTACGCGCTACATCCCCCTACCCATGCGACTCCCTGTGGACCCTATGTGCTAGGTTTAACCTATGCGCTACCCTTTTGACCCAAAGTGTTACCCTATGTCCATCCTGTGCTAAAACTAAGGCCATGCGCTAACCTAAAACTTTCATGCACTACCCTAAACATTTTCATACGCTACCCTAAATTAATACCCTATGCGCTACAGAATTTTTCATATGCGCTAAACTAAGACCCCTATGCGCTAAAACGTTAAAATGACATTTTAAAAATAAAAAACGGACCAAAAATGATCAAATAAAAAATCAAAAAGGGGTCAAAAGGGTTGACTTACTGATGGTCCATATGCGGCAGGCCTTCGATGCCTCAAAATGCACTCGAATCGATGTGTAAAATAGGGAATAGGCATTTTGTCTTCTCTCCATAAGTCTCTTTCTCCAAAGTCAACAAGCACAAATGAGACAAAACAAGTGCACTTTTTCCCTTTTATAGGGTAAAATGAAATTAGGGTTAGGGAAATGAGCATTTAATTTGCTTGCGGTCTCCCTCATACCCTCACACACATCAATTATCATGAGATGGATCAATTTAAACATTTCACCTAGCCACAGTTTTGCACCACAAACGCAATTATCAAATCAAATCAATTTTTTCAAAATTTTGATTCATCTCCCAAGGGGGCATTATCACCATCGATTATCAAACCTGGGGCATCACATATGAAATCTGGGGCATGACATGAAAATCCATAAAGACAACCTTGATCATAAAATCGCAACGACGCATCATTTTCTTTGAAATAACATGTGCACACACGTCACTTCAAAGAGGGGCAAAATGTAGACGTATAAAAATGACCATATTCCTAAATGAATATTCTATGTTCATTTCTCTATTTAATTAAATCCAATTTAATTAAATTACCCGCATTCCTCTGTTTAATTAAGTAACTTACTCAATTATTCACTATACCATTTAATAGGATAAATTCATTTTATCCAATTAAAGCCCCTATCCTCTTTTAATTAAATTTAAATTTAATTAAAATAGTTATCCTGAATTAAATAAATCTAATTTATTTAATTGCAACCAAATTGAATTAAATTCAATTAAAATCCATTATCCCTTCATCCACTTGCCAAATCCTACACCTCCCACTTGCATCCTAACCCTCTTCCTAACCCCTTCTAGATTCTTCTAATCCTAATTAATTAACCCAAACCCATCCATTATCCCTTTTCCCTAAATTTGAGGAGGTCACTTCTCAAAATTGGAGTAAAGTCTTCTAAAGGCATTAAAGCCTTTATCCATTCAACAAGCTAACTTTTTGAATACCCCCAAATTTGGAAGGACTCTTACAAATTTGTCCCCAAAGTCTTCATAACCATTAATGGTTAACTCAACCCTTTAGCATGGTTAAAGAATTTCCATAAACTCAACCTCCATGTAACCCAAGGGTCTCCTCAAGCATTCATTGCTTTGACCATGATTATCCCTTAATTATTTGCACAAGAGTTTATCCTTTGATAAAAGCTTTATCCAATGGGTAATATTAACTTAACTTTAACCCTCACCCCCTAAGATAACCATGAGGTCTTCTCAGGCATTTAATGTCTCCAACTCCTTTTCTCAACCAACTTTATGTTGACAATTGTCACCATTTCATTGGTGCAAATTGCAAACATGGATCCCCAGCTTTAAAACTCAACCCTTGATTAACTCTTTCAATCCTGACCATCCATTGCCCTATTTTTGCTATAAATAGAGCTCTCATTCCTCCATTTTCATCATCCAAGTCTTTAGCATCACACTTATACTAAAATCCATTCAATCTTTCATATATCATTTATACTCATCATTTAGCTTCTCTTTTAAATAGGAATGAATCTAAATATGCAAATTTAGAGTATTTTCCTTATCATTTAGCTTAATCATAGACTAATATAGCATGCTAGGATAGTCTTGTTACTAATCTTGTCATCTTATAAACTAGTTAATGGCATTTATAAGATCATTCATAGCTTAGGACACATTTCCTCTTAAAATCAACCAAAGCATCCATCGTTCTTGCATTTGTCATCCCTAAAGCATTTTGCTTAGTGATCTGAGAGCAAAAACATTGGTTTGAGGGACCGTGTAAGATAGAGAACCATGGAACCAACCTTGGGAAGCTAAGCCATACTTCATGACTCCATAGCTTGCACCAAGAAGTCATGCGGGTGTGTGAGCAAGGCTCCCTGGAGCTCTGTTTTTCGCATTTTGAGTTCTATGGACCCACTTTTCCTGCATACAAGTACTACAAGGATAGGTGCACTAGTAAGTGCCTTTATGAGTTCCTGAAAGGCCCTCTCTCACTTCTCGGTCCACTCAAATTTCTTCCCTTTATGCTAAAGAGAAGTAATATAATGAGCGACTCTAGAGAATCCCTCAACAAAGCATCGGTAATAACCTGCTAAGCCCATGAAGCTCCTGACCTTTGTCACACTGGTTGGCACTGGCCAATCCATAATAGCTCTGATCTTTGATGGGTCAACTAAGATCCCATCACCAGAAATAACATGCCTAAGGTACTTGACCTCTAATTGAAAGAAAGAACACTTTGAAAAACTACCAAATAACTGGTTATCACTCAAACACTGCAAAACCTACCTCAGGTGTTCCTCATGCTCCTTCTCATTCCGAGAATATATCAAAATATCATCGAGGAATAGGATCACAAAATGGTCAAGGAATGTGTGGAATACCCCATTCATGAGGCTCATGAAAACAACGGGAGCATTCGTAAGACCGAATGGTACCATGGTGAACTCATAGTGGCATATCTAGTGCGAAACATGGTCTTGTGGATATCGCTCTCCACTATTCTTAGTTGATGCTATCCTAACTTCAGATCAATTTTGGAAAATACTTTGGCACCCTAAAGTTGGTCGAATAAATCATTGATTCTGGGCAAAGGATATCGGTTTTTGATGGTTACTTTGTTTAACTGACGATAATCCATACATAATTGGAGATATCCATCCTTCTTCTTCAAGAAGGTGACTGGTGCACCCCAAGCGGATACTCTAGGATGAATGTGACCCTTCTCTAGTAGTTCCTCAAGCTGCATCTTGAGCTCATTAAGCTCATTTGCGGTCATCCTATAAGGTGCTCTTGAGACTGGCTCAGCTCCTGGTACAAGGTCTATATGAAAATCAATCTCTCTACGGGGTGGCATTCTAGGTAGCTTTGAGGGAAACACATCTAAATATCCCTTAAGGATAGGATGGTCATCAAGTGATGTTTCCTTTTCATCCTCTTCCCCCCTATCACCGATCGTGATGGAAAAAAGCTGACATCCCTTCGCATGCTCCGCTTAAGCTACATTGCAGAGATCATACGAAGAGACACAGATCTCTGAATCCCGGTGATTACTATGGGCGAACCCTGATCATCCTCACACTCAATTTCCTTCCCGCGGCAATCCATCTTGGCTCTATGGGCATAAAGCCAATCCATGCCAAGTATGATACCATAAGATCCAAGTGGTGTAACTCTAAGGTCTAGTAAGGTGGTGGTATTGCCAATCTGAAGCTGACATACCCTAACCTCTGATTCCATTGAAACTCTAGCCCCTGAAGCTAACTCTACATCCCAACTGACACCCTATCTAGTTTCCACTAGCCCACAATGCTCCATAACCAATGGAGAAATAAAGGAGTCAGTAGCTCCTGAATCAAATAATATAGATACACTGTTACCTTTGATCATACCTACAACCTCAATGACCATGGCCTGATGCTCAGCCTAGTGGTTGTCAACCACTGCGAATACTCTATGGGACCTGCCCATATCACCAACTGTAGGCCCTGAAGTGACCATCCTCTGATTTCCTACAATCTGACCCTGAGGGAAATCCCTCGCCATATGCCCCATGGCTCCACATGTAAAGCAAGCACCGCGTGCCTGAAACTGGGTGCCCTGAGGCCTAGAGAAAGCCTGTCCCCCTGCCTTGCTAGATCCACTGTACCCACCCCTAGAGGACTGTTGAGTCCTCGTCGGAGGTGTGTAAGGCACCTGAGCCCACTGATCTTGCCTCTGACCTTGAGACTGCCACTGCTTGGGCTTTACGCCCTGCTGATACTGCAGAGGCCTCTGCCTCTTGTTCTATTATGATTGCTATGGAGGAGGGGGTTTGGAGAACCCCTGTGAGTTTCTATTATTACCCTTCCAATGGGGTTTCTGAAATCCATATCTGGGGTGTAGGGTTTAGGTTCTGGAACCGATCCCTAGTATCTTGTGGTCTGACCTAAATCTCCTCTGCTATCAGTGCCTTCTCCATGGCAACCCAAAGGCTCCCTGGAGCGGACATCCTCACTAGTCATGCTATGCCGACATTCAGCCCTTTGATGAAATGATTAACGAGAAGTTTCTCATCCTTTAGATAGTCCACGTATGGCAAGAGCTCAAAGAATTTTCTCTCATACTGGGTCACTAAAAGCCCCTTTTGCTAGAGGTCATGGAACTCATCTATCTTACGCTATCTATAATGTTCTGACAAATACCTCTCTCTAAACCTCTATATGAAAATCTCCCATGTAAGTGTATCAAGAACTAATCCACACTTGTATTCCTCCTGTCTCCACCATGTGGAGGCCATCCCTCTCAACAGATGGACTGATACATGTGCCTTTAGATTGCTCTCATAAGAGCGCAATGCAAAGCACCTATCAAGGCTAAAAAGCCAAGCCTCAGCTTCTACCCCATCGATAGATCCCCCAAAAGATGGTGGCTGGAGGTGCATAACCTCCTTGATAAGATCCCCTGGCTCCCGATGAGCTCTCTCATCATACACTAGCTCTACCCATGGAGGTAGTCCTTGTAGGTGCACAGACTCTGGCTCATCCCCACCCTAACTCTCTATGGCAATAGGAGGTGGACTCCTGCTCTGTTCCCTATCAGTCGATCTATCACTCCCTAAGTTTGGATTTTCAACATGATGATCTCCAACTGGAATCCTATCCTAGACTATACCAATTAGGTTGTGGATTGCTTCTAAGAGGTTTCAGTTTGGGTCAATAGGTTGTTCGGGAGGAGCCTCTGGGTTCACTTCTGGAACTGATTCCTCCCTATCTACCTCTTCACGTGCCATGCATACATGCCTAAGACCCCTTCTGCGCTTGCGAACTTGTCGTGTAGTCAGAGGCATCCTAAGAGAAAAATAAAATAAAATTAATTAAATAACTAATTTCCTTGGAATAATATTTAATTAATTAAATTTAAATATCCTAGAAAATTCATATAATAAAATTTATTAAATAATTAAAGAGAAACCTAATGGAGAAAGGTTCCTAGTGTTGGAAACCTTCCTCTGATACCAAAATGTCATGCCCAAAATTTAGGGCAAGAACGGGATAATTTTTTTTTTAATTTCACAACTAAATACATTAGAACTGCAAATATAAATGCACTTGGCAAGTTTTGTCTTAAACCCTAACTCAAGTAAACGAGAATAATTTAGAATTAAATGCAGATTACTAAAATAATTAATTTATTTTCTCATCAAAATTGGTTAATAGTTAATTATATCAAACTCCCTAAAATAATTCACAAAGATAATGTTGTTCACTAATAACCATTAATTACTTTTAGGAGCCAAATTAATTTAGACCTAGCACTGTTATTTATAATGTCTAAAATTATATTTCAATTAATAATTAAAATGTACTTAAAATTAAATCGACTAAAGGGACAATTAAATTCATAATGCCCTATGACCCATAAAGTTTAATCACATATATCTACATCTAGGTGGGCTAAAAATTAATCCCTATTGTCAAATAATTTACAACAGAATTAAATTCCCTCAATGTTTAATTTAATACATTATAACTATTTAATTTAAATTAAATATTACTTCATAAATATTTACTCTAATACAGCTCAACTTATATTTATATATATATACTTTTATATGTATATATATATATATATACCAACTTTATACTCATAACCTTGTATATATAAAATATACATATATATATGGATATATAATGATATATATATATATCAAAGGGTTTGACCTATGCAACCCTAATCTATTATTTATTATAAATAGGCCCCACTTTTATTTTATCACTCTTTATTGACCACTTTACCCTAGTCCTAATTGGGCTAGGGTTTTTAAATATATATATATTTTGGTCGCAGGCGGCAGTGGGTTTCCCTGGGGATACCGCTCACTATGGGTTACCACAGTGGTGGTGACCACTGTGGCCGCCCACAGTGGCGGCCCTCGAGCCAGCCACTATGCTAACCATAGTGGTTCGGCCTTCCTGCCGACCACTGTGTTTAGCACAATGGTTTATTAAATTTTGTTTAGTTATTTTTTTTGTATATTTATTATGTATTAAAATACATATAAATATATATATATATATATATATATATATATATGTATTATACAATTTGTTGTTCTCAAAATCTGATTCACCTTAACATCCTTATAATGACATGATAACTCTATATGTAGAAGAGACATCAAAGAGAAGGAAACTTCTAGGACAACATGTGACAAGTTTTGATTAACCTTCTTCACTTCAGACTTATTCAAAGTCCAGGTGGGTATACCTTTGTGAACTAAATCCACACTTGTAAAAGATAAATCCACAACAAACCAGTCCAAAAACTAGTGGATTCAATCACCTTAAAAATAACTGAAACAAAGGAATGAAAATTGTATTCATGTTCAGTATTGACCTACAAAATATGTAATAAACAACCTTGATCTATACCAGTGCCTTATCTGAGGTCACAAATTCATCCAAGTTCAAACAATACTCCCACAATCAAATATCTCCATATATCCCATTAGTTTGGCTTCTGTAGATCCCTATATATGCCTGACACACATAAGAACTTATTCATACCAAATTAAACTGTGCTCATCAAGATTCAAAGTATCCCACAAAGAATTTACTAGTAGAGATGATTCCTGCATATTTAATTCCCCTCCTGAAGAGAAAAGCTAAGAAACATATCTACTGAAAGTTGCCCTACAACCCCTATTCAAACGAAATAACCCTAGATTATTCAGAATGAAACAATAAACACGTGCAAACATATTTTGAAGACAACACAAAGTTTTAACTCAAAACCAATGGTCTGTATATTGATATTTTCTTCAACAAAGTATTACAAGAAACCTTCAAATATTCTCCATTAGAACTTGGAAAAGCCCAGATAAATTTCTGCAGCGTTTTCTTACAATTCTTTTTTGCAATCTTTTTCCACTAGTCCTGGTATCCATTTATAACAATATAGATGCATACAAAGCTTCAGACTTTCCTAGGAGAGTTTGTTACAATCATTACTTTTCAAGAAGAAGTTACAAAATCTTTTACAAATGCGGTTACAAGTCTTTTTCAACATCTGCAGCTTCTTCTTCTTGTTGCTCTATTGCAACATCTTCTAACTACTCCACATCAAGCATTGCATATTTTTTTGTCCATTCCTTATACACCTCATCAGTGGGCCATGAGAAGTTAATTACTTTTTCTTTTGTCTTGGCTAACCTTTTCCAAGAATTTCTCAATTTATTAACCTCTGAATTCAGGAAACCATAATGAGATTTGATTTTCTCAATCTCTTCAATTGTTTTAACAAATATGGAGGCATCCTCTGATTTAACAATTCCTTTTATCATTAATGACAATTCGGCTTCTAATTCCTTAAGCCATATTTGTTTGTCCTTTAATTGGTTTGGGCTGACAAAACCTCCTGGTGGCAATTCAAAAACCTGATTAGTGTACTCTTTCTTGTACAAATTGATCTTTCTGCCTACATTATCTACTCCTTCTGCCAACTTTACTAAATCCTTAGTCATATCATTTGTAGATTTAATGATAGGGTCAGCCCTTTCCTCATCATAGGATACACAAATCAATTCTATATCTTGCTCTTTGGGTCTCCATTTATCAAAAATAGGCATTAACACAACCTTGTCCCCATTTAGCTCATTCCACATTTCAAATATTTTACTCATGTTATTGTATATTAGTGAAGACCCTATACTGTCAGCAAAACTTAAAATTGTAGCCTTTACCCTCTCTTCATACTTCTTTGAATATAAGGCTTGAGCTTGTTTTAAATTCTCCAACTCATGGGGAGTGATCTCAATCGACTGAGAACTAGAAGGTGTCGAAGATGGTGGGAACTCAATAATGGGGCTGGTAGGTGGAGGTCTTGCAGGAGAAGAGGAGATCATTAATGTTGAGGACTCACCTTGACGGTATTGTCCTGCCAATTGGCTTTGTAGCTTGGCGATGATGCTATCTTTACCTCTTACCTCTTCCTTGGCATTGTTGTAAGCTTTTAAAATTTTCTCCAACTTAACTTGGAGATCTACCTTTTCCTTGGCCTCCCTTTCTGCTACTGCAACACTAAACTTTGCAGTCTCTAGCACAATGCTAACAGCTTCCACTACCCCAGTGCTCTGCACTCTTTTCACTGTCATTCCTCCAAGGTAACTTGACCCTGGGGTGTCCTTATTCTTCTTATTTTCATCTCTCTCAAGAGACCACATGACCAGTGCAACATTATCTTTGTTGAAAGTGACTCCCTCCATAGGTTTAGTCTCTTTTCTTACTGCCTCTAAAACTAAGGCATCTGCTATGTCCCATTTGGAGAGAATGAGTACCCTAGCCTGTGCTACCATGTCTCTTCCCTATTCAGGAGTGATGGTCTTAAACTC
Source organism: Cryptomeria japonica (assembly GCF_030272615.1). Lineage (NCBI taxonomy): Eukaryota > Viridiplantae > Streptophyta > Pinopsida > Cupressales > Cupressaceae > Cryptomeria > Cryptomeria japonica. The sequence goes on along the minus strand of NC_081411.1, from coordinate 205,315,427 downwards.
ATCAGCCATTTCTTGCTTTATCTCTTCCTCTACCACAACTAGATCTCTGTGGGGCTGCTCACTTTTCCTCTTTTCACACCTAGCATTAAATTTATCAATGTTCTGATTCCACACAAATTGCAAGAAAGCTCTTGATGTGACAAAGTTATTATCAGCCAAGAAATCTTCACTGGCTTGCTTGATCTTAGGGTCCCACTCCTGACCTTTGAACTCATTAGCAGTGATGTTCATTTCAGCAGTAAGGGGCTCCTCTGGCATTCCCTCCTCCACTTCATCATATGTGTAGGCTATCTCTCCAGGACTGTCTAACTGTAAAAGTTGCTCAGCTGTTGCCTATTCATCTCCTATATGAATAGGGGATTGAGATGGAGAGTACAGAGGTTCATTAGATTGTACTTCTTTTCCCACTCTTTGTTTCTTTGGGCTATCTTGAATGTCAATGACATCTTGTATCTTCCTCTTTCCTTTGGAGGTAGAGGGCTCCCCTATTGTAGGCATCAACACACTGTAATTGGACTTCTCATGCAACATGTAATCACCAGGAGGGATTACTCTAGCAGATGCAGACCTATTCAGAACCAGTCTTGCTTTCTCAAGGTTGTTCTTTATTACAACTTCCCTCTTTTCTTTCAATGTTTGCATCACGTCCTCAAAGAAAAGAATCAAGAACTTTATCTTCTCCTCAAAAGGGTGAAAGCTAGACAAAGGGTCATAGCTAGTGTCAAATTGGTGTACAAAGTCTAAAGCCTTTTTGTAGGCCACCCACTTCTCCTTCCTCAGCACTTGTTCATCCAAATCAAACTCATTCCTAATGAGATCTTCAGGAAACTGGAATTGGTGGAGTCTACCTCTGCATATTGCCCTCTTTCTGAACATGTTGTTGAAGAAGTCTTTAGGGTCAACACATCAGGATACTGTAGTTGATAAATTGTATGGTTTAAGGAAATCTTCAAAACACTTCCAACCTCCTTTAATTATCAAAAATTGGTGTGCTATGGTAACTATAGGGAAAATGGTCTCTTTACCTCTACTTGTTAACTCTACCTCCTGCACACCACCAATCTACCTAAGGATCTCTACAATTCCCACTTTAAGAGGGACCTGATAGGGTAACAAAAATGGAGTGCCTTTGAAGCCATATACTCTGAAAACTGTGGAGACAAGGTATAAGTAAATATCACCCCAATTGTGGATAATTTTAACATTCTCAACAAACTCTTTTGGCCTAATGAATTCCAAAAGAACCTTAGTGACTCTTGGATTCTCTAAACAAATAAGAGTCCTAACCTTAGATGCAAAACATTTATCAAACTTTAAGAATCTTGCATCTTCTTTGTCCCATGATAGCACTGTACTCCATAACTCCACTGGCATTTTCTCTCCATTTTTCTCTTTCACAATATCCATCCCATTTGCAAAATAGTCACCACCTTTGAATAAAAACAAATTCATGAGGAGGGAATAACACCCAAAAGGCCTATCCACTTTCTCATTCTTTATTCCTATCAATCCTTCATGGATAGCATCAATGATAAAGGAAGCATAGTCAAAGGTCACTGCCAAAGAGGGGTTCAAAATTTGAGCAACCATTAGCATGTAATGAGTTGGCATATTTGCCTCAGCATCCTCTCCTAGAATTTGGTAGAGTGACCAATATAATCCTTTGGCCCTAAGGGTAAACAAATTTAAAGAGAAAGTCTCCTTAGTGCTAGGTCCTACAACCGTTAACCTGCCTATCTTCACAAAGAATTCTTTAAGAGGCCCATTTCTAAGGTGGTTCCTCTACACACTATAAATCTGAGCTAGTGATTTAAAATTAATAGGCTCTAGAAAATTGGTAAATTCACTAAGCCCAAAAGCACTTCTGAACTCCTCATTATTAATTTCAATGAGATTTTTCCCACTTATATCCTTGAAACTTCTTGTAATTGGGTCATAGTTGTGTGCAATCTGAGTTAGGAGATCCACATCCATGAATACTCCAGGGACCACTAATTTGCCTACATCCAACTCCCAGATACTATTCTGCCGAGCTGGGGAGTTTCTCATGCCAAATCCAACTTTAAATAGTCCTAACCCAGACAACCCAATTTGAGGGTCTCTTTTCTAGTTACCCTTATCATATAATCCCTCTCCTATTTTTAGGCGAGGAGATCTTGGCACAAGTTCTTTTACCTTTGCGGCCACATTAGTTGACAATGTCAATTGTTCAAGGAAGTCATCATAGATAGCCCTCTTTTGGTAGTTAACCTTTCCTGAGAATTGTCTCTTAGGTACCATCTTAAAAAAATATGCAAACAATTTAATTACTAACCCCAACTATTCTGTGACAAATGAAGACCTCAATTAGAACACACTGTTAAGTAAATGCCAAACAAGAGTATAAGAGAACCTTCTTTTTGCTTGAAGAAATCTGCTCTGCAACTGAAGAAATTTTCTCTGTAAGCCCTTCTTTGCAACTACTCTTCAAAATGATGCCTTCATTCAATTGATACAAGATCATATACGGTAGTCGAGCTCTTAACTATGATATTGATACCGCATGCTTCAGCCGTCTCTTCAGAATTGAATTCATAGAAGAATTCAAAAATTTCGCTCCAACGGGTCATAACATGCCTGTATATTTTCCTCTCCGCTCTTTCGCCATTTCGCAGAGCATAACCTTCTAGCAATTTTGCCAAAGAAAATTACGCCAGTCGTCCGATCAGATGCGACATGATCAATTTTTACACTGTCTTAACATCATTGCCTTTGCATCGGGCCCCACCTCTTTTCGCCACTTCGCAAGCTTTATCCCGCGAGCACTTTCCTTTCGCGAAGCTACGCCAAGCATTAGATGGAACTCTAACCACTCGGCCTTTAATCCTTACCGAGACCGTCAACCTTTTCACTAACCACACCTCATATTGACAGCTAACAATTTTTTGCTATTTCACAGGATTTAATCTACTTGCATCTCCAGGCCATGAAACATCGAGAAGCATTGGATCAATCTTGAGATGACCATCTTTTAAGTGAGACCTTTATTGCTTATCCCACTTATTCACTGGTTAACAAATGGCATGTGGCATTCATCCATTAGCTCTGGGAAACTCTTCGAGTTTAGTTCACAATCAACCACATCTCCTATTTCCTACATAACCATCGATTACACCTTGGCGGGTCCTAAATCACCTTTTGAAACTACATGTCAACTGACACATCACCATCAAGCTTTACCAAAAGTAATAGTTGTCACTCCACGTCATGCCGAGAAGAATTTCTTTTTCTCTTTTGCCATTTCGTGGGCCTTAACATTTGTTTGATTTGCAAACACGAAACGACAAGAACCCTTAGATCACAATAGAGTTGATCCCTTTTTACCTCTAAGCTTTATCTGTTCTTTGGGCCCACCTTTTCCTTTCGCCATTTCATGGCCTTTAAAACACAAGCATCTTACCCTTGCAAACACATGCGGACCATTAGATTATATCAAACTTTCTTGATGCTTAACAACCTACTCGAATCCGGCCGATGTGGGTTTTTTGACTCAATATTATCCACCTGGCGTCTAGTCATTCCCGAGCTTACGTGTCAAATTTCTACTCACTGAGAAGAAACATCGGGATCCACCTTTTCCTTGCCACCTGTATCTACCAGGTCATTTCTTATCCCGCAGCATGACTCATCTTCTTGGACCCACCATTTAGTCCTTAAATTTGATTTGCTAACCATTTCGATTTTTGGCCACGTGCCATTATCATACTCACAAGCTGGACTGCTTGCTTGGAACACCATGTCATTTTGCTATTTCATGAAAGCTATCTTTCGAGCATCTTCCTCCTATGAAACTGCACTAGCTATCAGATCAGATGAGACTTGCACATCTGTTATGCTCCTATTAAAACTCCCTTTTCCCAGGCCAAAAAACCTTTTGCAGCTTCACAGGGCATAAGACGTGAGCATCTATCGACCATGAAACAATGTGAACCGTCGATTTCTCTTGAACTTGATCACCTTTTAACCATTTGAAAAGTCTTCACCGCTAGGTCCCGCCAAGCCTTTTCACCATTTCATGAAAGGTAATTCACTCGCTTATTTTGGCTATGAATCAATGCCAACCATTAGATCTTGAGAGAGATGGAGTCTCGTTAAACCGGACCAAATGCACACATTTGAACACGCTTTCCCTTTCACTATTTCGCATAGCTTAACACACCCACTACTTCACCTAATGAAATAGCGAAAGTCGTAGATTCATCTGGAAGTTGTGTGACACTTACTGGGCCCGATAACATTAGAAGGAAAAAGGCATAAGGTATAAATTTTTAACAATTATTCAATGACCGCCTAGGTAAATGACAAGGGGGGACACTTCATATGACCCCAAGACCCATTACTTAAGTGAATTAAAGTAACGTAGGATTAGAAACTAGAGGGTTTTGATCAGAAACTTGAGCGATTTAAAACCAAAAACCCTAAACCTTTAAAGACCTAACACAGACTTGAAGCAGTTGATAGTGTGCTTGACTCAAAAATTTCAAAAACTTAGCCAATTATGGGAAAAGAAAACCCATTTCTTAAACAGTGATAACAACGGCTCTGACTAGGGATGGTTGATCACAAGGTCAACACAAGAAACTCAGAAAACTCTAGAGAATAGACCAAAACACAGACCCAAACAAAACAACAGGAAACAAACAAAACATATACAAACAAAGGACCTACTATGCATGGACTTCAAGAGAAATAATGTTTCAGGAATTGTCCATGCACTGGAAATTCCTGAACTTCATCATTCATATTTTTCACAAAATAAGAATCCTTTCCATTTAGATCACAGACCACAAAAGGGCCAATCCATAATGATTCAAATTTCTTGTGCTTTCCCTTGTCCTGTCCTCTTGCATTTCATTGAAGAACAATATCATCAATTTGAAATTTCCTTAATGACGTCCTTTTATCAAAAAGATACTTGGACTGCAATTGGATCTTTAGGTTTCTCTTATGGGCTAGAGCTCCGATCTCTTCCACTTCAACCATCTAGATCATTTTGTCCTCCATAGGCTTTGATAAATCCATGTTCTCAGCTTGCAAGAACCTGTACACTAGAAGAAGATTGTTTAGAGGCACTCTGGCCTATGTACCATATACCAATTCAAATGGTGACATCCCAATGGCCTTCTTGACAGTGATTCTATTTGCCCACAAAGCTAGTTTCAACTTTTGATCCCATGACCTCTTGTTTTCTTCTAAGATTTTCTTGATAATATTCAAGAGGCTTTTATTGCTGGATTCTTCTTGCCCATTTCCTTGAGGATGATAGGGTGAAGAGTAAGACATGAGTATCCCATGACTAGTACAAAAATTGGCAAACTCTTCTGACCTGAAACTCATAGCATTGTGCATTACTAATTTCATAGGAACTCCAAATCTAGTTATGATACAATCCCTCAAGAAATCAATAATAATTTTACTTGTAGCTTTCCTGGTGGGAATGACTTCAATCCATTTAGTAAAATAATTAGTGGCTACTATGATCCATCTATGACCTCTTCCTGATCTCTCAACAATCTCTCCAGTGAAGTCTATCCCCCATTGGATAAAAGGTGCTTCCATTGTAACTGGGTTCAAGGGCAGAGCTCCTTCATATTTTAGTTTGGATGAAAACCTTTGACATGGGTCACATCTCCTGACATATTCATGAGCATCCTTGAATAGGGTAGGCCAATAATACCCAGCGCGGACTATCTTCCCAGTAGTTGTCTTAGCAAAATAATGGCCTCCACACATTCCATCATGCATTTCCATCAGCATTTTCTTTGCTTGGAATTCATCTAAACACATGAGCAACCTTCCATCTCTATTTCTCCAAAACAAGTCACCTTGAATGAGAACATATTTTTGAGACTTCAATTTCAGAGTCCTTCTCTGATTATGTGTCATTCCTTCTGAAAATGTAGCATCTTTCAAAAATCAGACTATCTCTGAATACCAAGGTTGCCTTTCAATACTAGTGACTGAAGTACTTTTGATTTCAACATTATTTACCTCAACATTCAAAAGAATAGATTTAGTCATGAGCTTGGCCAGACCTAAGCCTCTCACCAATTTGGTGATCTTTATTTCCAAGTCAAATTCTTGGATTCTATTGATCCATCCGCACCTTCTTCCTGTAACCTCATACTGGGATAGAATATCCTTAACTGTAGCATGTGGGACATAAGCAGTGATTTTTGCATTCACAAGGTATGGCCTGAAAGCCTTGACAACTTTAACTAAAGCATAAGCCTGTTTCTCCTTGGTTTCATACTTCAATTCTGCTACTTGCAAAGACTTGCTATAAAAATCTATTGGATGTTCATATCCCTCATTATCGTTTTAAAACAATACTGTAGCTACTGTATGGTATGAAGCAAAAGAGAATAGAGAAAAGGGCTTACTGTAATCAGGAGATTTCAGCACTAGTGCTTCCTGAATGGCCTTTTTAATTTTAGCAAAAGCCTTTGAGGCTTCTTGATCCCAACAAAAACTGGTATCCTTCTTGAGCAACTCGACAATGGGTTTCACTATCTCTGCAAAGTTTGCAATGAATCTTCTAACAAAATTTACTTTGCCTAAAAAGGATTGATTACCTTTAACATTCTTCGGTTCAGACACTTTGTTTATTGCCTCAATTCTTTCAGGGTCTATTCTTACCCCTTCTTTGGAAACAATGTGCCCCAATAATTTTCCTTCAGTGACCCCAAAATGACATTTCTTGGGATTTAATGACACACCAAATTCCAAAACTTTATTGAACACCTTTTCCAAATGTCCACAGTGATCATCAACCCTTTTGGAGAAGCAATTTAGATCATCTTGATAAACCACCATGATGATGTTGATGAATTCCTTGAAGGCCACATCCATTATAACATAAGGCATAGATTTTTAACAATTATTCAATGATCACCTAGGTAAATGACAAGGGGGGACACTTCATACGACCCCAAGACCCATTACTTAAGTGAATCAAAGTAATGTAGGAATATAAACTAGAGGGTTTTGATCAGACACTTGAGCAATTTAAACCAAAAACCCTAAACCTTTAAAGACCTAATACAGACTTGAAGCAGTTGATAGTGTGTCTGACTCAAAAATTTCAAAAACTTAGCCAATTATGTGAAAAGAAAACCCATTTCTTAAACAGTGATAACACAATTAAGTATATATATACATTTTTTTTTTTATAGAAAAGAATTCATTTAATCGAATATATATTCATATATATATATATATTGCATCAAGGCAAATTTTGTTTTGCAGATGTATGTTGCTGTTTTTATTTTGGAACATTTTTAACAAACTAGATATATTCTATAGAATTTAAACAATGCATTTATTTCCTTTTATTAAAAACCTAGTTGCAAAGAAATGGTAGATATATTTTCTGCTATAGCTTTACTTTCCGCAAAATAAAGTAAATAACATAATTAAACAACTTAACACAGCATCTATTTAAACCTAGAAATTTAAAATAATCTTTAGAGATGACTATAATAAACTTTAGGATTTTATTTTCTACAAGATAATAATATGACAGATTTAAATAAATTCCAATAACAACTTTATTTATCTAGAATCCTTTAAATTCAACCATGCAATTAGGAATTAAATTGAAACATTTATATTCAAGTAACATGCATGCAATCATTAATTTAATTCTTTATTTTCCTAATGTATTTCATAAGCATAAAGGGATGAAATAAATTTCTTGCTTTTCAAAATATTATATACTCAACAAATATCAATTTCAAAACTTTAGGAACTAAATCCAGAATTATTCACTTCATTGCTGCAGTATCTAATATATTACATTTCTTTAAATTGCATTTAAAAGACACTATCGTCATTTTACAAATAGGTCTCTCATTATTAATAAATGAGGACTTTAAACAAAATAATAAATATATTTCCAAATAGTTCTCTGCAACAAATAACCATCAAATTTCCTTTTGTCCTAATTTGTTCCTTCCAACAACCTACAAATAATCAAAGGATATGACCATGGAGTACTCACCTCCTAGCCTAGGTTAACTAGTAGCCACCCCCAAGCTTGGAGAACCAAGCCCTAGACAGGTAACACACATGCAACACAAAACAAACACGGGAAAAACAATCACATACACATTCCCAACCCAGGCTACACTGCACCACACATTGTGATGTCTTTTCAAGGGTGGTAATGGACCAAGTACCCTGAGGAGACTGCAAGTATGGTAAAACATATAGCCACCTCATGGAAAACCAAATACATCATAATTATAACAACCCCACATCCTTATGCCCCCCAAGGAATTCATGCCTTATTTCCCCCCTTATGACCCCCAAATGCATAAACAAACCATGCAGCAAGGGTCACATAAAATCCCTTGTGATCACTCTCATAATGAGAGCCTCTCACTTGAGGGCTATCACTTCTACCACCCACAAGACCATCCTCTCTCCCAAGAGTAAGAGGCCTTGATTACTCCCAAAGCACATAAAATGCATACAAGAAAGTAAAGCATAGTACACAATAATTTTCCAAGGAAAACATGCAAGAAACTAGCCTTTTTACACAAGCAAATCCTTTCAACACAACATGCAATATAAAAAAATACAAGGAGAAAATATGACCAACCTTCAACTGCCCAAAGGTATGCTAGATTGGTTGAAGATGAGCAGCCCAATTCAACAAACCCTTTCCTCTCTACACTTAGCCAAATTTTCTAAAACCAAATCTGTCTTTCTTTCAAAATCTTGTCTCCAAAAATGGAGAGTGGGTGATTACCCGCAAGCTCTCTCATTCTTTCCTAAGAAGACCTCAGTGAGAGTTCCCACAGGTTTCTAAAATTGGAAAAGGAAAAAGAAGAAAAAGATTATAAGAGATCTCTCAACAAAATAGAAAGTTAACTAATCTAGATGAAGCCTTCTAAATTCAATTTTCAAACAACTAAGAAAACTCACTTTTTAGGGTGTCTAAATGTTCACATGGGAGTTGAAACATGCCTAAAATTACTCCTAACCCTTAGGTATACCTTATGGGCTTTAGGAAACACTCTTAAACTACCCCTAGGTGTCCATTTAACCCCTTTGAAACCCCTCTAAAGTTAATTTTCGGGTCAAACTTAAGTTGACCACCCCAAAGATTCTCTTCCCAAGGCAATTATGGAATCACATTAAATTAATTTAATAAGCTATGGTTAAACAACTCTCTCCAAGAGACAATTTAAGAAAAAACAAAACATAAATCAACACGTGTCAAGTGACACAATAAAAATATTTTTACAAAATTATACATGAAATCTTGTCTCTTGTTGGATTTACACAAATAAATAAATTCAATCTAACACTCATGCAACATCCACTTTTACAAATAAAATACTATACAAATGGGGTGTTGTCTCTCCGAATATACAAACCCTGGTTTTACGAATGTACATGGGTCTAGGTTTGGTTCTCCATGATATTTCCATGGTCACATGGACAAATTTCTTGCGCATCTCAATTACACATTAGTAATTTCAAATAACCTCATATAATATAAAACACATGAATAAGAATACACATCAAACACTCTACAAACAATATACACTTAAACAAATCAATACACCTTGTATCCACAAATCCACATAAGCAATTATCATAATTCTCATAATTTTGATCCACACATAAAACATACATCCTATTTCTATCATCATAGTAAAGTCCTGCAAATCCAATAATGATATATATCATCTTCAATTCATCCTATTCAAAATTCATGTAGAGTTCCATATCATAAAGCATATAAATGAAGCATCAACATATAGCAATGTTATCCAAATCATGGAGTCATATAAGTTCTAAATCCATAATGCATAAAAATAAAGCATCCATAATAGTCTCAACATAAAAATCACTGAAATGCTAGTTTGAGTCAGGGTAGGGCCTCACAATTCTACTGGCATAAAACACCCGGTAGTTGATAACCATGCAGGCATACGTAACCAAGTCAACTTAAATGGAATTGGCAGTCATTCCTCATTGGTCCCTTAGAGAACTAGTGAGCTTAGTCATTTCAGTCTTGATGACCTTCCTTAAAGCTAGCACCTCACCAATGTTACAGAAACTAGTGACAACATGAATTGCTTCCGATGTGATATCATGCATCCACTCCAAGTACATTTTATCACCATGTACTCTTCTCAAGATAATGCGGATGTGGTCTTCTGTGAACTCTTCAAGAAAATAAACTGCATTGTGTAGTTTCTTCCTTTCTAGGATTCTATATTCCAGTTTAATTTTCTTGTCATCCCCACAGAATAGACCTAGCTGGGAATGGATCACTAGGGATCCTAGGTCTTCCAATATGCAATCAATATAAGCTGAAATATCTTCCTCAACTATGACTTGAGTAGGTATCTGGGATAGGGCATTGTATTTCATCTTCCTTTGTATAAAGTTCACTTAGTCTACAGGTGCACTAGGACTGGAGTGTGATGCAAAAGCCATGATTAAATGATAGACAAAAATTTTGAGAAATACCTTCACACTTTGAAATTTATGGTTTTTGCAATGTCGCTCACAACACACCACTTCGGTTGCTAGATTACTGATTTCATGTTCTTCACTTGATTGATTGAAAATGATATCTGGATTCTTCTACAAGATTTTGAATTCACTTTGAATCGCTTGACGAATTTCTCTTTATTGCTCTGCACTTGAAAATTCTTCACTCACAAACATATAAGTGAAAATGGTATAAAAATTCCTCTTAAACAATCTTTCACCTACCATAATAAATGCTCCATCGCTAGGGTACAAACCCTAATTTTTTCTTTTACTGCTTTAAAATATTCTACCAATTAACAGGTAATGTATACTGGTTAAGGTCTTTATCAATATAAATTGGGGGTTCAAATATTTCACCGATATGCTCCCCCTAAGCTTTTCTAAAGCTTAGTTTGCGGGTTCAGAGACTTCCACACTAGGTGCAGAAACCAGTTCATCTTGTGACACTTCTTCAGGTTTCTTTTTCCATGTTTTATTCATTCCCGCTTGAACAGTTTGAACATCAATCTTCCCTTCTGGAGTGATTAGTATATCATTCAATAGGTTCTTTCTCATTCTATAGGTTTTGGCAGTGTGTCCCGGTTCATTGCAATGATAGCATACCATTCCAGATGTTCTCCATGGTCCATTGTTCATTCTACCATTCTTCCTTTTGCATGTCGCAGCAATGTGACCGCTACCATGATAGATCAAATAGTTTACTCTCCAACCAATTTCGGCTTGATAGCCACCACCACCTGACTGATGGTCATAGCCATTATACCGGTTTGGGTTCTGGTTCACAGTGGGTTCTGGGATAACTCCTTGAGTCCTTGGAGGGTATCTCCCAGTGTTGTACAAAATAGACCCACATTCAAATGCTCTATACCCAAACTTGTTGCATGCATAATAGTTTCCATTGAATCTATTGGATCTAGGCTTATTGTTTAGAAAATAAGGAAAATTACTGTAGGCCTTATTTCTACACACATTAGTAGTATGTCCTTCCTTGAGACAATTAAGGCAAATAGGTTTAATCTTTTGCTTACTTTTATCCTTTGATGTTGGTTGCTTCTTTGACACTACATCTTTTGTTCCAAAGGTCTCACCTTCCTTGTAACCAGAGAAACCAAGTCCAGTGGTATTCTTTACTAGTTTTGCTCTAGCTTAGCAGTAGTCTGATTGAATTTGGCAAGTATCTCCTTTGTCTCAGTAAGCTCTTTGGTAATAGAAGCATTGGATTCCTCCAAGGTTATATTCTCAGAAATATCCATGTTTAGTTCACCTTTCATTTCTTCGTTTTCTACTTTACTCTCTTGGAGATGAGTGGTAAGAGAACTAATTTCTTGCTTCAGCTTGGAGATCTCATGATCATTGTCTTCTACCAGATGTTTAGCTTTCCTTCAGTTCTCAAGCTTTTGACACATTCTGATAGTCAGTCCTTCCAGTTCCCTTCTCAGGTTGGCATTGGATTCATTCAGTTTTTCAACTTCTTCAACTAGGGCATCCATGTTTGCTTCAATAGAAGAACTATTTTTAGTAAGCTCCATTAGTTTCTCAGTATGCTCTCTTATTTTTGCCAGAGAGGCTTTATACTTGACTTTGAGTTCATCAAAGGATTTCTCAGTCTGAGTGAGATGATGAGTAAGTTCCCTCACAGTGTATTCCCCCATATCTCCTTCCAAGTGGTTAGACTTATAGAAAGGTTGGCTCTGATACCAATTGATGAATACTAAGAGGGGGGGTGAATTAGTATACCAAAAAACACTGAACTCAAACTTCTAAACAATTTAGCAGATAACTGGTATATAAACAGTTTCACTAATAAACCGGTTAAGATAAATACAAACCAAATAGCAAATAAAGAATTCACCCACAAAAGCACAATCACCATAACACAAGATGTTTTGATGTGGAAACCCAAATGGGAAAAACCACGGTGAGCAAAAACTCACAAGTAATTATCTATAGAATAGAAACCAGACCAGTTAAGGTCATACAATGTTCTTCACCAGAACATATCCTGTTAAGAATCTAGATCTCTGTTAGGAGATGAGTCCTATAAAAGACTACCTTGTGAGAGGATTTCAGATTCATAGTTGTGAACCACCTTGTTATAGGATTTACAAAGGCTTTGCTAGGCCTACCTGGTTAAGGGTTATAGACTTGTCGAAGATGTGAGTAATCAACAAGTGAGTGATCTAGATACTAGCACAGTATGCTTGGTTAGATCCTTGATAGCTCATTGTTAATTCATTTCAACATTACTTTAGTCTTCAATATCTCCACACTCTTACTCTTCACACAAACCTAATCTTTGCTTCTATAATCGCACATACAAAACCTCATCATCATTTAAAACCCTAGACATGATGTCATTATAAAGGAGTCTAATTTCATGTCGGTCCAATAGGATTACATTACAAGTTCGTAGGTTCAATGCATCTAGAAACATTTGGTAAAATGACACAAAATCACCACCAAAGTGTCGATGGATGATAACTCATCACAGAAATACCTCTTGGTAACTCATCACAGAGTAATACTGGTTCATACAACTTACCGATTACCGGTTATCAAAAATGAAGACTGGAAAAAATGTTAACTATGACTTTGTTCCTTCATACCGCTTGAGATCCTCTAACCACTCAAGGTCTTCATACCACTTTGGGTCTTCAGTCAGTTTGTGACCGGTAAACATCTTCTGCAAAACACCGATAGTCTAAAGACTATAATACATAATACTGGTTGGAACAAATACTGGTTGAGCATAACTCATATAAGGAGAAAGTGTACACAAAGAAAGTGTGTGTCCATCAATGACAATCACAACATCATAAAAAATGCCAATAGGTTTCTATGTAGTCTCAATTAGGGAATGATTAATGACTAATTATATTTCAATTATATTATATTATAGGTATATGTATATGAATGCATTTGTATGTTTTGATTGATGCAAGGACTGCGCATCTACTCCACCTAGCTTCTAATGAATACTAAGAGGGGGGGGGTGAATTAGTATGCCAAAAAATACTGTACTTAAACACTTTTCTAGTCTAGCAGTAAACTAGTAAAATAGTTTAGCAAACAAACTGGTTAGGACATATGCAAACCAAATAGCAAATAATGCATTCACCCACAGAAGCACAATCACCATAACACAAGAGATTTTGATGTGGAAACCTAAATGGGAAAAACCATGGTGAGATGAAACTAACAAGTAACTATCTACAAAATACGAACCAGACCGGTTAAGGTCATACAATGTTCTTTACCAGAACACATCCTGTTAGGAATCTCAATCTCTGTTAGGAGATAAGTCCAATTAAAGACTACCTTGCTAGAGGATTTTAGATCCACAGATGTGAACCACGTTGTTAGAGGATTTTCAAAAGGCTTTTTGGGCCTACCTGGTTAAGGGCTTTAGACTTGTCAAAGATGTGAGTAATCAACAAGTGAGTGATCTAGAAAATAGCACAGATTGCTTGGTTAGATCCTTGATAGCTCATTCCTAATGCATTCTAGCATTACTTTAGTCTTCAACACATTCATACTCTACCTTTTCTCACAGACATGAACTTCTCTTCTATAATCTCACTTACAAAAACTCATCAACCACCTTAAACCCTAGCAACAAGCTAAAACCCTAGACATGATGTCCTTATAAAGGAATCTGATTTCATGTCGGTCCAATAGGATTACAATACAATTTCCTAGGTTCAATGCATCTAGACATAATTGGTAACATGACACAAAAAGCATCACCAGAGTGTCGGCACCGCAAAACAATTAGTGGATGGTAACTCATCGCAAAATTTCAGTTGGTAACTCATCACATAGTATTACCAGTTCAAACAAAATACCGGTTTAAGAAAAATAATGGTTGCCAGTTTGACAAAATGAAGACTAGGAAATATGAGTTTTTTTCCTTTGTTCCTTCGTACCGCTTGAGATCCTCGAACCGCTTGGGGTCTTCATACCACTTCAGATGGGTAAACACTTTCTGCAAAACACCAATAGTCTAAAGTCTATAATACATCATACTAGTTGGAACAAATACCGGATGAGCTCTAACTCATACAAACAAAAAGTGATCTCAAATCAAGTGTGTGTCCATCAATGACAATCACAACATTAATCATCAAAAATGCCAACAATCTCCCCCTTTGGCATTGAAGGGAACACTTTGGAAAATTTTGACATCGAAGTGTTTTACAATAAAAAAATGCCATAATCAAAATTAATCCCCCTAAGCATATATTGTTAGGAAACTTATAGATACTGAGAGGGGGGGGGGGGGGGGGGGTGAATTAGTATCTAACCGGTAATTAGAATTTCTCAACTTAAAACATGCATAACATATTGTAACAGTGTACCAGTATGCAAGAAATAATGCAATAAACAGAAATGAAAGAAACCACATGAAAATCACACCATAACACAATGGTTTAATGAGGAAACCCAGTGTGGGAAAAACCTTGGTGGGATTTGTGACCCACAATATTCACTTAGTGGCCAATAAGAGAATATTACTTACAAAAGGGGTCTGCACATGCAGGAAGGCCAACTGCTTAGAGCTCACTACTCAAATGGGAAGTCTCACTGAATTACAATGTGGATTATACAAATCCAATAAATTGTACTATTTTACAATAGCATCTTCAATGCCAGATTTAGTACCAGTTTCTACTTTGTTCTTTACATATACCCCTTAACCTATATTTCGCACAATAGGTCTACCTAATATTTTCTCCTTACTTTCTCGCTTACATCACTTCCTTACAAAATGTCTATAATGATCTCTTTTATATATAAGAGTCATTTTACAATGATATCAAGTTGGCTTACAAAGTTTTTCAAATAATAAACAAAATATAATATATCAAAAATCCTGTCAGCTTCTATACCAGTATGCTTCCTTTCTTTGTGCCGGTGCCAGTCTAGAGTATGTTTTGCTGATGCCGGTGTAATGCCTTGCCGGTGCCATAGGATTGTAAGGTTGCCATCAATGACAAAACCTTCAATCACATACAATGTCTCATTGGAGTGTGCATATGCCAACAATCTCCCCCTTTGGTATTGATGGCAACACTCATGAGAAATTTCAAAAGTGTATCCAAAAATGTGAAGTCAAAAAATGTTACCAAAAATGTGTGCTCCCCCTAAGCATATGATTCCTGTGATATTTGAATTTTCTCATATCACTACTCACCCTTTGGCATCAATGACAAAGATTGTCAAGATGTCAGTAGAGTTTGTAGTTTCAACCTGTTGCTCTTTGACATTTGCCGGTTTCTCTTGTGTGTTTTCAGTTTACTCATCTACTGGAGGCTCACTAGCCACGTTAGTCTTATCAGCTGTATCTTTGTGTACCACAATGTTGATCTTTTGAGTATCAACATTTACTGTGTATAAGACTTCAGGATTAGGATTAACATCCTCTACATCCATACTTTCAACTGCCGGTTGATCTTTTTGTAGCTGTGGTTGTTACCAATGGAGTAATCAAAGGAGGTGGGGGTAAGTTGTCTTTAACCTTGACACTAGGTGGTCCACCAGCTTTACCTTTACCCTTGTCTCTTTCCTTCTCATAAACATTTATAGGTTTGTGGCTCATGTATTCTTCTTGTTTTTCTTTTTCCACTAAGAAAATGTCCCATGCATTTTCTGTCTCCTCAGCCACCTCATTAACTCTTCCAACCATTATAGCAATGTGTCGGTGTGCAGTAGAAAATACTGACCAGTTGACTTCAACAATTAAGTCATCAATTTCTTTGGGTGAATTCACTGGGTATACAGCAGGTAGCTTTTCTATCTTTATTTTCTTGTCAAGTTCTAATACTGCTTGTCTTCTTGCTTCCAATCTCTTAAAAAGTTCATCTGGTACTTCATCTACTACTTCCATCAAAAATTTCTTATACATATCCATATTTAATATAACACTATTTTCTACTTGTTCTTTTTCATTAGTTGTCAAAGTGTCATACAGTTTCTCTATATTCTTCAATTTCCCTTCCTCTGTAATTTCATTCAATAGTATGTCAAGAGGGGCCAAGTCCTTATTTTTCCTCTTCTTCTTCTTGGGTGTTAGTTTCTTCTTCTTTGGTGTAGCCTTTCTTACCGGAGATCTCACTGCTTGTTGTTTTTGTCTTGTCCTCCTAGGTGAGGGCATGGTTGCCGGTGAGGGATCTCTTTTCCTTACAACTCTCTTGAAAGTTGTAGGCATGTCATTCTTAGAAGATGTTCCTACCGGTGATAGGTGAGTTTCAGGTTGTGGAGCTGCTAACTCATCCTCTATTATACCAGTTTGTTTCATTACTTTTTCTTTGATTTCCTTTGCTTGCCAGGAACCTGTTCTCACAACTGCCTCAACCATTTTCACTCTTTAATGAGATTGTATTTGGCTTTCAATAGTTTCTGCACTACCAAATACTTCTTCCTTAGGTTCTTTAGGGGCTTCCAGAAATGCTTTAGCATATGTTTCAATTATATGATCATTTGTTTCATAGCCCATCTCTATTACCCAGATTGTCCTAGGGATGACCGCTTCCATCCAGATCTCATCCTTTTTTATTGCAAAACATATTTCATCCTTATATTTGTCGACAATCTTTTGTGATAATCTGATTCTTTTCTTCATTTTGGCCTTAAGTGCTTGAAATAAATCATGGATATTGTTTTCATTATCTTCTCCCATATTATTGAATTGTTTAGTTAGTTGTTTACCTACCGGTATATCATATCCAAGTTCTTTGTAGCCTATACCAGGAACCTGTTTGGTTATATGTAGCATTAGACATACTAGTAGATTTCCAAACCTGAAAGTTCCTTTCTTGTCCTTCTTAATCTTTCCTAAGTTGTCAATTAATTTGTCCTTCAACCACTCACATATATCAATTTTTGCATTATCTGTGACCATGTCATAAGCACTCTTAATGCATACGCCTGACACTGAATTGAGTCTATTTGCATGAGTTGCCTTATATCCCAATATCATGCTGATAAATCTTACATTAGTATCTTTTACATCATTTACTCTTAAGGACCTTTTATCAGATGTGGCACCAGTTGGGTTCATAACTAGGTCATTGGAAACCTTCATGGTTTTGTCTAGCCTTTTACGGGTGGTCAATAACCCTGTGATAGCTTTCACAGCTTCCTTGGTGATTTTTTGAATCGCATCTAACCAAAAAAATTCACCATGTACCCTGCTTAGGACTATCCTAATCACATCCTTGGGGAATTCAAGTATGCTAAGGATCTATATAAATCCTAGGGTTTCAATGATCTTATGTTCATCTTTTACATTGCCAGATTCATCACATATGACAGATTTAAACATGGTTTTAATCTCTTCATCTCCTAGTTCCTCAATGTTGCAGTGAATGTAAATTCCGGGGTCTTCAGGGTAAACAACTCCTTTAGGGATTTGAGAAAAAGCACCTAAAGTGTCATCTTTCTTTGCTACCTTGGGAACTAATTGAAATACAGGCCTAGGTCTTTTTAGAACTTCGACAATAGTAGGGTTCGCTATATATTCAAGTGCAGAGGTGGATGCCATGATAAAATACCTTTTACTGCCTTTAGGATGGATGATTGCTTGAAGTATTCTTGCCTCTTGCTTGAAATGCCTTAGCTTGGAATCTTCTCACTCTTCGTAGGTTTGAAATCTCCGTGAAATGAAATGGAGCCAAAACCTCAAATTTATAGTGTCTTTTTCCATCTACCACATTAAATGCATGCTAGTTAAGTATTAACTTAGCAATGTCTACCAGTAATAAAGTAATTTCAAACTTCTGATCTCTAGCCGAGGGAATAATAGCACATGTGTCATTAGATCACCAAACCCTCAAGGAAACTTTCTTCAATTTGATGAAGAACTTCCTGCCAGTGGAGCATCACTCTGTCTTGTCAGTGGAGCATTGACTAGTTCTACCGGTGGATGAGTATTCCCAATATTTAGATCAGCTTTTCTAATCCATTGTTTTGAGAATTCTTGCTTAACCTCTTCAAATTTTTCTTTACCTTTCAAGCTAGAGCTTTTGTTGTCTACCGGTGATCCTTTACTTCTACAGAATTTTGCAATATGCCCAATCTTGTTACATGCATAACAAGTTACATTATTTTTCTGAATAGCTTTCCCATAACCTATGTCAGTTTGTGTTCTGCATTGATTAGATAAATGTCCAAATCTTCCACAAACATAACATCTCACATTCATTCTGCAATTATCCGAATTGTGACCAACTTTTTTGCATTTAGAACATTGACTAGTGGGTGTGTTGATATTCTGATAATTTCTAGATCTACATTCATTTCCTCTATGACCATACTTATTACACTTAAAGCATTTTCCATTGAATTTATAAGCATTAGGTTGCCTTACTGGTTTGCTATGATCCTGAGTGTTTGCAGGACTAGAGCTTTCACCAATTTCAAAGCCAATTCAAGAAGTGTCACCTTTAGGTTTTTCATTCTTCAACAAGGTGCCAAGTTCCTCTGAGCTTTTCTTGAATTTCTCTTTATGTTGATTTGCAATTTCTAGTTCTCTTTATAAGACTTCTTTTTGTCTCATTAGTTTATTTGAGTCATTCTACGTGTGCATCAGATCTCTCTTTAATACATCATTTTCACAGCTAAGTCTTGTGTTCTCATTTGCTGCATCACTTAGTCTTCTGGTCAATTCTTCTTCATTCTTCTTCCTATCTTCAATCTCTTTACAAAATCTCATAGTCATATCCTACATCTCATTCTTTGTAGTTATGTTCTCTAGTTTCAGCTTACTTAACATATCATTAAGTGATTCCTTTTCATCATTCTCATTTTGCATCTTTTCACAAAGTTCTCCTCTTATTTCTTGCAATAGTAAGATTCTCTTGAAGTGTCTGAATGATATCTTGAGCTGCTTTAAGATCATGTTCTAGTTTGATATTTTTCAATTTCTCTACATCATAGTCTGAGAGAGCTGCTTCAAGTTGCTTCATCATATTTTCCATCTTTACCGGTGTCAAGACCTTCCTCAAGCTGTTAGGCTTCTGAAAATAGAGGACTAGGCTCTGATACCAATTGTTAGGAAACTTACAGATACTGAGTTGGGGGGTGAATCAGTATCTAACTGGTAATTAGAATTTCTCAATTTAAAACATGCAAAACATATTGTAATAGTGTACCGGTATGCAAGAAATAATGCAATAAAAAGAAATGAAAGAAACCACATGAAAATCAAACCATAACACAATGGTTTAACAAGGAAACCTAGTGTGGGAAAAACCTCAGTGGGATTTGTGACCCATAATATTTACTTGCTGGCCAATAAGAGAATATTACTTACAATAGGGGCCTACACATGTAGGAAGGCCAACTGCCTAGAGCTCACTGCTCAAATGGGAAGCCTCACTAACTTAAAATATGGATTATACAAATCCAATAACTTGTACTATTTTACAATAGCATCTTCAATGCTAGATTTAGTACCGGGTTTTGCTCGGTTCTTTACATATACCCCTTAACCTATATTTCGTACAATAGGTCTGCCTAATCTTTTCTCCTTACTTTCTCGCTTACATCACTTCCTTACAAAATGTCTATAATGATCTCTTTTATATATAAGAGTCATTTTACAATGATATCAAGTCGACTTACAAAGTTTTTCAAATAATAAACAAAATATAATATATCAAATATCCTGTCGGATTCTGTGCCAGTATGCTTCCTTTCTTTGTGTTGGTGCTGGTGTAGAGTGTGTTCTACTAATGTCAGTGTAATGCCATGTTGGTTCCATAGGATTGTAAGGTTACCATCAATGACAAAAACTTCAATCGCATACAATGTCTCATTGAAGTGTGCATATGCCAACATATACACTATCCCTTTTGCAAAAAATACAATGTATACTACTCAATAGAAATAACATGAAAGTATACATCAAAACATCCAAATTTATATACTTATCCCCCTTTGCCAGCAATGAAAAAAATATTGCAGAGTAACCCTTGTTTCATAAGTATTAAAATAATAAGTGTTTATGACAGTAAAGAGTAAAACTTATCAAAAACTGATTTAAAGTCTTGCAAAAATTGCTTCATGGATAAGGACAATGACTCAAGTAGGGATGTAGCCACCTCTTTCTCTGTCTGCATATGGGAGACCTGTTCTTCCATGGCATCTATCATGCTCATTTCTTGAGTGACCGTTAGGGCATCAAAATTTAGATAGCATTTCTAGAGAATTTGCAGTCGTGGCAGTAGGATCAGTTGAAGTTCCTGCAAATTACGTGTCTGGTTGCTTATCTCTGCCTCTATTCTTGGTGACTGGATTTGAAGTTGGTGAATAGTTTCACCATATGTGGAGAAGGAGTCATAGGGCATCTTGAAGGTGCTAATAAATGACTGCATATCAGTTTGCAGTTTATCCTTCTGAGTGAGCACAACATCATAGAATAAATGAGGTTGACAAATCTTGCTGAGTAGTAGATTGCCCTCATTCATTGAATTTCTAATGTCCTTTTGTGACTTTTGGAGATCAGACCAGATCTTTGTTAACTTTCTCACCAAGGTAGTGTCTAGAGCCTTTTGATGTTCCTTCTTGGCATTTGCTTCTGCAACCTCTTCTAGGCTTTGCACCTAGTCTTCTACAAATATGCATAGGAGCCTCAATTGTGCAAGTGAGGAATCAGTACTGGGAAGGTTCATATCAAGTATCAAACTTGTAAGTGTTTCCACCATAGTTTGGATAACATCTTCCTCCTTTTTCCTCCTTAGAGCATCCAATCGCTCTTGAGCAAGCTTAATGCTTTGCAGCAGCTTTGATTCATTTGCAGACTGGAAGTCAATAGGACTGGTAATGTTAGCCGGTTTAGCCTAACTACTAATTGCCATTGGGGTCTCCACCTATGTACTCTTTTCTATTGCTTCCTTGTCATTGGCTTTTTGCTTATCTTCTCGAGCTTTCCTCTGCTCCTCTTCTTCTTTCTTTCTTTTCTCTTCTTGTCTCTTCTCTACATCTTTTTGCTTCTTCTCTTCTTCATCCTTCTTCTTCTTCTCCTCTTCCTTCTTTCTCTTCTCCTCATCTTGTTTCTTCTCTTCCTCTTGTCTCTTATTTTCCTCTTCTCTTCTCTTCTTCTCCTCTTCATTCTTTTCCTCTTCCTTCTTATTCTTCTCTTCCTCTTGTTTCTTATTTTCCTATTCTCTTCTCTTCTTCTCCTCTTCTTTGTTTTCCTCTTCCTTCTTCTTCTTCTCTTCTTCTTTTCTCTTATCCTCTTCCTCTTTCCTCTTTTCCTCCTTTTGTCTCTTATCCTCTTCCTCTTTCCTCTTTTCCTCTTCTTTCTTCTTCTTGTCTTCTTCTTTTCTCTTATCCTCTTCCTCTTTCCTCTTTTCCTCCTTTTGTCTCTTATCCTCTTCCTCTTTCCTCTTTTCCTCTTCATTTGCCTGTTTCTTCTTTTCTGCTTCTTATTTCTTCTTTTCTTCTTCTGCCTGCTTCTTCTATCTTGTTCCTTCTCATGGTGTACCGTGACTAACATTTTCACCATCTAAGGTGTCAACATCAATGGGGTCTATTTATTCTGTGACCGGTTCTCCTTCACTGTCATATACTTCATCCAGTTTGGTAGTTTCTGGTTCTTGCTTAGCTTTCTTGTTGGCTTCAGCCACTTGATGCATCTTTAGAGCTTCTTGAGCATGAGTATGTGTATCTTTTATCACTTCATGAACCTTTCCTTCCAGTAACAAGAATCTTCTTCTTCTCATGAAGAAGAGACCTTTGTATTTATTCATAACTTCAAAAAGTTCTGAACTTGATAAATTAGGAAAATATTGAGCAAATATTTCCTCCTTCATTTTCCATTCCTTTTCTATGGCAATGCGCCATTTGTTATCTAAAGAATTATATAAAGAATCCGGTGTCTCAGATCTATTTTCTGAAGGTGACCGGTCATTAACACACAAATACTTAATGATTTCCTGTTCAACTTCTTTCTTTTCTTTATAGTTCTTTGACAATGTGTCAAAGGTTTGTAAGAAGAAATATCAATATTTATCGGTGCAGATGTTGTTGCTTCATTCTTTGTCTTTTTCTTTGTTTGCCTAGTCTTCTTAGGGGGTTCTTTCAATATAGTTTCTTCTGTGTCCAGCGTATTACTTTTCATCTTCCACTTCCTCTCAAAGACTTTGGCAGATGCATCTTCCGGCTGTAGTAAACGGTGTCGATGCTGAAGGCACTGCCTTTCCTTTCTTTTCTGAGGGTTCTTCAACCAGTGTAACCCTTTCCAAATAGGTGTCAGTTCTCTTTGCCTTAGGATCGATGGGTGAGGCGATTAGGGTAGAAGCATACCCGTCCGGCCTATCATAAATTAACTCATAGCCCATAGGCTCCTCTTCTTCCTGTCTAGGCTCAACGACCTCCATTATGCATTCATCCACTTTGATGGTGAAGTAGATGTCTTTCTCATACTTTTTGACTATATCACCAGATATTCTTACCCTTTGGTTCATTTTGCATCTGAACTCATCAAAGCATTTGTTCAGCACTTCCGGATAGCCGGTTCCAACCGCTTGTAGACTTTCCTTGATTTTCTTTGTCACCAGTTGGTCAGAAGACCACTAAATGTCACCTACTCCTGGAAAGTAGCCTTGGAAGTAAAAAAACAACCCAACCAGTAGTTGTCTAAACTTAAATCTCAGTGCATTGTCCTATTTGATTGAATTAAGATTCAACAGAAGTTGTCTTTGCATACAAGTGCACAGATCAAATGATGCATCCTCCTTGATCATCCTATAAGTGGCATTTACTGCTGCAATAGAGACAAAATTAATTCTACTAGTAGAGAATGTTTGGTAGCCTATTACGTTGCAGGCATACTTGACCAGATCATCCTTGATTGAGTTGATGGTCATTCCATGTTAGTCGCTCACTGAACCGGTGAGCTTGGACATTACAGTCTTTCTAACCTTCCTTAGGGCTGACACTTCCCCTATGTTACGAAAACTGGTGATGACATGAATCACTTCTAGTGTGATATCATCTATCCGCTCTAGGTACATCTTATCACCATGTACCCTACCTAGAATAATGCGAATGTGATCCTCCGAAAATTCTTCAAGAAAGTAAACTGCATTGTGAAGTTTCTTCTTTTCTAGAATGCTAAATTCTGGTTTAATCTTCTTATCCTTTCCGCATAACAAGCTCAGCTAGGAATGGATGACAAGAGACCCTAGGTCTTTGAGTTTGTAGTCTATGTAATCAGAAATGCCTTCTTCCACTATAACACTAGCAAATACTTGAGATAGGGCATTGTATTTTGACTTTCATTGAGTGAAGTCCATAGAATCAATGGGTGCACTAGAGCTATCATGTGATGCGGAAGCCATGATAAACGGAGAATTATGAAAAAAAATACCTTCATAGATTGAAGTTTAGGGCTTCAAAATTTGAACTTTGCCACACACTTCTTCGGTTACTAAAATACCGCTTTGCATAACTCCTTCAATAGATGATAGCTTCAGATTGTTCTCCAGGTTTTTTATAAATTCCTTGAATCACAATGCAACTCTCTTTTCTTCACTCTGCACTTGAAAACTTCTTTGCTTGAGAAAATGATAGTGAGAAATGATTTGAAAATTCCTTTTAAACAGGCTCTCCACCTACCATAATAAATGCTCCACTATTAGGGCGTAAACCCTAATATGCCTTTTACCATTTTCGGTCTTCTGTCGACTAACAGGTATCTCATACCAGTTAAGGTCTTTTACTGATGTCAATCAGGGATTCAAGATATTTCACCATTTGCTCCCCCTAAGCCTTTTGTAGCTTAGTTTGCCAGTTCTGAAATTTCCACACTAGGTGCAGAAACCAGTTCTTCTTGCAACACTCCTGGTTTCTTTTTCTAGGTTATGTTCATATCCACTTGAATAGTTTCAATATCAATCTTTCCTTTTGGAGTGTCTGGTATGTCATCCGATATGTTCTTTCTTGTTATGTAGAATCAAGCAATGTGACCCAGTTTGTTGCAATGATACCAAACCATTCCAGGTGCTCTCCATGGTCCATTATTCATGTTACCATTCTTTTGCCTGCATGTTGTAGCAATATGATCATGACAATGATAGATCAAATAGTTTTCTCTCCATCTGGTTGCCACTTGATAGCCACCGCTTCCTGACCGATGATTAAAGGTATAAAACCAGTTGGGATTCTAGTTCACAAAAGGTTCTGGACCAACTCCTTGAGTCCTCTGAGGATATCTTCCAATGTTGTTCATAACAGACCTCCATTCAGATGCTCTATGCCTAAACTTGTTGCATGCATAACAACTACCATCGAACTTATTGGATCTAGGTACATTGTTTTTAAAGTAAGGAAAAGTATTATAGGCTTTTTTGCTACACACATTAGCAGTATGTCCTTCTTTAAGACAGTTAAAGCAAACAGGTTTGAACTTTTCCTTACCTTTACCTTGGAATGTTGGTTGCTTCTTTGATGCTTCAACATTTATACCAGAGGTCTCAGCTTTCTGATGACTAGAGTAACCAAGTCCATTAGTATTCTTGAAAGGTTTGGCCAATTCAAGCTTTTGGTCTAGCTTAACAGTACTCTTGTTGAACTTAGCAAGTATTTCCTTTGACTCAGAGAGTTCTTTGGAAATAGCAGCATTTGTTTCCATCAAGTTTGCATTCTCAGAGATGGCTATGTTTAGTTCTCCCTGCATGTCTTCCTTTTCCACTTTGCTCACATGGAGCTGAGCGGTTAGGGCACTGATTTCTTGTTTTAACTTGGAGATCTCATGATCTCTATCTTTTACAAGATCTTCAACTTTCCTCTGGTTCTCAAGCTCTTGACACATTCGGATAGTCAGTCCTTCCAACTCCTTTCTTAGGTTGGAATTGGATTCATTCTACTTTTCTACTTCTTGAATTAGGGCTTCCATGTCTACTTCATCAGAGGAACTATTTTTAGTTAGCTCCATCAGTTTTCTAGCATGTTCTCTCCTTTTTGCTTGAGAGGCCTTATATTTGACCATAAGTTCATCATAGGCTTGCTCAAACTGAGTGAGTTGATGAGTAGGTTCCCTCATAGTGTATTCCCCCATATCTATTTCTGAGTGGTTAAATTTATAGAAAGGTTGGCTCTGACACCAATTGATGAATACTAAGAGGAGGGGGTGAATTAGTATTCGAAAAATTACTGTACTTAAACACTTTACTAGTCTAGCGGTAAATTGGTAAAACAGTTTAGCAAAAAAACTGGTTAGAACACATGCAAACAAAATAGCAAATAATGCATTCACCCACACAAGCACAATCACCATAACACAGGATATTTTCATGAGGAAACCCAAATGGGAAAAACTACACTAAGATGAAACTCACAAGTAACTATCTGCAGAATAGGAACCAGACCGGTTAAGGTTATATAATGTTCTTTACCAGAACAGATCCTGTTAGGAATCTCAATCTCTGTTAGGAGATAAGTCTGATTAAAGACTACCTTGCTAGAGGATTTTAGATCCACAGATGTGAACCACCTTGTTAAAGGATTTACAAAAGGCTTTTTGGCCCTACCTGGTTAAGGGCTTCAAACTTGTCGAAGATGTGAGTAATCAACAAGTGAGTGGTCTAGAAAATAGCACATATTGCTTGGTTAGATCCTTGATAGCTTGTTCCTAATGCATTCCAACATTACTTCAGTGTTCAACACATTCATACTCTACCTTTTCTCACCAAGGTAGCGTCTAGAGCTTTTTGATGTTCCTTCTTGGCATTTACTTTTGCAACCTCTTCCAAGCTTTGCACCTGATCTTCTACAAGTGTGCATAGGAGCTTCAATTGTGCAAGTGAGGAATCGATACTGGGAAGGTTCATATCGGGTATCAAATTGGTAAGTGTTTCCACCACAGTTTGGATAATAGCTTCCTCCTTTTTCCTCCTTAGAGCATCCAATCTCTCTTGAGAAAGCTTAATGCTCTTCAACAACTCTGATTCATTTACAGACTGGAGGTCAATAGGACTGGTAATGTTAGCCAATTTAGCCTGACTACCGGTTTCCATTGGGGTCTCCACCTGTGTTGTCTTTGCCACTTCTTCCTTGTTCTTGACTTTTTTCTTATCTTCTTGAGCCTTCCTCTGCTCCTCTTCTTCTTTCTTTCTTTTCTCTTCTTCTTGTCTCTTCTCTTCATCTTTTTGCTTCTTCTCTTCTTCATCCTTCTTCTTCTCCTATTCCTTCTTTCTCTTCTCCTCATCCTATTTCTTCTCTTCCTCTTGAGTCTTATTTTCCTCTTCTCTTATCTTCTTCTCCTCTTCGTCCTTTTCCTCTTCCTTCTTCTTCTTCTTTTCCTCTTGTTTCTTATTTTCATGCTCTCTTCTCTTCTTCTCCTCTTCTTTCCTTTCCTCTTCCTTCTTCTTTTTCTCTTCTTCTTTTCTCTTATCCTTTTCCTGTTTCGTCTTTCCCTCCTTTTTTCTCTTATCCTCTTCCTCTTTCCTCTTTTCCTCTTCTTTCTTCTTCTTCTCTTCTTCATTTCTCTTATCCTCTTCCTCTTTCCTCTTTTCCTCCTTTTGTCTCTTATCCTCTTCCTCTTTCCTCTTTTCCTCTTCTATTCTCTTATCCTCTTTATCTTCCTGTTTCTTCTTTTCTACTTCTTGTTGCTTCTTTTCTTCTTCTACCTACTTAACCTATCTTATTCCTTCTGATGGTGTACCCTGAGTAACATTTTCACCATCTAAGGCATCAACATCAATGGGGTCCATTTGTTTTGTGACCGGTTCTCCTTCACTGTCATATACTTCATCTGGTTTGCCAGTTGTTGGTTCTTGCTCAGCTTTCATGTTGGCTTCACCCACTTGATGCATCTTTAGAGCTTCTTGAGCATGAGTATGTGTATCTTTTATCACTTCATTAACCTTTCCTTCCACTAACAGGAGTCTTCTTCTTCTCATGAAGAAGAGGCCTTTGTATTTATTCATAACTTCGAAAATTTTTGAATTTGATACATTAGGAAAATATTGAGCAAATATTTCCCTCCTCATTTCCTATTCATTTTCTATGGCAATGCACTATTTGTTGTCTAAAGAATTATACAAAGAATCCAGTGTCTCAGATATAATTTATGAAGGTGATCGGTCATTAACTAACAAATACTTAATGATTTCCTATTCAACTTCTTCCCTTTCACTATCATTGAAGTCATCAAAACAATTAATTAAATCATTCAACAATTTTCTCCTAATATTCTTTATAGTTCTTTGACAATGTGTCAAAGGTTTGTAAGAAGAAATATCAATATTTATTGGTGCAGATGTTACTGGTTCATTCTTTGTCTTTTTCTTCATTTTCCTAGTCTTCTTAGGTGGTTCTTCTAACACAGTTTCTTTTGAGTCCGGTGTATTGCTTTTTGTCTTCTGCTTCCTCTCAAAGACTTTGGCAGGTGGAGCTTCTAGTTTCTTCTTAGCTAGTGACCACTTGGTCACTTTGGGACTAGCTGCAGTAACCGGTGTCGACGTTGAACGCACTGCCTTTCCTTTATTTTATGAGGGTTCTTCAATTGGTGTAACCCTTTCCAAATAGGTGCCAGTTCTCTTCACCTTAGGATCGAGGGGTGAGGCGATTAGGGTAGAAGCATACCCATCCAGCCTATCATACATTACCTCATAGCCCATAGTCTCCACTTCTTCCTATCTAGGCTCAATGGTCTCCATTATGAATTCATCTACTTTGATGGTGAAGGAGATGTCTTCCTCATACTTTTTGACTATATCACTGGATATTCTTACCATTTGGTTCATTTTGCATCTGAACTCATCAAAGCATTTGTTCAGCACTTCTGGATAGCTGATTCCAACTACTTGTAGACTTTCCTTCACTTGCTTTGTCACCGGTTGTTCAGCAGACCACTGAATGTCACCTACTCCTTGATAGTAGTCTTGGAAGTAAAAGAACAACCCAACTAGTAGTTGTCCGAACTTAAATCTCAGTCCATTGTCCTGTTTGATTGAATTAAGATTCAACAGAAGTTGTCTTTGCATACAAGTACATAGATCAAATGATGCATCTTCCTTGATCATCCTGTAAGCTATATTTACTGGTGTAGCAGAGACAAAATTATTTCTACTAGCAGAGAACATCCGGTAACGTATCACCATGCAGGCATACTTGACCAAATCATCCTTGATTGAGTTGACAGTCATTCCGTGTGAGTCACTCATTGAAACGGTGAGCTTGGACATTACAGTCTTGCTGACCTTCCTTAGGGCTGACACTTCCCCTATGTTACAGAAATTGATGACGACATGAATTGCTTCTGGTGTGATATCATGCATCCGCTCTAGGTACATCTTATCACCATGTACCCTACTTAGAATAATGTGAATGTGATCATCCAAAAATTATTCAAGAAAGTAAACTGCATTGTGAAGTTTCTTCTTTTCTAGAATGTTGAGTTCCGATTTAATCTTCTTATCCTTTCCGCAGAACAAGCTCAGCCGGGAATGGATCAGAAGAGACCCTAGGTCTTTGATTTTGCAGTCTATGTAATCGGAAATGCCTTCTTCCACTATAACACCAACAGGTACTTGAGATAGGGTATTGTATTTCAATTTTCATTGAATGAAGTCCATAGAATCAATGGGTGCACTAGAGAAATCATGTGATGCGGAAGCCATGATAAACAGAGAATTATGAAAAAAATACCTTCGTAGATCAAAATTTAGGGCTTTGAAACTTGAACTTTGCCACACACTCCTTTAGTTACTGAAATACCACTTTGCGTTCTACACTCCTTCAATAGATGGTAGCTTCAGCTTCTTCTCCAGGTTTTTGATAAATTCCTTGAATCGCAATGTAACTCGCTTTTCTTCACTCTGCACTTGAAAACTTCTTTGCTCGAGAAAATGATAGTGAGAAATGATTTGAAAATTCCTTTTAAATAGATTCTCCACCTACCATAATAAATGCTCCACTATTAGGGCATAAACCCTAATTTTCCTTTTACCATTTTGGGTGTTTTGCCGACTGATAGGTATCTCATATCGGTTAAGGTCTTTTACCGGTGTCAACCCGAGGTTCAAGATATTTCACTGTTTGCTCCCCCTAAGCTTTTTGTAGCTTAGTTTTCCAGTTCTGAAATTTCCACACTAGGTGAAAAAACTGGTTCTTCTTGCAACACTCCTAGTTTCTTTTTCTATGTTTTGTTCATATCCGCTTGAACACTTTCAATATCAATCTTTCCTTCCTGAGTGACCAGTATTGCATCCAATCTGTTCTTTCTTCTTTTGCAAATTCTGGCAATGTGACCCAGTTTGTTGCAATGATAGAAGACCATTCCAGGTGCTCTTCATGTTCCATTATTCATGTTACCGTTCTTCCTCCTGCATGTTGCAGCAGTGTGACCATGACAATGACAGATCAAACAGTTTGCTCTCCATCTAGTTGCCGCTTGATAGCCACCACTTCCTAACTAATGATTAAAGGTATTAAATCGGTTGGGATTCTAGTTCACAAAAGGTTTCAGACCAACTCCTTGAGTCCTCTGAGGATATCTTCCAATGTTATTCATAACAGACCTACATTTAGATGCTCTATGCCCAAACTTGTTGCATGCATAACAATTACCATTGAACTTATTGGATCTAGGTACATTGTTTATAAAATAAGGAAAATTATTGTAGGATTTTCTCCTACACACATTAGCAGTATGTCCTTCTTTAAGATAGTTAAAGCAAACAGGTTTGAGCTTTTTCTTACCTTTACCTTTGAATGTCGGTTGCTTCTTTGATGCTTCGGCATTTACACCAGAGATCTCACCTTTCTCATGACTGGAGTAACCAAGTCCATCATTATTCTTGACAGGTTTGGCCGATTCAAGCTTTTGCTCTAGCTTAATAGTACTCTTGTTGAACTTAGCAAGTATTTCCTTTGACTCAGAGAGCTCTTTAGAAATAGCAGCATTTGTTTCCATCAAGTTTGCATTCTTGGAGATGGCTATGTTCAGTTCTCCTTGCATGTCTTCCTTTTCCACTTCACCCGCATGGAGTTGAGTGGTTAGGGTACTAATTTCCTATTTTAACTTGGAGATCTCATGATCTTTGTCTTTTACAAGATCTTCAACTTTCATTTGGTTCTCAAGCTCTTGACACATTCGAATAGTCAGTCCTTCCAACTCCTTTCTTATGTTGGAATTGGATTCATTTATCTTTTCTACTTCTTGAATTAGGGCTTTCATGTCTGCTTCATCAGAGGATCTATTTTCAGGTAGCTCCATCAGTTTTTCAGCATGTTCTCTCCTTTTTGCCTAAGAGGCCTTATATTTGACCATAAGTTCATCATAGGCTTGCTCAGACTAAGTGAGTCGATGAGTAAGTTCCCTCATAGTGTATTCCCCCATATCTGTTTCCAAGTGGTTAAACTTATAGAAAGGTTAGATCTCATACCAATTGATGAATACTAATAAGGGGGGGTGAATTAGTATGCCAAAAATTATTGTACTTAAACACTTTGCTAGTCTAGTAGTAAACCGATAAAATAGTTTAGCAAACAAACCAATTAGCACACATACAAACCAAATAGAAAATAATGCATTCACCCATAGAAGCACAATCACCATAACATAAGAGATTTTTACATGGAAACTCAAATGGGAAAATCCACGATGAGATGAAACTTCTCTTCTATAATGTCACTTACAAAAACTTATCAACCACCTTAAACCCTAACAACAACCAAAAACCCTAGACATGATGTCCTTATAAAGGAATCTGATTTCATGTCGGTCCAATAGGATTACAATACAATTTCCTAGGTTCAATGCATCTAGACATAATTGGTAACACGACACAAAAAGCACCACCAGAGTGTTGGCACTGCAAAACAATTGGTGGATGGTAACTCATCACAAAATATTGGTTGGCAACTCATCATAAAGTATTACCGGTTCAAACAAAATACTAGTTTAAGAAAAATACCAATTGCCAATTTGACAAAATGAAGACTGGGAAATATGAGTTGTTTCACTTCGTTTCTTCATACCACTTGAGATGCTTGAACCGCTTGGGGTCTTCATACCGCTTCAGACCGGTAAACACTTTCTGCAAAACATAGATAGTCTAAAGACTATAATACATCATACTGGTTGGAACAAATACCAATTGAGCTTTAACTCATACATACAAAAGTGATCTCAAATCAAGTGTGTGTCCATCAATGACAATCACAACATCAATCATCAAAAATGCCAATAGCTTCATAAGCCTAAGTGTGTCCACATTTCCCTGACAGTGGTTACAAGAGATAGCATAAGGCCAAATATGTTTCATGTCCTAAACTATCATTCCTAACTATTACGATTCATTCCCTAATTTATGTGAAATAGAGGATTTTCTTGGAAATAGAGATTTACGAGTTTTATTTGTATTTCTAAATTTCTTTTATACCTTTTCAAAAAGTAGAAAAGTGATGGGATAGTTAAGTTCCTAACTTGTGAAACTCAAGAAGATGATACACAATCTTTTGAACAATCATAGAGGAAGTTTGTTACCCAAAAAAATTTAGATACAAACGATCAAGAAATAAAGAAAGGGGAGTGTTAAAGCAAGGAGGAGCATTATAGTATCTCTAATAGGGTAAGGATCATATTCCTATTACATTGGATCTACTATAAGAATAGATAAATATGATGATCTATTTATTGATAACAAGTTTGTTAACATCCCTTTGCCATTGATTTCAAAGAAAGGGGATATAGAGAATGGGCAAGAGTTAGAAAGAGAAAAAATAATATTGCTATAAATGAAAAAGGGGTATGTTGTTGGAAATATTGTCATTGATGTCAAGGGCACTCAATTGAGATTGTTAGAGGTTTATCATTAATGTTAAAGGTGAGAAAAAATGTGTAAGATTTCTTAATATGTTATTATTCAACTCATCAAAGATAAAATATTTGTCATCATTATTGTTAGAGTTATCTTGTATTACCTAATAATTATTTATTTAATTATTAGTCTATTATACTCTATGCTTAAGCTAAACTTAGCCATTTCTAATTATTAAATACTCATTATCCCTTTAGGGTTTCTCTAAGGTTGCACATCTTGAGGGTTTCTTATTCTCCTTTCATAAGGATTGTATTGTAATTTTCTAATTTATTCCTTCTCTGAATGATAATCTTTTTCTTCAGAGCCATATTGTGTTTCTCTCTCCAATCTTCTCTTGTGACATATATTTTTCTTGTAGGTGCTCTTGGGATCTCAAAAGTTGTATTTTCTCAACTTCTTCATGGTATCAAAGCCTACATCTGCTACTGCTTGTTGCTGCTTTTTTTTAGAAGATTTTCTTTAGAGGCAAGGGTTTCAATTTTTTTTCAGAGTTTTTTACTTTGGATCTGGGGCACCTCTTTGTTTCTGGGCACTTTGAGCTCAAACGGGCCTCACCATTGAGCTCAAAACACCTAAAATTTGTCCAATTTGGACAAATTTGGCTCTGGGAATTTTTATTTTATTTTGGTCCTTCTAGGGCACATTTTTTTAGAAGAAAAAAATTGTTTTGGGTAGTTTAATGGCTTGCCCAGGCTGGACCTATCATTGCCAATTGCCAATGGTCTATTAACTGTTGGGGCCAGGCCTCACGGTTACTATCAACAACCACCAGCAAACCAGAAGCTGCCAGTAGCTCTGTTCGAGGCCCACTCATCGCTAGCAGCTCTAGAGCAAGTCGCCCAACTCAAGCCCCACTTGCCAGCAGCTCTACCTAGGACCTGCCTGCTAGAAAATTCACCGCCACAACCGCTCGACAACCCCGCTGCCCTTTGCACCGCCTGAAGCTTTGCTGTCACCCCGCTAGAGAGTCTCCTCATTTTTCTCCTCTTTTCAAGGCTTTTGACAGCAGGAAGGTGTTTTTGTCATAACTTTGGAGAACAAAGTTGGATTTTCAAAAATGAATAGGCACCGCAAAGCTCTTTTTGAGCTCTATTCAGATCTGGAGGTTATATTTCCTTTTTTTTTCATTTAGTACCTATTTGTTTCTATCAAAGTCAGAGCTCTTTTCTGCACTCTGGGAGCCATAACTTTGGCAAAGAGACTCCATTTTCAGAGAACGAATAGGCAATGGAAAGGTCTTGGAGAGCCCTATTCATCTTTGGGGTTAATTTTTCTAGAAAAATCACTAGGTACACAAGATATTGTCTGAATCATTTTTTATCTCTTGTCTTCTTTTTTGATTTTCAAATTGTACTGGTTTTTTAGTTTTACATCTTGTGGGGGTGTTAATTTACTACTTTCTGTAATTTACATCAAAAAATTAGAACACCTAAAAATTAAAAAAAACTCTTCTGCATCTTATGTCTAGTCTGAAAGATCACTTAATTAAAAAAATCAAGGGCAGGTCCAGGTATAGGTATAGGTACACATGGTAGATTCTTCAGTTGAGCTTCTTAGATCCGAAAACTATCACCTCTGAAAAGCTCATATGATGAGGCTTCTCAAATATCGAGGGTTGTGGTCCTATTTGGATGCAGATTAGCCTCAGTTGCAGCGTCCTTTTGAGATTCTTCAGGACATGAATAAGATGGATGAGGCTATGGGTGTCATCTCCTTACATGTTTCAGACAACTAGCTCTTTCATCTTGATGGTTTGCTCACTCCTCAAGCTATGTGGTCTAAATTTGATACACTCTTTGGTACTACTAATTGTTGGCAATTGACACTCTATTAGTTAGGTTTCATTATGTTTTCATTGATGGCAACATGATTTTGGCTTTTGGCTTCATATGGTGTATCGACAGGCATTTCACAGGCTCTACACCGCCATCGGTAGGATAGAAGATTTCTTTGGTTACTGGCAATGCAGGCCGACATGGTATAGTAAAGATCATTGGTATTGGAGGCCAACACATCTTAGATCCGGCATCAACAGCTTGTTTTAATTCTTATTCATTTATGTTATATAGCCGACATGTAATATGATATTATATATATATCCTTGTAAGCTGACATAAGGCATAAATCTATATAGGATATATAGGAGAGATTGATTAGATCATTTTGAAATAATAAGAGAATAAGGATAGACATGTAGAATGGATATATGGATGTAATGTAATGCGAAATATATCATGAGACTATGTGAGGAATTCATTGTAAGGGTTATTCCACTATTGAGGTTTAGGTTTTTGACCGGAATAGACAAAGCTTAAACCAGAATTGTATTCTGGCATAGGAGATGCTATATGAAGAAGTTCAGACATTTCTAGATTGTTATCTAGATTGTTAGGTAGTCAGTGAGGCTCCTATTGTGATGAGCAGTGTGCTCTAGGATGTAAGCCTTCCTGTAAGTGCAGGCCCATCATATATTGTAAAATCTCTTCACATGGCCAGTGAATTTATATTGTGGGTCATAAATCCCACTGTGTTTTTTCCTCCTTGAGGTTTTCCACGTATAAATCTATGTGTTATGTTTCTCATTTATGTGTTTGGCTTATTGGTTGCATTGCTTCTTTCAATTATGTTTATACCAGTATACTGGCTGGTGTATGTATGTTTTGTTAAATCTAAAATCTTTTATTTCGGTATAACACTGATTCACCCCCCCCTCTCAATGTTATTGGTTTCCAAAAATTGGTATCAGAGCCTTGTGCCTCGAAGGAAGTTTAACAGCTTGAGGAAGATCCTAAAACAGGAATCATTGAATATGGCTTTGGAGAAGAAGCTTGAGATGACACTTGAAGATTACAGTGTTGAACGATTGAAGAACTTAAAGCTACAAGATGAGTTAAATTTTACTAAATAATTTATTCTTGTCCTACAAGAGAGACTATCATCTGTTGAAGCTATGAGGAAGGAACTCTTGCAAAATCAGGATGATGAACAGAAAAATGCACTTAAGGAGCAATGTCAAAAATTGAGTCAAGAGAACATGGTTATGAAGAATGAAATGCAAACTATGACTATGAGGTTGTCTAAGGATATTGAGGATAGAAATAAAAAGGAAGAAAATCTTGTTGTATCCTTGAAGAACAAATGTAAAGAATGTGGTAGGTTGGCTCATGAAAATGAGATATTAAGGTCTAATTTGGTACAATCTCGGAGCAATGAGAAAGAGCTTGAGAGAGAAATGATAGTACTAAGAGATTTTTTAACTACTACAAGTGAGTACAAAAAAAATTCAAGATCAGCTTAGCACAACTTGATGAGTTACTAAAGAGATACAGGTAGATTGGAGATTCCAGTGGACTTGGATTTGAGCAAGGACAAAGTTCTGGTACTGCTAATGAAGATCAAAACCATAAGGCACTGGTAAGGCAATTCAATTCTTATAAATTCAATGGCAGATGTTTTGTTTGCAATAGATTTGGTCACATGGCTTGGCAATGTAGAAACAAAGAAAATCAGAACCTTGATTCGGCTCCCGATAAATGTTCTAAATGCAAAAAAAATGGTCATAGGACAGAAGATTGTAGAATGAATGTAAAATGATATGCTTGTGGAAAATTTGGACATATGGCTAATCAGTGCAGGTCAAGCAATTTCAACAGTTTTGGTAAGGGAATTCAAAAGAACAATGTTACATGTTATGCATGCAATGAATTTGGACATATTTCTAAGTTCTATAGAAGTAGAAATCCACCGATTGGCAATGGAGAATCAAATGATCAAGGCAAAGAGAAGGTTAGTGAAATCTAGAAAGATCATACTCAAAGATGGGTTAGGAAGACTGTAGAGAAATCATCAGATGGAATATCTCAGTTACCTATCCGATAGAAGAGGCTGCTCCTCCACCGACAGTGAGCTCATCCGGTAACTAAGGCATATGCTTTAGGGGTAGGCAAATTTCATGGAAGATGATTCATATGCCCCTGGAGGGGATTCTAGAAGATGTTTGAGATATTGGAAAGGATTATTCGGCATTAATATATTAAGAGTGAGATCTGGTACCATTCACCGATAGTCATTTATTTTAACAAAAAATTAGGGTTTTCTCGATGGATAAAAGGTCGATTACACTTCATTATTATTCACCCTACATTCAGAGTGAATTCAGAGTGATTCAGAGTGACTTAGTTCCATCATAAGATATTCAGAGGCATTCAAATTTCATCTTGAGCGATCACACCGACATCTGGAAGGATTTGTTAGAGGTTTTCACTGGCAGCATTCTAAAGCTATTTTTCTTGAATCATGGAATTAGGATCATCTTCTTCTCCTATTTTTGTTACAAATCCAACTGTAGTAGAAGTTAAGGACCACCTCCAGCCAATTTTCAAACAATATCCACATGTGGCTACCAAGGAAGATTCGGTTGGAGCGTTTTCTTGCATCCTGAAGGGAGTGGTATATGTGGAAGATGTTAGGGCCTATATTCATTGTCATATAGAGGATTTAAGCACTTCAAAGATCAAGGGGATGTATATGAATGAACTCATGGGTGAATCTAGTAAAATCAAACCGGCATATAAACACATCGAAGATCTAGGGTTTGCTGATAGTCTGGATATTCTAGAGTTTGAGGATAAGATTGTCAGATATGTACTAAGAAGAGTACATGGGGAATTCATATGGTTGGATAGACCCTAATAAATCACTAAGGAAGCCATCCAGGCAATTACTGATTTTCCATCGGTAGGGAAACATCTGGATAAGAAAGTATCAAATGAATTCGTAAGGAAGATCAACGGTGCCACATCAAACAAAAGATCGATGAAGGTGAGCACCATCACCGACACCGACATCAAATTTGGTAGGATGATCATAGGCTACAAGGTAACTCAGTCTAACCGACTGAATTTAGTTTCAAGTTCATGTATTTTGGCCACTTATAGGATGATGAGAGAAAATATCAAGTTAGATCTTTGTGACTGGATGCTTGAGGAGTTATTAATCAATTTAAGAAAGCTTAAAGGTGAGAAGAAGGGCACCTTCGGGTATGGAAATCTATTAGTCTACTTAATGTTACACTTTTTGAATGATACCCACGGTTTTGGAAGGAAGCAATGGGCTTTAAAAATCCTGGTAGGAAGACAACTTAAGCAATCAATTGTTGCATTAGGAAGTATTAGAGATGTTAAGGTATGGGGTTACTTCAAGGATTTTTAGAAATCTGTGAGGTCTAGATTAAGGATACTTGAGAAAATAGTAGAGAAATACTCTACCGACATTTGTTTCATTGTTAAGAAGGATGTGACTCTCATGGAGGCAGTCAAGCCCAAAAAGATTTGGATAGAGGAAATGGGCTATGAGGTGGATGCACTAGTTCTTGATGCATATGCAAAAATTCTGATAGATGCAGAAATAGATGAAGCAAAAAAAATTTGTGGAACAACACAACAAAAGACTCTTGAGGTTGAAACTGAGTTCAACCGGAAGAAGAGGGAAAAACAAGAAGGTAAGGCAAGCAAGTTTGTATAGGAAGTTTCTAAGGACATTAAGGCACTCATTGATGCTATCCCGGAGAAAGGGAGAAAGACAAAGGATCCGGTAGTTCACATTGAACCTATGACTGCAGATTCTTAGCTTGATGATGAGACACCATTAGCATTCAAAAGGGTTGTGAGGAAGAAACTGGAAGAACCTAAAGTGAAAGCAAAGAAAAAACTGGTTAGGAAGGTCACCATCAAATTAATAGCATAGAAGCAGGCACCCAAGGCTACTCCATGAGCTGCATCTAGTACTACCGAAAGGAGGAAGAAGAGTGGCACTGATTTGGCACTAGAGACTAGTAATGTAACAATTATTCCACCTAAGACTTGTGCTGAAATTGTAGATGAAATAACTAAGCATGGGATGCTGAAAAATGTTAAGTCTTATTATGATACATTTGAAGATGATGAACATAGAGAGGTAGAGGAAGAAATTCTTCTATATTTAGATATCTATAAGAAAGTATTAATTGAAATAGAAAATCTAATACCGGCAGAGCTATACAACATGTTAGATGCTAGAAGGTTATCTACAATGCAAGAGGACAAACACATTAAGAGGTAGGAAATTTCAGCTATATGTGTTGCTATAACTCCAAATGAGATGGAAAGGACAATTGAGGCTGCAAATAGAAAGGTTTTTAACAACAAACATAGAATAATAAGCCTAATGTTAGGAAGGATGAATGAGATAATAAAGGAAACACATAAGGGTTGGATAAAATTTTTGGGAGAGAACAGAGGATTCTTCACTTCACTAGAGACAAAGACTGGTACTATAGATACATCGGTTGAAGGGAAGGGCAAAGGAATTATGGGTACTCCACCCTCAGTTTTCAAGAATATCAAGATAGTGGAAATTGAGCCACCGGTTAACACAAATGTATAGGTGCATATAGAAACACCAGTTAATATAGAGAACATTGTACAAGATACTAACATTGAGGATATTTGTCCTTCGGATACTAATGTACAGGTTGAGGAATCTGTTCCTAGAGAGGAACCGACAATTGCACAGGCTACACCAAGTGGCAAAGCCACCGGTGCAAGTGAGGAGGAAATAAAAGTTAAATCACTAGAGAAAACATGGGAATCCGATAGAGAACTAGTTACTGGCACATCATTATTGATAATTGACACTTCTCCAGTGGAAAAGAAAAACATCACAGAGATGAGTCCCATAGAACTGATGATGATGGCTGCTCAGAAACTGATGAAGCAGGGAACCATAGACAAAGGGATTATAGAGCAATCCATAAATGTTTTACACAGACTGATCCAAAAATGTAATATTGGGAATGAAGCAAGCCCTTCCAGCAAGCTTAAGATAATAACATAACACATCTCTAAAAATTTTCAATCATTACAATAGATCTCTAACCGACTAGCACTTGAAAAATTCACTTTGGCTAAGAGAGTTTCATTTGATCAGATCATTAACAAAGAGAAGAAAAATATTGAGGAGAAGTTAATTCTGATAGAAAAATCTTTGAAACAAGGTACTAATATAGATAGGGTATGTTGCAATACAAAGATTCTTACAACAAAAGTAGATGAACAGATAAAATAGGCACATGACAAGATTTCTAGTATTGCTAACTCTTTTGATGGAGTAACTTCACTTACCACATCTATTGATGGACAAATTTTGACCTTGGAGAATCAAATTTCTTCTCTTGAAAAGGAAAGAGATAAGATCATTCAGAGAGCCAGAAGTCTCAGAGGTTTGGTGAGTCCAAGATTGGATTCTCTTGGTGTTCATTAAAAGGACTGCATGGATATGCTTGGTAAGCCTACACCAAAATAAGTTAATGAGAAAGAACCACTTGCATACTTACTGAGTGGACTTGTATCTATCACTGACACATTAAAAAATGATTGGGATACTTATGTGGAGCTATTGGAGAAATCTTACTCAGAAATCTTGAAATTGGTCAAGCTCCGGTCAGACATTTTTGGAGGTATTTAGTGTACAGTTATCATTCTTTGACATTCTTTTCACAAATTTTGGTTATTGATGTCAAAGGGGGAGTAGTATACATGTGAAAAAAGATTGCAAGGGTTGCATACATTAGGGGGAGTTACAGAGTTTTTTTTGGAATTTTAGAGT
This sequence comes from Cryptomeria japonica, assembly GCF_030272615.1. Classification (NCBI taxonomy): domain Eukaryota; kingdom Viridiplantae; phylum Streptophyta; class Pinopsida; order Cupressales; family Cupressaceae; genus Cryptomeria; species Cryptomeria japonica. The sequence goes on along the minus strand of NC_081411.1, from coordinate 205,275,390 downwards.
ATTGGAATATTTTTCATATTCAGCTTAGGGGGAGCAGGGCAAGATGAAACTGGCATTTGAAACCATGACCATTTTTCACATGAGTGTTTTCATCAATTCCAAAGGTGGAGATTATTGGCAATTGACCCTCTATTGGTTATGTTTCATTATGTTTTCATTGATGGCAACATGATTTCGGGTTCTGGCTTCATATGGTGTACCGACGGACACTTCACAGGCTCTACACCGACACCGATAGGATACAAGATTTCTTTGGTCACCAGCAATGCAGGCCGACATGGTATAGTAAAGGTCATCAGTATTGGAGGCTGACACATCTTGGAGCCAGCATCTGCAAATTGTTTTAATGCTTATTCATTTATGTTATATGGCCGACATGTAATATGATATTGTATATATCCTTGTAAGCCGACATAAGGCATAAATTTGTATAGGGTATATAGGAGAGATTGATAAGATCATTTTTCAAGATTAGGAGAATAAGGATAGACATGTGGAATGGATATATGGATGCAATGTAATGCAAAATATATCAGAGAGATTATGTATGTGAGGAATTCATTGTAAGGGTTATTCCAGTACTGAGGTTTAGGGTTTTGACTAGAACAGACAGAGCTTAAACTGGAACTATATTCTGGCATAGGAGATGCTATATGAAGCAATTCACACTTCTCCAGATTGTTGTCTAGATTGTTATGTAGTCAGTGAGGCTTCTATTGTGATGAGTAGTGTGCTCTAGGCTGTAAGCCTTCCTACAAGTGTAGACCCATCATATATTGTAATATCTATTCATATGGCTAGTGAATTGATATTTTGGGTCACAAATCTCACTGTGGTTTTTCATCATTGAGGTTTTCCACGTATAAATTTATGTGGTATGTTTCTCATTTATGTTTTTATCTTATTGGTTGCATTACTTCTTTCAATTATGCTTATATTGGTATACTGGTTGGTGTATGTATGATTTGTTAAAGCTTAAATCTTTTATTTTGGTATAACACTGATTCACCCCCCCCCTCAGTGTTATTGGTTTCTAACATCAATAAGTTTAGAGCATTGCAGATTGAGGCAGATCTCTCTTCCTTGTTACCTGAGTCCTTTCCTCACATTGAGGACTTTCTAAACAAGTTTAAAACCACCAAATCTATCTTACACAGTTGTGGTAAAAATAAGACATACACAGAGTGTATCTACTTGATTCTCTTTAAGCTTTGAGATCCCTACCAGATATTTTCTTTCACATTTTATTCTACTATAGATGCCTTGGGTACATGCTTCACCATGCCTACTTTTGATGTGTTCTATGATCACTTGACTCATGAGGATGCTCACCTATCTCAATTAGAAACTCTCACAAGATCAAAACACAAAGCATTGGTTGCTCAGACATCTAAAGAGAACAAGAAGCAGAAACCAAAGCCTAATAAGGATTTAGCTAGCAGTGAGCATTCCTCCAAGCCACCACGTAAGTTTGATTATAAACCGAAGTCCTATCCCAAACAGTAGCAATCTTCTAAGTCTGGTGAGTCTCCCTCCAAGACTAAGAAGAAATCAGATGAACTTTGCGGTTTCTATGGCAAGGAAGGTGATCCAGTTTCCCGATGTTGGAAACTATTAGAGGATTTGGAGCAAGCCATGTAGAAGCATCATATTTCTTCTCCTCAGCCTCCATATTCCTCTTCTATAGGGAAAGGACATGCTCTTTCTACATGAGCTATTCCTTCTACATCCACTTGGATTATTGATTCAGGGGATTCTCACAACATGACACACTCACAATGGCCTGTTACCTCACTTGCTCACAATAATACTCTACAGATTGTAGTTAATGACTCAACACAACTTTCAGTTTCAAGTTTAGGTTTTGTTCCATTGATAGGTGGTTGTTTTCAGGATGTTCTTTTGGTTCCTAACATTTCGACGAACCTCCTCTTTGTTTATCAGATTTGTCATTCTGGTTCTGGTAAAACTATTGAGTTCTCACAACATGATGTGGTTATTAGAGAGCTCCATGATCCTAATCTGGCTGTAGCTACTGGCAGTGTTGATCATGCTTCTCGGTTATACTAGTTTGATGAATTTGAGAGTTGAGATGGTTTAGGTCTTTCTCCTATAGCACATGCAGATTCAGTGAGTAGACTTTAGCATGAGCATTTTGGCCATGTCAATTATAGATACTTACATCAGATGAACACATAGGCACTTGTGATTGGGCTCCCTTAGATATCATGTACTGATGGTGTATGTCAAGTTTGTGCACTTGGAAAGAATCACCATGATCCTTTTCCTACAGGTAGAGCCACACGTGCTAAGGCACCCTTGGATTTGATACACAGTGATATTATGTCATTTCCGACTCCATCTTTTTCAGGGTCCAAGTATGTGCTCACATTCATTGATGACTTCTCTAGACGTACATGGGTGTACTTTCTTAAGTACAAGTTTGATGTCTTTGATTTATTTTGAGTCTTTAAGACATTTGTAGAAAAGCAGTCTGGTCTTTATATAAAGAGGATACACATAGATAATGGGAGAGAATATGTGAATCAGGCTTTTATAGATTTCTACCCAAAACATGGTTTACAGCATCAGTTATCGGTTTCTCACACTGCTCAGCAAAATGGTGTTACTAAGAGAAAGAACATAACACTATGGGAGATGGCCAATTGTATGCTCCAGTCACGTTCTATGCAGCCTACTTTTTGGGAAGAGGCAATTAATTGTGCCACTTATATTTAGAATCAGATGCCTCATAAGGCATTTCACTAGATGACTCCTGAGGAGGCTTGGGAATTTATTCTAGATGCTCAGAGGAAATCCATGGAGAGGAAGAGATGACCACTCATTTTTCTTGGCTAATGTGAGAATGTTAAGGCATATAGGTTGTTTGATCTCGATTCCTAAGAGGTCCTATTTAGGCGGGATGTCCAGTTTTATGAGCGCCTTCCTTAGATGGATTCTCCATCACCAGATTCTACCTCACTACCTCATCCTACCTCTTCATCTTTTGAGGATTCCTTCTTCTTTGAGCATGATGCAAATGATGGTCCACCATCCCCACAACCACCACCACCCGCAGCTTAGCCTTTGCCCAAGTGGGTCTGGTTTATAGTTGATGTTGCTGGTTCTATGGTAGGTGATCCTTTTGACACTCGTCGTACTCGTGCACAAACATTTGGTTCTAGTCTTCTATGTCATGCCATTTCAGATGATCCTTAGAAATTTTCAGAGGTGATAGGTCACTCAGAGTGGGATAGGGCCATGGATGAGGAGTATTCTTCTTTGATGAAGAATCATACTTGGGATCTTTGTACACTTCTAAAAGGAAAAAATTTTGTTCGATACAAGTGGATGTACTGTACCAATTATGTTGTAGATGGTTCTATTAATAAGTATAAGTCTCATCTTGTTGTGAAGGGGCTTTCTCAGGTAGAGGGTATTGATTACTCCGAGACCTTTTCTCCTATCACCAAGATGAATTCTATTCACTTTGTACTTTCTCTGGCAGCTTCACAAGGATGGACAATTTTTCAAATAGATGTGAAGAGTTCTTTATGGCATGAATACCTTCATGAGGAGATCTATATGGAGCAGCCAGGGATTTGTGGAGGATTCCTCTTTGGTTTTAAGACTTCAACATTCATTATATGGTCTCAAACAAGCTCCTCGGGCCTGGTATGAGAAGATGGACTCTTTCTTTCTCTCCACCCTCTTTACACATTGTCATTTTGATCCCACAATATATATTCAGTGTCAAGGGGATTATATAGTTGTCCTTCCTTGTACTATATGTTGATGATCTTATCATTACCAGTAGCTCGTTCTCCTTGATTCAAGATATTGAGAGAGCCTTGATGGAGGAGTTTGAGATGATAGATCTTGGCCTTCTGCACTATTTTTTGGGCCTATAGGTTATTTAGTCTTCCAATGGGATTTCCATACTTTAGCAGAAGTATGCTCTTGATATGCTTCACAAATTTGACATGCTTACTTGCAAGCCTGCACCCACACCATGTCAGTCAAGTGTTGTTTTGTCTACCACTTGTTCTACACCTTATGTGGATCCTACCTTATACAGGTAGTTGGTTGGCAGTGTGTTGTACTTGACACATATGCATATGGATCTTTCTTTTGCGGTTGGTCATTTCTCTCAATTCTCCCATGATCCTCATGAGAGCCATTAGCAAGAAGCCAAACGTAATTTGAGGTACATTCGAGGCACTATATAGTTTGGCATTTACTATACTTCAGGATCCCCTCACATTGTTGGCTTCACTAACTCAGATTGGGCTGGTGATACTCATGATTGGAAGTCTACTTCTGGCTTTGTTTTTTGCCTTGGTTGCGGTCCTATCACATGGTCTTGCAAGAAGCAGTCCGCTATTGCATTGTCATCTATAGAGGTTGAGTACTGAGCAGCGGTGTTAGCTAGTCAGGAGGTTTTATGGCTTTGATAGTTGATGACTGAGTTTAAGATCCCTCCCAATAGTCCCACTATTCTTTGGTATGACAATCAGAGTGCCATTAACATTTCCCACAACCCAGTGGAGCATTAGAGGACTAAACACATTGAGCTTCACATGAACTTCATCGGACAATTGATTCATGATGGATTTCTCATCTTGGAGTACATTCCTATAGAGGAACAGGTTGCTGACATCTTCACTAAACATTTTGCATCTCTGCACTACCTTCAGTTGCCCTCTATGCTTGGGGTGAAGGAAGTTGTCCTTGGGGTGTCTCATTAAGGCCCTCCTTCCTTCATTTTTTTTTTAGCATGATCTTCCCATCTCTTTTTGGAGTAGAGATTTTTCCCATGTGGTTTTCTCTATTTCTTTGCTTCAAATATATTTGGTTGTGATTGGGTACCTCATCAGGCTTTGTTGTTGGGACCCAAATTTGCCTTCTTCATGTAGTTGCATTTTGCTTTCCTACATTTATCTTTTTAGGTACTCCCTAAGTTCATCTTAAGGGGCGGTGTTAGAGTTATATTATATTAGCTAATAATTATTTATTTAATTATTAGTCTATTATACTCTACGCTTAAGTATATTATATTAGCTAATAATTATTTATTTAATTATTAGTCTATTATACTCTACGCTTAAGCCAAACTTAGGTATTTAATAATATTGGAGTTATCCCTTTAGGGTTTCTTTAGGGTTGCACATATTTATGGTTTCTTATTCTCCTTTCATAAGGAATGTATTGTAATTTTCTAATTTATTCCCTCTTTGAATGATAATCTTTTTCTTTAGAGCCACTATTGTGTTTCTGTCTCCAATCTTCTCTTGTGACAGGTATTTTGCTTCCAGGTGCTCTTGGGATCTTAGAAGTTGTATTTTTTCAACTTCTTCAATTATTATTCATTATAAATGAGATATATGCGAAAGGTGAAGTTTAATGGACAATATTATTATTCATGTCAAAGTCATTGATAATTTATTAATTTAATATTATTATAGGAAAGGAAAAGTTTTTAGATGGGAAGCAAGTCAAGGAAAGTCCACTTAGTTATTATTTAGTTTGATCATGTGTAACAATAAATGAATAAGGGAAATATATGAAAGAAAAATAACAAATGTGTCACCTTGAGAGGAGTAATGTTATATTGCAATAGAGAATAATTCCTCTGTCTCAAAGAATATGAAACAAGGTTATGTGAAATAATGGAGAAGCTTCAAAAGACCAGAGACTCTCATGTTCGGCCACATCATTCATGGCTTATGTTATAAACGTTTTTAAATCACCTAAGAAGATAATATGGAGTAACTCATATTTAAGTGACCTAATGACTCAAGTTAATGTGTGTCCAACATAGCAAAGGTGATCAAAAGAAGAGAAGAAATTAAGGTCGTCAATCATTGATAAAGAAATAAAAAGGGCCTTTATCACATAAGAATAATTAACACTCTTGGTCTATAATGACAAGTAATGATTTCATTTGATTTAAAAAAAATAACTAATGTAAACAAAAAGGAAACTCTATTAAAGGAGAAACTAACATAATGCAATAATTAAAATATCAAGAAAGGTAGTGCTTCATTTGATAAGAATAAAAATGGTTGTTAAGGTAGACTACATGGGTAAGAGGCAAGTGATTACTAATCAACACATATATATGATTCTCCTAAGTAATGCAATGATTAGAATCAAACATCTCCTCAATAAAGGAATAATTATATATGCATATTATTTATATTGATTATAAATGATAAACATTCAAGAAATGATTCAGTTAATGTTGATATTTATTTATAACAATCAACAGCTTCATTTAAAGGTTGTGTTTCTATTCTAATAAATGATTAAACAATCAAAAGTCAACAAATATGATTTTTTAGGGAGATTTAATTTATTATGATTATGAAGTAACAAGAGAAATATATTAATTAATGCATATATTTTTGTCAATGAAGAGGTGCAATTTGGTTTATAATTCTAACTCATCTATACATAAAAAATAACAAGTAAGTAGAATTTGTTTGGAAGTTGATTTATTGATGAAGTGACTTGCATTCAAGGTGTTCAATTAAGGAAAGGAACATTATGGTTATTTGGGAGGAAAACTTCCTTCAAAGAGATGGTTCTCTCAATTATAAATATAAGTATATAAATGAAATGAGAATTGTATGGAGAATAGTGTGAAGTAGATGGGATAAGGAGTGTGTGGAACAAAAGAGAGATGCTTGGATGAGAGTCAAGGGTAAATGTGAGTTTACATATGCAATTAATATATAGAAAAGAGGTTTTATATATATTTTTTATGAAAGAAGATGATAATTGTGAATGTTTGTGTCTCTAAATTATAGTCACCTCTCTTGGTAAGGTATTAAGAGAGTTTGAGTTTAATTGAGAAGAAAGTGTGTGAAGGATGCATTCCTTAAAGTAATACCTTATGCAGATTGAGAAGAAAAAGATATGAAAATAATTGCATCAGATTTGTGAAAGAGATATACAAGAATATATATGAAGAAAACATGCAAAATTAAATGAAGAATTAGAAGAAGAACATATGTGGATTTGGTAGCAAGGATATATAAATATTTGTGAACAAATCATAGAAAATGTGAAGAAAAGTGTTATAACTCTTGTGAAGACAATTTGAATGAAGCATTGGTTCCTCTAGTAGGTTGATCCTATAAATCTGTTAAAATAATAATTTCATAAAAGCATTCATTCGTCTCGACTTTCTCTCGTAAAGGTTTTTTCAACATTGCTATGAAATATTTAATTAGTTTTAAAATTTAAATATTGTTATTTTTAATGAATTTTATTTTGTGATTAACTATAGAAGGGACTTCTCGCATACGAAGGAACCATGATCTATCTAGAAGAAGATTGTATGTGAGAGTTATTGATTTTTTTCCAACTAATTCATCCAAGACCCTATCAATGTTAGCCACTTCTCATGATTAAAAACCTTAGATGAACTTCCAATGAAAAATAATCAACCCTAAGGTTAAATTCTTCTACACTTTTGGTTTTACAAGACAAATGGGGGTTATCTTATAATAATACCTAAGATCGTATATGATACTATCTAGCCTGATATTGATAAGATTGGATATACCCACAAGACCTACTTTAACAATAATTATAACTATATCTAATGATTGTCTACCTATATTATTAAAGAACCATATAAAAGAGGAATTATGTTGAGTGAGGGAGGCATCAGATCTTATGTAACAAGTATATGGTACAAATATTCAATATTGATCCATTATAAATAAAGGCACATTTTATCCTATTTTCACTAATGATCATAATAGTTATGATGGGATCATATTGATCAAATAATATTCATCTTTGTTTTATCCATACCACTAATTAAGGCTACTACATAATTTAACCAAGATGAAGGTGAGAGAGCTATCTTACATAAGGCTTCTTGGAGTATCCTATCATATGTAGATGAAGTTTGAATCAAATTCTAAAGGGAGATCTTCATTAGAGTAACATGAAGGTTGTAACGAGATAATACTCATTACCAACATGTTGTGAAATATGGGGGGTTGGAAGAATAAAATATTCAGAAGTAGGAAGATCATTTGAATCTTGTTTATTATTTCTGGTGTTATTTGTGTTAATAACTTCATGATAGTGAAATTCTTGATTATGCCTATTGCATTAATTGAGTTTTCTAGAAAAGTTTAAATAATAATTATAAGGCCTAGCTAGGTTCTTAGCACATTTAACAAAACCATTGATTTATTTTGAGGTTGAAGAGAATCATAATGAACATCAACAAAAGTTGAGCTAGAAACATGATCTAGATTAACTTGACTTTGATTGGGTTTTTTATTCACTAATGATTTGTATTTAGAAGAGAATATTAGAAATATTACTAGTGATATCATCCTCATGCACTAAACATCCTTATTAATAGGACAAATTTTGGGAGAGGGACAACCGTGATTTATCTATACTTCCTTTGTAGAAGAGATATCATTAAATTAAATGGTAGGTAAAGTGTCATAAATGGAAGTATTATTTGTATCATCCTCTTTCACTCAAATATCATTATGGGTAGAATCAATTTTAGGAGAGGGACAATATTTTCAATATCTTCCCTCAAAATGTCTTCTAGGTAGGAGGATCTTTAGAAGAGGTATGGAGTATCATATGAAGAGAAAAGAAACTATCACATTCATATAGTGGATTTATTAAAAAATAATTACTTAAGTACACAATGATATTCTCAAAGAGAATTATGCAATTAAAAATGATATGAATAGCTAAATGATTAGGAAATTTTGATAAAGTAATTTGATTATTTTTCTAATAGAAGCACAATATAAATATATGATATGTCAAGTTCACCAAAATTATAAATTGGAAAATTGGTTCCTAGCATACAGACATAAACAAAGATCTAAATTTGCAAATCATAATCAATCATTGGAGGAAATAGAAAATGAAATCAAACATCTATCACAAAAGAGACTTGGATGTTGTGTATGATTACTTCTTCTTTTGATTAGATTTAATTTGAAATAATTATTTAATGACAAGGTACAATAATTGAAAATTGACACTATTCAAAATAAATAGAAAGATATTGAACAAGAAAAAATATATAAGTACACATATAGAAATAAAAACCAAAGAGGAATATGTAGCAAAAGTTCAATGATGAAAGTGCCAAACTAGTGAGCTCGATACCTTAATCGTGAGGGTATTTTTGTTAGTTGAGGTTTCATAATTTTCAATTAAGAGGTGCTATAGAAATTTCCATCCAATAGTCAACCTCAAAGTGTCAGAAAAGTGAGCTAATTAAAATATTAAGGGTTTTCACCTATTTAAAGTCTCATACTATACATCTTAGTCAACTTTGTACAAATCTATAACTATATTCTATTGTATTTATAACATAGACACAAAAAAGAGGGAAAAATGGTTGTGTTGTATTGAGACTTATCTAAGTCTAACCTTGATGTTGTCAAAATTAGAGGGTCCACAATGGATTATCCAACCTTGCAACCCAAACATACACAAAAAAACATAATAAATAGTTCAATGTAGACAATACAATAACTTTTATTGATGAAAACATAATTAGTACATTCTTTTAGGACCACACATACTCCGTATAATTGTCCCATTGGCCCCACATGTAGACATACAGGTCGCCATGGGCTTATTACAGAGAAAATAACAAATAGAAGTCGTTTGAATCAATTTCCCCCTATCTACTACTCCATAACTAATCCCTACTAGTGTCAATGATCTCCTACACCTCTTGATGTGTTTAGATATCATATGCCCAAATGTATGTGCAAATAGATTTGGACCTATCTATGTGTTTTTTGGCTGGATATCCACTACCTAGCAAGCTCCATATTCTATTCGAGGATAAAAAAGGGTTTGCATGGTTCCAGAATTGGGTCCACCCAAAGATCTTCTAGGATGCTCCCATGTCAAACCCTATGTTGGTGTTTCTACCTCCATAACAACAACGATTGTTTAAAAAGAGAACTTACCACTATTAGGATAGATGCTAAATGGTAAATGAAATGTTGAGTCAACAAGATTACAACTTTTGATTAATAATGGTTGTGATGAAATACTCTTCCGATAAATCCACTGAATTTTGATACAAAACCATAAAAAATAATTAAAAATTCTATCATGAAATCATACTTGAACATAAGATATAGTTATAAGATCTACTCTTGAATTGTAATAAATAAATTACTAAGTTATTGTTATTGTTGAAGAATAACGTCAGTCGGTAATCCGATCTGACTAAGTCACCTAAACAACTTAGTTTACAAATTAATGATTAATATACATTGTATATGAATTGACTATTATATGATTGAATTCTATGAGATTATTATATATAAATTGATTCATATATACTAATCGATTCTATGTAATGCTTATTATATATGAATCGAATCATATATCGATTCTATGTAATGACTAAATACAAATTGATTCTTTGTTAACCCATGTTAACTAGTTTAGCTTGTGGAAATGTTAATGCATGACCATTCTAAGGAGGAAGAGACATGTTGGTTAAAGAGAGACATGGTGTTTGGTACAAACATCATGTTAGTATTTAAGATTGATCTCTTCCTTCCATTAGAATATTGAAGAGAGAATAATACAAAAAGAATAAAATATAGTCCCACATCTATGTATTAGATTTGTCCAAGATTATCAGCAGATTGTGTTCTTTGTAAAATCATCCCCTAGTCAGAATTACATAATTAAAAATCAGTCTGAGTTCTTCCCTTGCATTTTGATTCCTTTGTGTACTAGCAGATCATCATTGATAGGGAGAATTGAACTCATGGTTTGAACCATATTGATACTATCCTAAGAGGTGAGACTAATTCATTGGTAGATAAATTTGAAATTAAAATCTGATCACAAAACTCAACATGGTATCAGAGAAGGATTTAGCAAAGATCAGATCAGATTGATATAGGTAAGATTATCTTCTATTATTGTCTTCAAGTTCATCTATTTCTATCAATGTCAAGATGGTGAATGAAATTAGAGTTGAGGACAGACTTGAAGGAGCATTAAACTTCATATCTTGGAAGTTTAGAGTTATGCTTGCCTTGGGGGAAAATAAATTAGATGAATTTGTGAAGGATGTCGTATCAGAACCAAAAGAAGAGGATGAGAAGCTTCAATGGAAGAGAAAGAACAACAAAGCAATGAAAATGTTGGTTGATTTTGTGAAAAATCACATTGTGTCAATCATCTCCAAGTTGACGAGGGCATGTGACATGTTCAAGGCATTAGAGGAGATGTGTGAGATCAACAACACAATTCGAGCTCTCACATTGAAACAACAACTTAACCACATCAAGATGACGAAAGGAGAATCCATCATGTCTTACTTCATTACAATTACTGAATTGAGAGATCAACTCTCTACCATTGGACACACTATCAATGGAAAATAATTAACCATGTTGGCTCTTAATGGTCTCCCTTCATCATAGGAGTCATTTATTCAAGGGATAAGCGCAAGATCAAAACTCCCTAAGTTTGATCGATTGAAGACAAACTGCATTCAAGAAGAGTCAATATTGGCTACAAGAGGTATTGGCCAAAGCTCCACAAATAAATATATTATTCTTGTTGTGCACTCCTTAAAGAAGAAGGGTAAGAAAGGACACTCCAAAAGAAAGAAAGATAAGGAATCAAATGGTGCTCCTACGCACAAAAGAAGGAAGGACATTTTAGAAATCCAATTCTTTAGATGTGACAAATATGGTCATTATGCAATGAAATGTCCAACCAGGACTATGCCTCAAGCTTCCATTGCAAATGTTGGTGAGACTATTCCACAAAAGGATTCAAATGGATTCATATTCTAATTTGAAAGAGATAAGTTTTAGTTTTGGTTGAATAATGTTCATGAATTTAATATGTAGTTTTTTAAATTCATGCAATTACATTATGCATGTTATTTGTGAAAGAACTTTGTCAGTAGATGTTCGCCTAGGACAAGCTACATTTGGATATCTTGTGTTTTAAATTTCTTCAATTTACTATGAGAAATTTGTCCCTTGCATTTAGGACATCTTTAGAATCATAGTCTATTTCTTTTTCAGGCTATAGAGTTTTGAAGTTGTATTTATGATGAAGAGATTGAAACTCAAGAGGAATATGCAAAGGACTTTAGTGGAGATTCTAAGATTTTGCATTTCCAATTTTTTATAAAATAAATATCTACCTACAGAGGTACAATAGTTCACTTGTGAAAGTCATAGAGGCACTTGAGCTAGTAATGATAGCATCTAGGGTTACAAAGCCAAGTTGAGACAATAGGGATCTCTCAATGAAAGGGAGCATACTAAAAGGGGATTTTGTTCTAAATCTTAGGATGATCATATTCTAGCCTAGGGCTTGATCTTATGATAGTAGATCCATGGTGGTTTTGGATCTAACAGTTCCAATCATATGAGGATCATACCATATGATGAGAGTCTCCTAAAGCAATATATCTTCCATGATTGGGACCATGTAAGCAGGGGATGCTTTCATGATTGAGGGAGCAACTAAGAGGATATGCTTCAATTCATATCTGAGGATCTTGGCTATATTGGTTCAGAGGGAGTGGACCATGTCAATATGGTTTCTCTAGTGGCTAGTCAGAGGACTATGATTCATGAGATGGAGTCCCATTTATGTAGGCTGGAAGGCCTTTATGATGACTTATAGGTCATGATATTTCTAGATAGATGAATACTTGTGAGCTTGGAATACACCAAGAGTGATGTAGACTCTAACCTTGTATTTCATGAAAGTTCAAAGCGTGTGGAAATCAAGTATCACTATGTTAGAGACATGGTGGAAAGGTATGCTATTCACTTAAGATACTATGTGAAAGGCTTTCTAGAGACATTGTGGAAAGGTATTTTATTCACTAATGTATTCTTCTTTTCAAAAGATGTTTTAAAGTGCAAACTCTTGTGATTACATTTTTCTTTGAGAGAGACTTAAGGTGAAAGCCCTTATCTACACCCTCTGATATGGTTCATGGTGGATGTCATGTGTGTGACAACATGACAAACATCACGTGAGAGAGTCCTTGATGATTTTATTGTACTTGTGTGCTTACCCTCTGGATGAGCCATGGTGAATATCATTGTGATGTGACGATCTCACCATGATGAATACTTGTACATCTCACCATTATTGTGAGGTGATGATCTCACAATAATGGTTGATATCACGTGAGGTGATAGCTATGAATAAACCATAATGGTGTAATTTGAGGTGATATCTATGGATATGCCATAATGGTTGATATCACATGAAGTGATATCTATGAATAAACCATACCGGTGGATGTCACATGAGGTGATATCTATTGATATGCCATAATGGTTGATATCACATGGGGTGATATTTATGAACAAACCATAATGGTGGATATCAGGTGAAAGTGATATCTATGGATATGCCATAATGATTGATATCTCATGAGGTGATATCTATGGATATGCCATAATGGTGGATATCATGTGAAGTGATATCTATGGATAAGCTATAATGGTGTATATTACTTGAGAAAATCTATATGGTGGATATCACCTGAGGTGATATCCGTGGATAAGCCATAATGGTGGACATCACATGAGATGATGTCTATGGATATGCCATGTTGTTTGTTATCACGGTGAGGCGATACCTTTGTGACTCAGATCTTGAGCAGAATACCTACCTAGCTAAGAGGAGTGTTGAAGAATAACATCGGTCAGTAATCCGATCTGACTGAGTCATCTAAACAAATTAATTTACAAATTAATGATGAAATAATAATTAATATACATTGTATACGAATCGACTATTATATGATTTGATTCTATGAGATTATTATAAAATATAAATCGATTCATATATTAAGTGATTCTATGTAATGCTTATTATATATGAATAGATTCATATATCAATTCTATGTAATGACTAAATATGAATCGATTCTTAACCTGTGTTAACTAATTTAGTCTTGGGACATGTTAATGCATGACCATTCTAAGGAGGAACAAACATGTTGGTTAAAGAGAGACATGTTGCTTGGTACATGCATCATGTTAGTATTCAAGTTCGATCTCTCCCTTCCATTTGAATATCAATGAGAGAATAACACAAAATGAATAAAATACAGTCCCACATCTACGTATCAGATTTGTCTAGCATTATCAGAAAATTGTGTTCTTTGTACAATCATCCCCTAGTCAACATTACACAATTAACAATCAGTCTAAGTTCCTCCCTTGTGTTGTGATTCCTTTGTGTACTAGCAGATCATCATTGGTAGGGCAAATTGAACTCATGGTTTGAACCATATTGATAGTATCATAAGAGGTGAGACTACTTCATTGGCAGATAATTTTGAAATTAAAATCTAATCACAAAACTCAATAGTTATTTCATATAATAAATGATTTTCTTATATAAAGTTGTCTAGCTATTTCTCAAATTAGGTCTACTTTGAAACTTTCAAATGAAAATATCAGAATTAGATCAGAAATAGGGGGAAATGACTAGTACATGTTCAAATTTATCCTCTTTCAGAGCAAATAGAAGCAAATCCACTTGGAGGAGGGTGTTAGGCACCATAATCCAGTTAGAAAGGGACTAAAAAGGGCAATGGCACAATAGAAAGACCCAAGACATAGGATTTGATCTCAATCTTGACATATGATGGTTGTATGATGGCACAATTTCCAAATACGCTTGAAATGACCCAAGAGGAGGCATAATAAAGAATGGACTCAAAATAGAGTGTGAAATTGTAAAGGGATACAGTTTATGACACTATAATGAATAAGAAATATTTTAAAAGAGGGGCGAGCTTGGTTCATCAAATATTCAACTCTAAAGGGAGAACATTGAAATCAATAGTAGCATTAAGTGTGATTTTATTCTGATTTATTATTTTTGCCTCTCTTACTCTATATTATATTCAATATTTTTTTATTACTCTTGTCTACTTGAAACCCTAACAAAGGGAAGTGATCATCATATGAACCTCTTGTACTCTAAAGCTCTCATGGTTGGGATAAATCTTTCAAGAAACATAAAGGAATGTAAGTACAATTCAACCACCATCACATGCATGAAAATACTTCAATGTAATTAATACAATGAGATATTCCTTGAAATAATTTTTTTTTATAAACTATAATATATGCAATATAGATATTTAATAAATGAATCAATACAATTATATAATTATTAAATTAGATATATGCAATTGAAATAAAATATGTGCAAGTGCAATATATGTTCTATTCACCAAAATTATATATTGACAAACTGGAGTGTTGAATGTAAAAAAAAGTCATGTAGGATGTCGAGTTCAACAAAATGATATCCATGGAAATGAGATCTTAGAATTATGAACAAAAACTAATACCTCATATTTCCATGACATGGTACTAGAACACAAATATGTTCATGTACAATCCTGATACAAGAGTTGAGCACTTGGGTTGTGTTCCTTTCTTTTAATCTAGGGTTAATGATAGGGAAGTGATATATTTCAAAGATAATAGTGAATTATGTAATAGATATTAAACATAGTAATCCATCTCTAGAATGAAGACATAAAAATGAACATATATTTAAAATTGGCTGGGAAAAGTGCCAAACTCAAGTGTTGGATACTAAACTATGAAGGTTCCTAAAACTGGCATTGAGGATTACAAATTTAGTCATGAGGTCATGTAGATATGTATACAAAAAAATGATCTTAAAATTTGAGACATGATCATTGAGTGACATAGTTCAGGTATTTTTATCCATTTGAAAGTCTTGAAACCCTACAACAGTCTACTCTACACTCTTGTACCACTTTCTCTATCAGATTTGTACCTACGTACAAAAAAAAATGGAAGAAGGGTTGTGTTGTATAGGGCCTTTACTAAATCAAATCCCATGATAGTTTATACACCTCTATAATAGCTAGAATGATGAAAAAACATGTATTCCTTAAGGAGGTAAGAGACACAATAGCAGTGGAAATGTTGAAATAAAATTATTATACCTTAGGTATGAAACCCTCTCATGGAGTCTCACATGAATTTGGTGATGCAACACTCTTTTTGGAAGTCCTACAAATGTTAATGAAGTAACATGACAAATAATAACATGGATCCATGTATTTGAATGTTGAATGCTTGTATTCTAGTGCTCAATATGTCTGTAACTCATAATTAGAATATTTTCTTTAGATCGATACGATCCTTATAATATATTAGACCTTATGAGTGATAAAATTGATTCTTTACATAGGGATCGTAAGGTCATTTTTGAATGTAGGTTGGCAACCAATGATCAAATGCAATGGTTGAGAGTGGATCACAAAAGTTGGAGGTTGACACTCACAAGTATTTGAATTTGGGGCCCTTTCTGATGGAGTAACATGTTGGGTGTCTAAGTTCACTCAAAAAGGGACTTCCAAAATGGGTAATGATGTGTTGTTTCAAAAACTTAAGGCCTAGTCTCAAATTTAAAATCTGACAATGATTAAGTTGAAGGTTTAATAATTAACCTACAGGGTAGTATAGAACTGAAATGGGCTTAAAATGATCTAGAAGAAAGCACACTAAAGTATGCTCCAAAAAGTGTGTGAAACTATAAAGGGTGTATAATTTACGACACGACACCATGAGAACAATCTAAGACCAAGTGCTCAATAGCGAAACAACACCTACATCAAAAAGGAAACTAGTGAATGTTCAACTCAAGATCTTTTACTCTAAAATGCAAATTAATTTCCCACTATACTATTTTGCATTATTTAAGTCTTCAAAATAGTTGAAAATTATGTTATATTTTGGAAAAAAATAAAACTAAAATAATTTAAGATATCAATATTATATTATAAAGGAACTTAAAATGTACTTTGAGTTTAATATATAATAAACATTAAACATTGTTTAGAAGCACATTTACACAATTCTATCAAATAAGTTTCACCAAATAGATTCAAACTTAAAAAACAATTTATTGTTTTATATATATATATATACCAGTTGGTGTTTAAAAGAAAAATATACACAAGATACCATAAACTATGGAAGATGTGACGATGGGCAGCAGTGGGACCTATTAAAGATGAGAATTCTTATTAAAAATAATGCAAAGACTGGAGCCTTTAACGTTAGAGATAAGACTGTCAGCAACTTGCTGAAGATAAGTTGAGGTACTGACATCTGGACAAGCGGACAGCGCATCTCAATAAATATAACGTGAAAGGGCAATGGCTTAAAGCAATTCTCAGTGGGTTTTCACATGGCTATGTTCTTCAGTGTTGTAGCAGCCAATATGGCAGCATCAATCCCTGTCACTCGCACTCTTGTCATGTCGTTTTCTGCAGAACTAAAATAATCTCGCAATCAATTTTACACTATGAGAATCCATATTTAAATGTTTTGTAAAGCATATTTGGATTAATCTGCTGCTTTTGAATTTCCATACTCTGGTTATGTCTCCCACCTGGAAGAAAAATTCAAAAAATAAAATGCTGCGCGTGCAGTTGGGTTAGTTTTTTAATGGTTTTATTTCCCATAAATCTGCTAGTGCCGCCTTGAAATAATCACTAACAAGCAAATTAATTATATAGAATTGCTGGAGTCTCAATCAAACAACATTACAGGTGCAAATCTCATATATATTTCAATCTGAACAACGGTTGCGTTTATCCTCATACAGGTCAAAGGTCAAATTTATCTAACTGGCTCTATGATAATAAATTTAGACTAGGATGTAATATTTATAGCAATTGCGGCGCTTTCGCCAGTTAACATATGAGCGAATCCGATTACAACTTGCCTACTCAAGTCATGAGAATAGCAGGTGCAGCTTGAAATTGTTTAAATTAAACCAAGTCTACATAACACTGGCTATTCATAGCTTGATCAGTTAGATGGCTATTTTACAATACTAAACTGTATTAGTGATAATAGGAAAACTATTTTTAATTTTGAGCATGGATGAGAGGTGAGATTATCAGCGATCATTAGAATACAGTCATAGAAGATGGGGTGTTAAAAATACCCTGAAAAATTTAACAGAAGAAAGCACAACCTGAATAAATACAAATGTTTACAAATGCAATGCAAGGACGGTGGGTTTGTCTCTGATAAAATAATAAGAAATTAACCGTCTAGGCATTGTAGTACACCATCTGTATGTCTTTTAAACAAATGTGGAGCCCTAAACTTGTATATATAGAGAATGGTTGAGCCATTTCAATTACAACTTTCCGGTGGCTCAATCTTTTCTTTGTTGAGAGTTTTAGTTAGCAATAGGTTCAGCTGCAAAATGAATACCCAACAGGTTATTCTTCTGGTTTTGCTTTCGTTTTTACTTGGTTTCTCTTCGTTCGCTGATGCTAGGATCTTGAAGAGCATTACTATTGCAAGTCCAAGGTGGGAAATGTCATCTATAGCTAATCATAGTGTTGTTCCTGCTAACCCTCACAAGTATGTTTTGGTGGAGGCAGCGCCTGTTTCTGTGGTCGAAATGAAGAAGATCAATTCCTTTTCTTCTGAAGCAGAAGATTTTAGTACAAATATAAAGAAAGATTCGATGGTATCTTATCCCATGGATCATAGTCCCGGTATAGGACATGGTAGTCCTCCATGAATCTTTTGACTATAATTGTATTCTCGATTATGAAACTCATCCTCTTATTTACGTTCTAAAGTCGGTTTTATTACATGTTTCTGTCACTTAGATATGGTAGATATACAGCCTTTCTAGGTTTTCATATATTACAGTTCCTCTTACAGTTTTCAATTATAACAGTTCCTCTTACGTAGTTTATGATTTTCAAGACTACTTCCAATGCTGTCAGTGATATTTCAATGTGGAACCTGAATGAAGGCTTTTTCTTATAATGATTTATTTGGTGATATTTTATGTGGTTTGCTATTATTATTTTTATATGAATGAATGAGATGCAAAATTACTATTCACTATCTGATTATGGAAAGGGATAAAACCAAGATCTATCCATATTTTTAATATAAAACCTTTTTTTCACAAAAATAATTAAATTGAAATATAGTATATTACACTTAATAATCATGTGTAGAAATGAAATCAGAATATTTTGTGAACAGGTATCAAATATATTGGCCAAGTTGAATGGTTATAAATCAGTTCGCCATAGATCAGATTTTGTTAAGTTGAAGGCTTCTACAGCTCCATATAACCCTTCAGTCAAATAGATTTCAGCCTAAAGACTCACATTCTTCCATAAAATATCTAATTTTTTTAAGGATATAAAATCTTTTATCTAAAAATACTTCAAATTAAATTTCTAATCTAAATATTTTTCCATAATATATTACAAGGAAACATACTATTAACCGTAATCCTATAAAGAGTAACAAACAATGTATCGCCTAAGAGTTAAACAAAAACATTTCAATATTGAGTGTAAATCGATAATTTACATCCAACCGCATAATCGCATTCCTCTTTTCTATCAGATAGCTGAATCCCTCTTCTCTCAAATAGTTTCAATACATTATTTCCGCAACATATTATACATTTGTGGGATCATAGATGGATATTACTCTCAGAGATCCATGTATTTTTATTTCTCATAGGGTACATTTTAATATTCCGCCATATTCTAACATCTTGCACTCGACTATTCATTGGGACTAATTTATCCTAGATGGAATAGTGCTTGGGCTACTTTATTGAGTTTTCGTACAGCTCTTTAGGTAATCCCGATGGATTTTGTCGTTGGCTCTTCCTACATCATCATATTTTCAAACTACAGTACGTTCACTTTGTCAAGACGTTTAGCTTCTCTCCATTAATTCTCGTAATTATACGTAATGGCCACATAGCATCGACAAACTTAACTTCAAATTCAAATGTAAATTTGGTTAACTGCAGCAACCATAAAGATAAAGATAAGCAAATTTATAGCACAACACACAACACCAAGCTTTTGACATGGAAAATTCGATTAAGGGAAAAATTATGGTGGGAACCTAGCCACAATAAGATGATACTCTGTAGTAGTATGTGAAAATGGTTACAATGGGGAATGCACATGCATTCAGACTCATTTCTCAAAATACGATAACCCGAAAGGCTACAACTCTCAAGGAAGTCTGACAGACTTAGAAAATATTTGGACAATAATCTGGAATCAAATGAACTGAAGGAATAGCATCTACAAATCCCTAATGATAGTTTTGGTTAAGCAAATTTATTTGCTCTACAACACTTCAATCTATGCTCAATCACAATGTCAAAGGATGTATTCGCTTGTTCACACCTTTTCCATTCTTTGACAATGCAGACACTTCATCCATACCTAATTACATGACTATACCATCTATATATACCGATCATCACCCTTGACAACAAGGTCGGCTCAACCCAAGAAGACCTAATTACAAAATTACATCACACGATACGAAGATTGACCACCAGACCAATATAATGATATACATGACATAACATGGACTTAAATTGAAAATGCTCAAACATGCAACACCACAAAAATCAACTCTAAGATCAACCGCAACACAATACACCACCAAATAGGTATCATATCATGAAGAACACCAATAGATAATCAAACGCCAAAAACATGCACATCGATCAATGTAGATCATTAAAAAAAATAGGACATAATTAGGAAATGCCAGTAAGCATGTTAGAATCATCTGTAATAGTTGTACCAACACCACTTATCAAATCTTCATCGATCAACATCTGAAACCTCAAGAACACTCAAACAACAATGACTGCCATGTGAAAGGATAACTTGCAGAGCACAAAATCATGAACCATCTAGCATGAAGATGCATATGAACATAAAAACTAATTTCTCAAAATCTTAGCTCAAGATCTAATCTCATCCGAATATACTGGAGGAAATACTGAACTCTGCAAAGTACTGATCAGAAGAACCAAACTATAAACTGGATCAAGTAGTATGATCAACTAAGCTCCTGGATCACTGAAACCAATATAGAAGGATATAATGATACTAGAAATACTCCATATACTAAACCATGATCCCAATAAACCAATCTACAACCACTGGAGCAATAAATCACATGAATATGTTGACATCAATGACAACGACATATCCTAGCAGCAACAATGTCCAACAATCCTATGCCATTTCAAGCTTATATGGATCCTATCACATCCTCTTGTTATCAAATACTCAAACTAGAATCTGATTTAGGATCATGAACCTCAGCATTCATAACTCCCCTTTTAGAGGCCCTATTTTAGTGTGATTGGACACCTATAAGCACTATGGCACCCCAATTGGACAACTTTAAGGACTATGGTAGTTAGCATAGTAGTCCTGCCGAAATTCCTTGAAATTTATTCCATTTTTAGTTTCAGAATTCCTCTTTTGAAATATGGTCTGAATTTTTTTATATGGCCATTGGATGTTGGCCTAAATGTGAAAATAGCTTTATAAACCTATATAAAAGCATCATCTCTAATTTATTTTATCATCTAAAAATTTATTTTTCAATGGGAATTCCTTCATTTAAGAGAAAATATGAGTTCAAGATGCATCGAGCTACATCTATCTATCTTCAAGTTGAAAGTCTAATTTTAGTGGGATTTGATACCTACAAGGACTATGGCACCCAAGTTAGATAGTTGTAAGGACTATGGCACGTAGAAAACTAGTACCACCAAAATTCCCTAAAATTTGAGCCATTGTTAGTGTCAGCCTTTCTCTTTTCAAATCTAGTCTCTATATTTCTATATGAACACTGGGAGATGGCCTTAATTTGAAAACATTGTGAGAACACTATATAAAGTAATCATCTCTAGTTCATTTTATCATTTACTAATTTCTGTTTAAAGAGCAACTATTCCTTTATTCAAGAGTAGATCTGAGTACAAAGAGCATCAAGCTACATCAAGTTATCTCCAAGCATTTTTTCATTATGCATATTGTTATGGTATATTATTATATTACATCAACACTTGAAGAACATATATAAAGAGCATAACATCATCACCATTATTAATTCCAAAGGTATTATACTATCAATATCCAAGGATTGACTTGGGAAAGCCCCTACAAAATAATGATGTTTATTTCTTCTTTGTGTGTAAGTGTAACATATAAATGGGATTCCCTAGCCTAAGCATGCAAACTAGGAATCAAATCCAATCCCACCAATTACATTGGAGAATAACCAATAGTCCCAATTTCAAACTCTTGGGACAACAAGTCATAGTGATTCATTATTCTCTATTTTAATTTGATTAATCGAATATGTTTCAAGATTGAAAATGTAAGAACTTGGCTATAATAGTGCAAAGGTTGAAATAAAACTAGAAAGAAGATATAGAGAGGAACCTATTTATGAATTCCAATCTAAAAATGCATTCTTATTATGGCTAGGCACCTAGCCCTGACAGATCTCCAAGTGTATACTAGGGGATCAAGTTAGTATCAGAAGATTTTTAAACTGTTAGGTCCCGAAGACAACTGAGAGGGGGGGAGCATGAATCAGTTGTCTATTAATTTCAAACCCAAAAAAAACTTAACCAAACTTATTACATAATACCAGTAAACAAAAATTTATGCCGATAAACAATTTTGACAGTTAATTGCAATGCCGGTGAAGTTTAATGTATGAAACAAAAAGACAAATAACATCCACAACACATAACATAGATATTTGTACGTGGAAACCCTGTAAGGGGAAAAACCACGGTGGGAAACCTTACCCACAATCAAATGATACTACTGTAGATAGTATGTGTGTACAATATGGTGTCTGCACATACAAAAAGGCCAACTGCCTAGAGCTTAGCGCTCAATCACAAAATGGGAGTCACATTGACTACAATTGGATGGTTAAATCCAATGATAATGTACTGCTCAAAATAGCATCTTCATATGCTGGATTCAGTACCAATTAAGCTCTGATTTGCCTTCTTCAAAAGCCTCCTTGAATCTTGAATGATGTCTACATGTATATATCTACTTATATTCATATATACCTTATTATATTCCTCTTCCACACTCACACTAATCTCACAAATGAGATCTTACATATATACCAAAACCTAAGACCAAATGTGTAGGTCGGCTTACTAAAGATATTACAATAAAATCAATTGCAAATGAATCAATATACGATGCATCATATCGTCTCAATGCATTTACAATAATAACAAATCATTTCCATAATGTGTCATGCTGATCTGGAATGGATAATGCTTGTCGATGCATAACCTAGACCTATTTGCCTGTAACAACAAATATGCAAACCCGATTAGATCAATGACCAAGTCACCAAAACAAAGTGTCCAAACAATGTCTCCCACATAACCAAGTAATCTCCAAGTCATTCTTAGTGCCAGTGAACAATATAACCTGCCAGTGAACTAGATACCGGTGACTATGCATAAGTCACTGAACATGCCGTGGAACATAATCAAGAATCTCCAAGTGCTGATAGGTGGTTACAAGTGTTTACATCAATGACAAAACTAGTGCAACATATCCAAAATACCAACAATATCCCCCTTTGGCATTGATGGAAACACAAGATGGAAAAACCATCTAAGTGCTAAGATAGAAATGCCAGAAACCAAAAACCAACAACCTCCCAAAGAGATCATTAACTAGAAATCAAAATACAGATATGGAGAGTAACAATCTCTCCCCCAATGAATATTATCTTCCCAAAAGATAATGTGTCTTTCCATAGATATCTCTCCCCCTTTGACATCAAATATCAAAGCGATACAAAAACTAGATTCAAACATTTATTATAAAATACCAACTTATCCAAATTATCCAACTACTCCCCCTAAGAAGTAGCTCTCCTCATCAAAGCCAGAAAAAATATTTCTATGTTAATTCTGTCGGTTTGATGCCAAGCATCAACTGTCTAAGTCTCTACCGGTGGGGGTATAACCCCAAGCTGCTCTCTGAGATATTCAAAAGTTTCTTTAGGCAAAGCCTTAGTCAAAATATCTGCAATCTTCTCTTTAGTATTCACATAAACCAATTTCACTTCTTTTGCTTCAAAATTCTCTTTCAAAAAATTGAATTTGATAGAAACATGTTTAGTTTTTGAGTGAAATACCAGATTCTTAGATATATCAATTGTTGGCATTTTTGTTTATTTATGTTGTGATTGTCATTGATGGACATACACTTGTATTGAGATCCCCTTTATATGTATGTGCTTGTGCTCAACTGGTATTTGTTCCAACCAGTATGTTGTATTCTAGTCTTTAGACTAGTGGTGATTTTGCAGAATGTGTTTCCTGGTCTAAAGCGGCATGTCGACCCCAAGCGGTTCGTAGATCTCAAACGGCACGAGGGAGCAAAGCGGCACAACACATTCTTACCAGTCTTCATTTTTGTCAAACTGGCAATCGGTATTTTGTATGAACCGATAATACTCTGTGATGAGTTACCAACCAACATTTTGTGATGAGTTACCAATCCACCGATTGTTTGATGGTGCCGACACATTGATGGTGCTTTTTGTGTCATGTTATTGAGTATGTCTAGATTCATTGAACCTAGGAAATTGTAATGTAATCCTATTGGACCGACATGAAATCAGATTCCTTTAAAAGGACATCATGTCTAAGGTTTTGAGTTGTTGCTGAAAGGGTTAATGTTGTGCTAGGGTTTAAGGTGGAAGTTGAGTTGTTGTAAGAACGATCTTATCTGAGAAGATCAAGTTGTAACTGTGAGAGAGATAGAGAAGACTGAAGTAATGCTAGAATTCTATAACTGTGAGCAATACTGGATCTAATCAAGCAGTTTGTGCTATTAGATAGATCAAATACTTGTTGATTACTCACATCTTTGACAAGTCTGTAGCCCTTAACTGGGTAGGCCTCAAAGCCTTTGTAAAATCCTCTAACAAGGTGGTTCACACCTGTGAATCTAAAATCCTCTAACAAGGTAGTCTTTAATCGGACTTATCTCCTAACAGAGATTGAGATTCCTAACAGGATTTGTTCTGGTGAAGAACATTGTAAGACCTTAACCGGTCTGGTTTCTATTCTGTAGATAGTGACTTGTGAGTTCCATCTCACCGTGGTTTTTCCCAGTTGGGTTTCCTCATCAAATATCTTGTGTTATGGTTCTATTGCTTTTATGGGTGAATGCTTTATTCACATTTTGGTTTGCATGTGTGGTAACCAGTCTGACTGTTAGACTACTTTACCAGTTTATCTTTAGATTGTGTAAGTGTTTTAGTGCAGTTATTTTTGGCATACTAATTCACCCGCCCCCCTCTTAGTATTCATCAATTGGTATCAGAGCCTACCTTTCTATAAGTTTAACCACTTGGAAAGAGATATGGGGGAATACACCATGAGGGAACTTACTCAACGGCCCACTAAGTCTGAGCAAGCCTATTATGATCTTATGGTCAAATACAATGCATCTCAAGCTAAAAGGAGAGAACATGCAGAGAGGCTGATGGAACTATCTGAAAGTAGTTCTGAAGATGAAGCTAACATGGAAGCCATGATTCCTGAAGTGAATAAGCTAAATGATTCAAACTCCAATCTGAGAAAGGAGTTGGAAGGACTGACTCTTCGGTTTAGTCAGGAGCTTGAGAACCGGAGAAAAGATGAAGATCTGGTAAAGGATAGAGATCGTGAGATCTCCAAGTTGAAACAAGAGATTAGTGCACTGACTGCTCACCTTCATGAGAGCAGAATGGAAAAGGAAGACATGCAAGGAGAACTAAACATAGCCATCTCGGAAAATGCAAGTCTAATGGAGACAAACACTGCTATTTCCAAAGAACTCTTTGAGTGAAAGGAAATACTTGCTAAGTTTGGCAAAAGTACTTTCAAGCTAGAGAAAAAGCTTGAGTCATCTAGACCAACAAAGAATACCAATGGTCTTAGTTTCTCTGGACATGAGGAAGGAGAATCCTCAGGAACAAATGCTGAAGCATCAAAGAAGCAAACGACACTCAAAGGAAAAGGTAAGCAAAAATTCAAACCTATTTGCTTTAACTGTCTTAAAGAAGGACACATTGCCAATGTATGTAGGAGCAAAGCCTATAATAATTTTCCATATTTTATCAACAATGTACCTAGATCAAATAAGTTCAATGGTCATTGTTATGCATTCAACAAGTTTGGGCATAGAGCATTTGAATTCAGGTCTATGATGGATAACACTGGAAGATATCCTCAAAGGACCCAAGGAACTGGTCCTGAGCCTTTTGTGAACCAGAACCACAACCAGTTTAATGTCTTCAATCATCAGTCAAGAAGCGGTGGCCATCAAGCGGCAACCAGATGGAGAGAAAATTGTATGATCTGTCATGGTCATGGTCACACTACTGCAACATGCAGAAGGAAGAATGGAAATATGTACAATGGACCTTGGAGAGTACTTGGACTTGTTTGCTATCACTGCAACAAACTGGGTCACATTGCAAGATTCTGCAGAAGCAGAAAAAGTATATCTGATGATATACCGATCACTCAGGAAGGAGAAATCGATGTTGAAAAATTTCAAGGGGACATGAACAAAACCTGGAGGAAGAACCAACAATGTTGGAAGAGGAATCGGTTTCTGCACCTAGTGTGGAAATATCAGAACCGGCAAACTAAGCCTCAAAGGCTTAGGGGGAGCAAATGACGGAATTCTTTCAAACCCCCAATTTACACTGGTAAAAGACCTTAACCAGTATGCAATACCTGTTGCTTGGTAGAAGACCAGAAATGGTAAAAAGTCAAATTAGGGTTTACGCCCTAATAGAGGAGCATTAATGGCGGTAGGTGAGAGACATGTATAAAAGAATTTTTCAAATCATTTCTCACTATCTGGTTTTCGAGCGAAGAGAAGTTGTCAAGTGCAAAGCAAAGAAAAGGCAATTTGAACTAAGATTTCAAGAAATTGTTAAACCTTGAAATTGATTCAAATCCAGTTTGCAAGCGGTAGTGGAGAACACAAAGTGGTGATTTGGCAATCGACGAAGAGTGGAGTGAAGTAGAATCAGGAAGCCCTAAATTTGCATTTGAAAGGTATTTTTCGTGTTCTTGAAATACTCTACAATGGCTTCCGCATCTCATACCAGTTCGAGTACATCCATAGAGTCAGAAAGTTTTATTCAGAGGAAGTCCAAATATAATGCCTTATCTCAAGTTCCAGCTGGAGTCATAGTTGAAGATGGAAATTCTGATTATATTGATTGCAAAATAGAAGACCTAGGGTCTCTAGCTATTCACACTCAGTTAGGTCTATTTTGTGGTAAGGACAAAAAGATCAAACCGGAGTTTAGTGTCTTAGAGAAGAAGAAATTCCATAATACAGTATATTTTCTAGAAGATTTTACGGAGGATCACATAAGGATTATTTTGAGCAGAGTCCACGGTGACAAGATGTACCTAGAGAGGACGCATGATATTACGCCTCAGGCAATTCATGCAGTCACTAGTTTTTGCAACATAGGGGAAGTGCCAGCCCTGAGAAAGGTGAGCAAAACTGAAATAGCCAAGCTCACCGGTTCAACTAGTGATTCACGGGGCATGACAGTTAATCCTATCAAGGATGATCTGGTGAAATACACCTGGATGGTGATAGGCTACAGAATATTTTCAGCCATCAGGATTAATTTTGTATATGTTGCAGCGGTAAATGCCGCTTACTGGATGATAAAAGAGGATGCATCTTTTGACTTATGCACCGGTATGTAGAGGCAACTCCTATTGAGTCTAAAGGCAATCAAATAGGACAATTCACTGAGGTTTAAGTTTGGACAACTATTGGTAGGGTTGTTCTTCTATTTCCAAGGCTACTTTCTTGGAGTAGGAGATGTCCAGTGGTCTCCTAACCAACCGGTAACCAAGCAGATAAAGGAAAGCGTACAAGCTATTGGAACTGGCTACCCTAAAGTACTGAACAAATATTTTGATGAGTTCAGAAGAAAGATGAGTCAGAGGGTAAGAATCTCAGTTGATATAAAGAAGAAATACGAAGATGACATCTATTTCACCATCCAGGTGGACAAATGTTTAATGGAGGAAGTGGAGCCAATGGGCTATGAAGTTATGTATGACATGCTAAAAGGGTATGCCTCAAACCTTTTTGCCTCACCTCTTGATCCAAAGGCTAAGAGGACCAGAACCTACTTGGAGAGGATTGCACTAGCTAAAGAACCGTTGGTTAAGAAAGGAAAAGAACCAGCAACAAAGAAAGCCAAGGCAGTGTTTACAGCATCGACACCAACTACCACTGCAACTCCAAGAGTGACCAAGCGGTCACTGGTAAAGAAGAAACTGGAGGTAACACCGGAAAATTTCTTCGAAAGAAAGAGGAAGACTAAGACAAATGAACTAGACTCCGAAGAAACCGAGTCTGACAAAAAGCCAAAGAAGGCCCGACAGACAAAGAAGATGAAGAAAAATGAACCGGCAGCATCCGCACCGGTAAATATTGACATCTCCTCATACAAACCTTTGACACATTTTCAAGGGACAGTTAAGAATATTAGGAGAAAATTACTTCATGATTTAGTAGATTACTATGATGATTTCAGTGATGAGGACAAGGAGGAAATACTACAGGAAATCATTATTTATTTATGCAAGAATGACTGGTCACCATCAGAGATTAAATCTCAGACACCAGCTTCTTTATTTAAAGCATTAGATAATAAATGGCACATTGCCATTGAAAAGGAACAGGAGATTAGGGAGAAAGTCTTTTCACAGTACTTTCTCAATCTCTCAAATTCAGAATTATTTGATGTGTTGGATCAAAATAAAGGTCTCTTCTTCACAAGGAGAAGAAGACACTAGCTGTTGGAGGGAAGAATTGATGATGTGGAAAAAGACACTCATCAGCACATGAATCATTCTGTTCTAGCTCACAAAGCAAAAATGGCCAACCTCCAAGTAGAAAAAGAACCAGTTATTTCCAAACCAGATGAGGTTTTTGATGAGGAAGGAAACCTAATGGAAGAACCAATCGACACTATCAATGTCGATTCCCTGTATGTAGAAGATGTCACTCAGGACATACCTTCTGAGGGAACTGAACAGGGGCAACAAGCTGAACAGGGCAGTGAACAGGCTAAGGACACATAGGAAGCGGCAAAGGAACAACAAGAGAAGAAGAAGAGGGATGAAGATGAGGAAAAGAAGAAAGATGAAGAGAAGAGAAAAGAGGAAGAGGAGAAACGAAAAGATGAAGAGAAGAAGAAACAAGAAGATGATAGGAAGAAGAAAGAAGAAGAGGATAAGGAAGAAAAGAGAAAGAAGGAAGAGGAAGAAAAGAAGAAGAAGGAAGAGGAAGAACAGAAGAAGAAGAAAGAGGAAGAACAGAAGAAGAAGAAGAAGAAAGAGGAAGCAAAGAAGAAGGAAGAAGCAGAGAAGAAGAAGAAAGAAGAGGAAGACAAGAAGAAGATGGAAGAGGAAGAAAAGAAAAAGAAGGAAGAGAAAGAGAAAGAAGAGAAGGAGAAGAAAAAGAAAGAAGAAGAAGACAGGGAACAAGAATAGAAGAAAGAGGCAGAGAAAAGGAAGAAGGAAGAAGTAGACAAGATAGCTAAAGTAATAAAGAGCACACAGATGGAGACTCCTAAGGCAACCGGGAGCCAAGCCAAATTGGCTGCTATCTCAAGTCCTATTGATCTTTAATCTACAAGTGAGTCTGAGCTTATGCAGAGCATCAAGGTTGCCCAAGAGCACCTTGAATTCATTCGCAGGAAATAGGAACAAGACATAATTCAGGCAGCTGTAGACACCCTTACCGGTTTAATGCCCGGTACTAATCTTCTAGACACTAAATCATCACAAGCATAGCTCAAACTACTATGTACTATAGTGAATGATCAGGTGCAAACCCTGGAAGAAGCAACTGAGGCCAATGTCAAGAAAGAGCACCAAAAGGCTCTTAATGTTGCTCTGGTGAAAAAGATGAATGAGCTTAGGACTGAACTGCTGAAAGATCAAAATGACATAAGGAATGCCTTGGATGAGGGAAACTTGCTACTCAGCAAAATTTTTCAACCTCATCTGTTCTGTGATGATGTGCTAGCCAAGAAGCAAAAGCTTCAAATGGACTTACAGTCCTACTTGGGCACATTTAAGACATCTTATGATTCCTTTGCAACATATGGGCAAACCATTCACCAGTTCCAGATCTAGTCAGCCAAGATGGATCAAGAGATTAGTACATGGTCTAGGGATTTGGAGGAGCTTCAACTGGTTTTACTTCCATTACTACAAATTCTTCAAAAGTGTTATCTGAACCTAGATGCCCTGACAGTCACATAGGAACTAAGCACAGTAGATGCCATGGAGGAACAAGTATCCCAGATGCAAACAGAGAAGGAAGTGGCAACTTCCCTACTTGAGTTTTGGTCTCTATCCATGAAACAATTTTTCCAGGACTATAAATCAGTTTTTGACAAGTATTATTCATTATTGTCATAAATTTTTTTTTCTATATATATGGAAATAGGGTTATTCAGCAATACTTTGTCATTGTTGGCAAAGGGGGAGAAGTATATCTAGATTTTGGTTATAAAATTTTGATCTTCTGACACAGGGGGAGAAGTATCTGGTTTTGAAATTTTGATATATGCTTTGATATATGCTATATGCTCTGATGTCTCAATGATTATGCTCTATATACAAAATTGCTATACACTGTGTTGATTAAGGGATAGTGTATATGCTTAGGGGGGACAATTTTGTTAATGGCAAGTTTTTGTTGTAAAACACTTAGATCTCAAAATTTTATTTTCCTAAGTGTTGCCATCAATGCCAAAGGGGGAGATTGTTGGCATTTTTGTTTATTTATGTTGTGATTGTCATTGATGGACACACACTTGTATTAAGATCCCCTTTATATGTATGAGCTTGTACTCAACTGGTATTTGTTCCAACCGGTATGTTGTATTCTAGTCTTTAGACTAGTGGTGATTTTGCAAAATGTGTTTCCCGATCTGAAGTGGCATGTCGACCCCAAGTGGTTCGTAGATCCCAAGTGGCACGAGGGAGCAAAGTGGCACAACACATTCTTACCAGTCTTCATTTTTGTCACATTGGCAACCGGTATTTTGTATGAACCGATAATACTCTGTGATGAGTTACCAATCCACCGATTGTTTGACAGTGTCGACACATTGACGGTGCTTTTTGTGTCGTGTTACTGAGTATGTCTAGATTCATTGAACCTAGGAAATTATAATGTAATCCTATTGGACTGACATGAAATTAGATTCCTTTAAAAGGACATCATGTCTAGGGTTTTGAGTTGTTGCTGAAAGGGTTAATGTCATGCTAGGGTTTAAGGTGGAAGTTGAGTTGTTGTAAGAACGATCTTATTTGAGAAGATCAAGTTGTAACTGTGAGAGAGATAGAGAAGACTAAAGTAATGTTGGAATGCATTAACTGTGAGCAATACATGATCTAATCAAGTAGTTTGTGCTATTAGATAGATCAAACACATTGATTACTCACATCTTTGACAAGTCTGTAGCCCTTAACTGGGTAGGCCTCAAAGCCTTTGTAAAATCCTCTAACAAGGTGGTTCACACCTGTGAATCTAAAATCCTCTAACAAGGTAGTCTTTAATCGGACTTATCTCCTAATAGAGATTGAGATTCCTAAAAGGATTTGTTCTGGTGAAGAACATTGTAAGACCTTAACCGGTCTGACCTTAACTGGTCTGGTTTCTATTTTGCAGATAGTGACTTGTGAGTTCCATCTCACTGTGGTTTTTTCCAGTTGGGTTTCCACATCAAATATCTTGTGTTATGGTTGTATTGCTTTTATGGGTGAATTCTTTATTTGCATTTTGGTTTGCATGTGTGGTAACTGGTCTGACTGTTAGATTGCTTTATTAGTTTATCTTTAGACTATGTAAGTGTTTTAGTGTAGTGATTTTTGGCATACTAGTTCACCCCTCGCTCTTAGTATTCATCATCAATTGCTGCCATATTATCATAGTAAATTGTTATAGGTTCTTTGCATTTTACCTTTATGTCCTTCAATAGTTGCTTAATCCATAATACCTAGGTACAATTAGTTGTTGCTGCAACATATTCTGATTCTGTTGTTGATAAATATGTGTAACTCTATTTCTTGCTCAACCAAGAAATTAATCTGCTACCAAGAAAGAATGCTCCACTAGTGGTGCTCTTTTTGTCATCTACATCTCCTGCCCAATTTGCATCTGTGTATGCACATAAATTAAAATTTTCATATTTAGGATACCATAAACCAAGATTTGTTGTGCCTTATAGATGTCGGAAAATCCTTTTTATTGTTGATTCATGATTTTCTTTAGGATTACTCTGAAATCTTGAAACAATACATAATGCATTCATAATATCAGGTCTTATTTGTGTCAAATACAGTAAACCTCCTATCATAGACTTGTATCTTGTCTGATTAACAGGTGTTGATTCATCCTTCAATGATAGTTTATCAGTTATAGTCATAGGTGTACTTACCGGTTTAGAGTTTTCCATGCCAAATTTTTTTATTACATTCGATTATTTTGATTGACTTCTGAATATACCTTTACCAGTCTACGAAATCTGTAATCCTAAAAGGAATTTTATCTCAAAAAAATAGACATTTCAAATTCTTCTTGCATCTTATTAGAAAAGTCTTTATAGAATCCACCTTCTCCTCCAAAAATTATATCATCAACAAAAAATTCTATAGCCAAGATGTTATCATTAGTCACTTTGAAATATAGATTGATGTTAGCATTACCTTTAGTGTAACCAATCTTCAAAAGATATTTGTTCAATCTAGCATACCAAGCTCTAGGAGCTTGCTTTAATCCATATAAACCTTTCCTTAACCTTCAAACCATATCTTTGTCATTTGTCGAAGAAAATCCATCAAGTTGTTCAATGTAAACTTCCTCTTCAACATCACAATTCATAAATGCACATTTAACATCCATTTGATATACTTTATAGTTCTTGTGTGCTGCAAAGGCTAAGAATAATATGACTGCCTCAATTCTAGCTACTGGTACAAAGATTTCATTATAATCAATTCCTTCTTTCTGTGAATATCCATTACACACTAATCTTGCTTTGTTTCTAATTACCTTACCATCTTCATTGAGTTTATTTCTGAATACACATTTAGTTCTAATTACATTTTTGTTCATAGGCTGGGGAACCAATGTCCATGTGTTATTCTTTTCAATTTGTTCTAATTCATCTTTCATATCTTTAATCCAATGTTTATCTTCACATGCCTCATTAACTGATGCCAGTTCAATTTGAGAAAATTAAACATACCTCTTCCTTTGTCAGTCTTCCTCTAGTCATAACACCTTGATACTTTTTCCCTATTATCTGACTTTCAGAGTGATTCAATCTTACATACCGGGTTGTTTTTACTTGCTGCTATTCTTCAGTCACTGTAGAATTTTTAGATGATGTCGGTGTGACTGGATCAACATTCTATACCGGTGTACTCATTGTAGGTTCATTAGATATTATCTCCATTGCAAGTTCAGAGTCCATGTACCTTGAATTACCTTTTAATTGTTCATCAATCTTCACATTTGCACTCAAAACAATTTCTTGCAATCTCTTATTAAAACATCTATATGCCTTGCTCTTAGATGAATATCCAAGAAATATTCCTTCACACTTCTAAGATCAAATTTTCCAAAGTAATCATCTCTTCTAATATAACATTTACATCCAAATATTCTAAAATATTTAAGAGTAGGAGTATTACCAAACCATAGTTCATGAGGGGTCTTACCGGTTTCACCTTTGATGTGAACTTTGTTGAATGTGTAAACTGTTGTACTCACTGCTTCTCTCCAATATACATGAAGTAGATTTGCTTCTGGTCACATACTTCTAGTTGCATCCAGAATAGTTATGTTCTTTCTTTCCACAACTCCATTTTCTTGGGGTGTCTAGGGTGCTAATATGTGAGGCCCTACCCTGACTCAGTTTGATATTTTCAGTTATTTGCATATTGAGACTATTATGGATGCTTTATTTTATGCTTTATGGATTTAGAACCTATATGATTCCATGATTTGGATCACATTGACATATATTGATGCTTTATTTTATGCTTGATGATTATGAAAACTTTATATGTTACTAGAATAGAATTACTTTGAAATGGTGAATGTCATTATTGGAATTGCAGGACTTCATTTTGATGATAGAAAAATGATGCTTATTTTATGAATGGTTCAATTTTAAAAATTATGTTAATTGCTTAAGTGGAATCGAATTTGAATGAATGAGATATTGAATTATTATTGCCAAATGTATGAGTGTTTGATGTGCAATGAAATCCATGTATTTAATTATGTATAATTGTGATTATTTGGAATTACTAATTTGTTAATTGAGATGCGCAGGAAAATTATCCATGTGACCATGGAATTTATATGGAGAACCCAAACCTAGACCAATGTACGTTTGTTAAGCCAGGGGTTGTCTATTTGGAGAGACAACACCCCGTTTGTAATGTATTTTATTTGTGAAGTAAATTATGTATGTGTGTTAATTTGATTTAATTTAATTGTGTAAACCTACAAGAGACAAATTCCATGTGTGATTTTTATATTGTATTTTATTGTGTCACTTGACACATGTGATGATTAGTGTCATTGATTTTGACTTGTCTCTTGGAGGGAGTTTTGTTTCTACCAAAGCCATTCAAACACATGAGTGTGGTCCCAAATTTGCCTTGGGTAGGGAGTCTTGGGAGTGGTCAACTCAGGTTTGACCCGTAGATTAACTTCAGTTGGGTTTCTAAGGGGTTAAATGGACTCCTAGGGTCAGTTTTAGGGCTTTTCCAAAGGTCCAAAGGGTATACCTATGGGTTAGGGGTATTTTGAAACATGTGACTACTCCCATGCGACTGTTTAGTCACCTCAAAAAGTGGTTTTTCCAAGGTGAACGAAAATTCAACTTAGAAGGTTCCTCCTAGGATAAGAAACCTTCCCTTTTGGTGTCAAACTCTCTTCCCCATCTTCTCTCACCTTTTCCCTTTCCAGTTTTAGTAATGTGTAAGAGTTTGGGAAGAGCAACCAATGGGAACTCTCACCTCACCCAAGGGGTTGGGAAGTGTGTGGGAGGCCTTCTTAGGAAAGGATTAGGGACTTAGTGAGTAATCACCCACTCTCCATTGTTGGAGATTATGCAATTTTTGAAATTTAGTTGTAGGATAGAATTTTGGTGAAGGTGTTGGTGGAAAGTTTGTGTGGATTTGGGCAGCTCATCCCCAACTAAATCTAACATACCTATTGGCAGAATAAGGTTGGTTTTATTTCCTTTTGTTTATGTTGTTTTTGAAAGAAAGAAATGCTTGTTGAAAGAGATGTGTTTATGTAAATTGTTGTAGGAGAAAAATGTGAGTTTTCATGTCTATGTTTTTGTTTATGTGTTCTTGTTTTTTTTGGGAGTGTCCAAGACCTCCTACTCTTGGGAGAGTAGGAAGGTCTTGCAGTGGAAGAAGCATGACAACCTTGGGTGAGAGGCTCTCCTTAAGGAGAGTGATCTCAAGGGTGTCCTTTGTGACCCTTGCTGCATAGCCTTGTGTATGCATTTGGGGGTCATAAGGGGAGAAAATATGGCCTTGGAGCCTTTGGGGGGGCATAAGGTGTGGAGGTGAATCTTTTGTTGTATTTTGTATTGCCATGAGGTGGCTTGAGTTGTAATTTGGCTTGCAATCTCCCCAATGGTGCTTGGTCCACTTCCACCTGTAAAAAGTTCATCACAAGTTGTGGTGAGAGTGTAGCTTGGGATGGGATAATGTATGTTAAAGTGGTTGCTTTGTTGTTGTGTTGATTGCTTGTTTGTAACCCATCTAGTACTTGGTTCTCCAAG
Source organism: Cryptomeria japonica (assembly GCF_030272615.1). Taxonomy (NCBI): domain Eukaryota; kingdom Viridiplantae; phylum Streptophyta; class Pinopsida; order Cupressales; family Cupressaceae; genus Cryptomeria; species Cryptomeria japonica. Next base: position 205,239,544 of record NC_081411.1, on the reverse strand, counting down.
CTTAGGGGTGGCTTCTAGTAAGCCTAGGCTAGGAGGTGAGCTCTCCATGGTCAAAGTTGTGTTTTTATTGCAGGTTGCTTGGGATGGGAAAGAAAGAATAAAGAGCTTTGTTGTTGTTCTGTGTTGCAGAAAAGTTTGAAAGGAAAATGTATTTAATGATGTAGCTTGTAAAGAAAAAGAGGGCCATTGTTGTATTTATTTCCCAAAAGAAAGGAGTGTATTTATTTTATTCATATTACTATGGAAAGGAAAATACTTGTTGGGTTTTCAAACCTATTTGTATTGTTATTTACCTTGTATTTTAACTTGCTAAGGAAATGTATATCTCCTATTTTGGGTAGTTTTGCAAAACGGGAAGGTGTAATATATTACCTTGTATTTGAATCCTAAAAAAAAAAAAAAAAGAGAGAAATAAAGTTGTAGCATTTATATCTATTCTGCAAGTAAAGGTTCATTTATTCACTTATGCAAGATAGAAATGGTATATGAAAGCTCACACATTATATTCTGATTTTATTTATGCTGCTGCAAATTTAATTAAATCTGTCATTTTTACTTTCTTTTAAAGCAGAAAATAAATCCTATAGTAGTAGTTTATTTTATTAAAAAAAATAGCATATAGTTCTAGTCTTAAATTTGTTTTAATACTTCCTAAATTAATTTTGTTGCTGTTAAATTTGCTAAAATTTGTCATCTTAATTACTGCAGAAAATAAATCTGATTATTTACATTTAGATGACTTGTTTATGCTTAAAAAAAAAGAGAGAGAGAGAACAAAATATAAAACTCCTATTTCCAGCCTTATAAAAAGTAATATTTTTCACCCATTATCTTGTTGTGATTATTAGTAATAATTTTTGCATATGTTTTAAGACCCCTTAGAAAAGCAAAGAAAGAAGAAAATCATAAATTGTTTTAAGTGAGTTTTAATAGAAATATATATATATATAAGTATATAAATATATATACATATATAAATATTTTTATACATTAAAATAAGTTTTGTTTTGAAAATGCTTATATTACTTTTAAACCCCCAAAAAAATAAAAAAAATAGATGCATATCAACATATATATATATATATATATATATATATATATATATATATATATATATAATGAAATATATATAAAAAAAAAATAATATACAAAAAAAAAACATAAAAAAAAGATATCACCATGTGTTTCGGCGCAGGCCGAACCCCTGTTAACGCAGGAGGCGGCGCAGCCGTGCCTCCACTGTGGCTGCTCACAGTGGACGGCTCGGCGCCACCACTATGGGAAGCCACAGTGGACGGCACTGGGTCCCCCACTGTGGGCAACCACAGTGGTGGTGGCTCCTGGCCGCCACTGTGTTTACCCATAGTGGACGGTGCTCGGGCGCACTGTGGATAAACACAGTGGCGCCCGGGGAAAACCCCCACCGCCGCCGAACACCACTCCTCCCGCCATTCTTCGATTTCGCCACTCCCTTCCAAGGTTACCGCCACTCTCTCTCTTCGGCTCTGCCAAGGGTTAGAGCTCGGGCCACCACATCCGCACCTGCACACACACACACTCACAAAAAAAAAAGAGACATACACACAAAACACACACACACAAAAAAAAAGGGAAGTATGAATGTTTTTTTTTATAACACATGCCCTAACCCTAATTTTGGGTTAGGGCGAACACATTTAGATTTTTAAAATAAGATGTGTTTGTGTGGGAGTGATAAAGAAGGGTTTAGGGTTATCATGTGACTTTGTAGGATTTTAATATAGGGGTAAATTAATAAAATAAAACAAAAAATCCTCCCCCCATCCTCTTAGAATATGTTCATAAGCATACACATATATTTATAGGTATATATATATATATATATATATATATATATATATATATATATATATATATATACATACATATATATATATATATGTATGTATATATATATATATATGTATATATATATCTATATATATATATATATGTATGTATATATATATATATATAAGTAATTTAACTTCTATATTTATTGAAATCAAACTAGTTAGTTGAAAAAACTAAGTGATGCTCTTTTAAATTATTAAATAAATGTAGAAGCATTTTAATAAAAAGATTTTATACTCTTGGGAGGATAAATCTTAGTGGATTAAAATGACCGTGTGTGTCAAGTTGGCCCCTTTATTCCGAGAATTTTTAGACTTTTTTTTAATTAATGAATATTGGATTTAGTAGATTTATTTTAAATCAAAGGGTTAGGGTAAATTAATTTTGGACCCTAAGTGGCTAAAGAACTATAGAAGATCATTAATATCC